>NC_090747.1:94909869-94919869 GCF_036898095.1 Palaemon carinicauda | reverse complement strand
CAATTTCTTGGGAGTATGTTTCGCAAGAGGTTCTAGTTAAACATGAGAAATTTACCTTCTACTACTCACAACTCTCCTTCTCTCCCTCCCCTTCCTCTCCCGTGCCACCTCTCACCTCTACACTCACCTCACCCGAGAGAGAGAAAAAATCATGAATATGTAAATACCCTCTTGTGCTGTACTATGAATCATGGATGATGCTTTCACTGGTCTCTCGTTCTGGTTGATACTTTAAAAGGAATACTAAGTATTTTATTTATCTTAATAGAATTTAGTGTACTGTTTAGTTTGGGTCTGCTGCGTAGAATGTTCATGCTTTATATCTTGTTATTGAAGATTGGAGCATTACGCTTACTCATTGATGGATATTTAATGCTCCGTTTCCGTTTGTTCTGAATCGTTGAGTTATAATAATATCTCTTTAATTAGGTAGATGGAAAATTAAATGAAGTTCAAGGCTTCGAATAATTTTTCATTATTAAAATCATTTTTGAACTATCTGAAATAATTAGTATTTATTTTCCGATTACCTTTTCAGAAAGCATTATTTACTTAAAGTAATTTTTCCTGGAATAGAATAGTTGATTTAATATTCGAGTCACTTGGTATTAATTTGTTAATGTCGAATTGCTTTAGCTATTCAAAGTGGCTATTTATTATTACTATTCACATATATTATAAAGAGTGGCTGTAGTTTGACATGTTCCTTGCTCTGCTTTCATTATACTAATCTAAATACACCTCATCAGAGATGCTTTAGAATATAAATAAAATGATTGTGTTCCTAGTACATTCATTTTGTATTATTATTATTATTATTATTGTTATTATTATTATTATTATTATTATTATTATTATTATTATTATTATTATTATTATTACAAGCTAAGTTATACCCCTAGTTGGAAAAGCAAGATGCTTTAAGGCCAAGGGCTCCAACGGGGAAAAATAGTCCAGTGAGGAAAGGAAACAAGGAAATAGATTAACTACAAGAGAAGTGATAAACAATAAAAATAAAACATTTCAAGAAGAGTGAATACTTTGAATTAGGTCTTTCATGTATAAACTATAAAAACTTCAAAAAAAAAAAAAAAAAAAAAAAGAGGAGGAGAAATAATCTAGAACAGCCATTACCATTTCTGTCTTCTGTAGGTAATTTGCTAAGCTCAATCCACTATATCAAACGAAGATTTTATCCAAATCATACGTTTTTCTTCATAGAAATGCAATCTAGTGTCCGCTATCATTTGAACTTCTATGATTATTTTATCATGCAAATCCCTTACAGCAGGCATGCTATCTTCCACGCTAAACCCCAAAGGAAGAGCCTTAGTGGAGCAACTCGCCGTGACCCCGTCGCTCAGTTTCTTGTCTTGATTCATTTATGAGCTAACACGTGAAGTATAGACACATCTCTTTAAGCCCATCGTGTCATTGATCCGTATTTGGAATGTGATCTGCTGAGGTGACCTTTGACCGGGAAGTGCAAGGGCTCTTGGTGTTTTAAGGCATTGTTTTTTCCCTTATTTATTGAAATAGAAATCATTGATTGGTGTTCTTCAGTAGAGGAAGCTGTATTGTTTTAAAGGGTGGAATAGAATACTGAAAAATCATATGACGAGGTCAAAGGTTTGATGGTAATAATAATGATAATAATAATAATAATTATAATAATAATAATAATCATGATGATGATGATGTTTAATAATGATGGGTCATCGAACATTTAGTTTCGCCAGAGAAACTCCCAGTTCGCCGACCTGAGCTCGAACTATGTTGGGGAATGATAGAATCCGCCAAAGCACAGCCATAGCACCCATGTTAGGGGGTGTGTTAAACTGGGGGCCCCAGGGCAGTTTTAAATGGTCACCAGCATATATTAGAGTTAAGAAGAGATGCTAAGAGGTACCAATTTAATCACTAAGGACTTACTAAGATAGAAGAGGGCTGAATTCATTGGTTCCAACTCCTTCAAAGGAAAAAAGGAGTTGGGTGAGGAAAATAACAACAATATATTCATTATTAGTATAACTAATAATATTATTAAACCAAAGGAGTCATGGACAAAAATGCAAGACTTTATTAGGTGAAACATATGCCACAAATGTTTTCTTTTAATATATTACATAAGTCAAGCTTTCAAGTGATAAAATTGGGAGCTTTCGAGATCATGCTCACCCCCATATCCACCCAAAAATATAGAGTTTACGTGAAAATGAAAATGTAGAGGACTCTGATATCAGTAAAAAAGAACCGCTAGATTCTGAGACTGTCGAGTGTCCTGATTTCCTTATTGTATTATTAGCTCCATTGTCTTTATTTGATAATCCAGTATATGTGAAGCTGCATAGGTATATGCAACTAAAGGATCATTTGCAATAGTTTTACCGGAGTCGGAAAGTTAGAAATAGCTACATTAGGTGTGACACCTGAAGGACCCAAAATCCTCTACTGTATAGTAATTAAAGTCTAATTCCTGCGAAACATGCCGGGGGATTTATAAAAAAAATATATTTTAGGCAAAAGATTTGATATTATTATTATTATTATTATTATTATTATTATTATTATTATTATTATTATTATTATTATTATTGTTATTCGCTGTCGTTTGCCTGTATGTCTTTATCTTATACTCTTTTACTTATTTTTTCCTATTCTCATGTTTGGAGCTTTATCTTAGAACATTTTCATAAAATGGTTATTTAAACATAAGTTTCTTTGTTATATGCTACTATGATGTCTCACACACACACACACACACACACACACACACACACACACACACACACACACACACACACACACACACACACACACATTTCAACTTAACTGATTGGAATCAGTTGGAAAGAAAGAATTATTTTTCTTACTACTAATATTCTAGAATCTAGATGATTAGTACGCATTCTTATGGAAATACCCTAAATGATTCGTCCACAGGATCGAATGCGTGTAAGTAAAGTAAATGGAGAAAGGCAAAATTGAATAAATTAATTGATAAGAAAATGATAATACGCATGCGTATAAAGAACGAAAGCATCGATAGAGCTATAAAAGGCTTATTCTTTTTTTCGCAAATTTGAGCCAACTGCACAAGGTCACGAGCCTACTGTCTTAGATTATTTAACCAGGTTATCCGTTGAACCTCTTCCAGGTAGAACTTACACTGTTGGAATTTGCATTTAAAAACTGTGAATTCCTGGCAACATTTATTCCAGAATTTTAACTTTTTAAAAATGGACATATTCACGTAAAGGAGTGATATTACGGTCACCAACCCGTAAAATATAGCAACAAAGTATGGTAAAATTACGGTATCCTGTATTTTACTGAAATACCGATGAGACCAGTATATTTTTACGGAGAATTTCCGATTAGAATTACGGTTTTTTTTTTAACTGTACTTTTTCTTTTAAATTTTGAGGGGGGTGAGCGTTGGTGGTGAGAGAATTGAGAGTTGGGTCATTTTTTTTTTTTGGGGGGGGGGGAGGTGGGGAGAGAGTTGAGAGCATGGGGTTTCTTTTTTTTGTGGGGGGGGGGGGGGTTGTGCCTGGAGAGAGTCAAGGTTGGTCGTGTTGGAGAAGGTCAAAGTTCACGAGAGATTTGGAGACAGTATTGAAATATAACGTTCAATAGGATGCATTTTATATGAACAATGATATCCTTATGTTTTAACTGAAGTATATTATCTATAAGCAATTTATTTATTTTCAAAATGAGAATTGTTATTATCTTGACTCACAGTTATTGGAGATCAAATTGTGTGTCATAGGTTTATTTATATTGGAGAAAAAGAAAATATTTTGATTACCCAAACACCAACTTTTGTGACTGAATGGTTTTGTCATTATTATTATTATTATTATTATTTTATTTCTATTATTATTATTATCATCAGTATTATTACTTTTATTATTATTATATTGCTTTGATGGTTTTTATAAATGGTTATGTTATTTACTCTGCGTTAATGAACATTTCGGCGTTTTCTTTATAAAAATAACTTTCCTATTTCATATAAAATTCCTATGTATTCCACTCATTCTGGCAATATTTATTTTATACGAGAGGGGTTGTTTTTTTTCTTTCAAGTGTTTGTCCTACAACTTTGCTGTAGGGATTTAGAATATTGAGATGTAGTTATTTAAACTACTTTTTTTTTTATCTCCAAATTGATATACAGTCGTGGGAAAATTTCCAGAATAATGGATATGCATTATTTATTTGAAATATAACATTTTATATTTAATTATCTAACGTTCAGTAAATGCTACTTATTCAACGTCAAGTAAAGCTTATGTTATAAATTACTGGGTCTTTTCATAAAGGACCGAAACATGCATTCAATCTTTGACGTACTAAGAACGCCTCTTGTTTTATTTGTTTTACTTATTCTGTAAATTGATTCCTTTCTCATTGTTTCATAAGCAGTTTTAATAATCACTTCAAAATGCTGATAAAGATCACTATTTTCAATTCTTCTACAACCAATGGCAGCAAAATAATTGCTTATGTAAATTTGATGACCTCTCTTTTGGTCACATTAAATTTCAATTTGAATGTTTAACGCGCGCGTGCACATACCATATACACTCCTGTTTATATATATATGTATATATATGTATATATATGTATATATATATATATATATATATATATATATATATATATATATATGTATATATATATATATATATATATATATATATATATATATATATATATATATATATATAAATATATATATATATTGTATGCATGTGTTCAACTTCATTCGCAAAGAATACAGAATTATTAATTTCGAAATATATGTCTGACTGAAATGTTTAGCGGCATAATTCATTAACTGAAATAACGGAAGTATTATCCAGTTGAGAGGTGAAGCTTGTGGCATTTGTGAACGGAACCTTGGGAGAAGCTAATGAGGAAATTTAATCGAACCAAGTCACAGATGTCAATTGCTCATTCTGTCTGTCATGGCTTTGTGATTTGACTGTTTTCGTATTATTCTTAGGTGAATATCTTGTTAAGCTAGAAACCTATCGCATTTGTACTCAACGGTATACGTTTAAAGGATCTCTTGTGAATGTCCGTTTGCGTGTGTTTGTTTTTATTGTTTTCTAAAACCATATTGTGAATTTGATATTACCTTTTGTCTTTTTCAAATATTTAGATTTTTTTATATTACATTTTTTTGTGTAATTTTAAAACCATGTTTTGCGCCTGTTTTTCACTATTCATCTATGATTTTTTTTTCAGTTATTTTTCTTGGATTTAAGTCTTGATTCTAGTTTTTTTTTCTTTACTTAATTGCTGTTATAATATTTTTTAGCGTCAATTGATCCTTGAAGTAATTTTCTGGATTTGTTTCATTATAAGACAGTGTTTTGAAAAGTGTAAAAATAGATAATTCTCAGTAGGACTCCAGTTGTCTATTTATGGGCTTTATTTCAGATCAGATCATTGTGAAAGGAAATGATATTTTAAATTTCGCACCTCCCAGCTCCCCCTTTTTTTTTCTCTCCCGTCTATCATTCCTCCTGTCTTTTGATAGGCAAACGAAATACACGCAAACCATAGGGCCAGCTTGTATTTTGGACTGTCGCCTATGGGTTATAGTCTTACCTCTTTTAGTTTTCTCAGCCCTAAGATTGAACAGGATAATAACAACCCAATAATTAAGTTACTGCATCAAGATATGTGTAAGTATAGGTAATATGGATTCATAAATGCATGATTGCGTCACCGTGTTGCCTGATTACATTTCCCTTTGAATGGATGACTGGTTTAAACCCATCTTCAGAACGCACATTGACCGGTGTGCCCATGGAATGGGTGACAGCAAGGCTGTTTAAAGGACACTCATGAATGGCAGAGGGGAAGGGACAATGACATTTCCCTAGAAACTGTTAATATATACCCATAATCAGTGCCCAAACACCCTTCCCATCCAAGCTATAGGATCAGGGAAGTTTAGGCAATGGCTGTTGATAACTCAACAGGTAGACCTATAGGCTCCCCCAAATTTCCCATCCTTAGCTCACAAAGATAGTGAGGTTGCAGACGCTACAAGAAACTATCGTGCTTGAGTGGGAATCGAACCCGATTTCCGCTAGGCTAGCTGTAGGGAGGTAACCCTGAGCAACCAGTAAAGGAGCATCAAACCCTTGTGTTGACAGTATTTTGGATTCAGTACCCTCTAAGGTATGTGAGCTAGGGGTGATCTCAAAGAATCCAGCATCCATCCACACCCGAGAGTTGAGAAAGGGAGGGGAATGTGATGAAAAAGGCGAAAAACTGTTAATGACTTGTGCGGGGAGGGGCTGAGGGAATCGGAGATGAAAAGTTGTTACATTCTAAGGATTATTGGGTGAAAAGAGGCGAAGAAGCAAAGGCTTTTGTACTTGAAAAACCAAGGAACAAAACACTTGATTGAATGATGTTCATAGGAATTCTACTTGATAAAAACAGAAGAAATCTTATTAATGAAGAACTTGAAATCAGTTGCAAAGAAAAATTAACAAAAGGGTCAAGGAGATATGAGTAAGTAAATTTTTTTAATAATAATTATGATCATAATGATAATGGTAAATAGAAGAGAAAAAAAGATGGCAAAATGCTATCACATAATAGATAAGAGGAGTGAAGGGTTCTCTAGAGGAAGAATAATACATTTTTTTTTTCTTTTCTTTTTATAAATATCATGCAAACAATCTTTGAAGAGTTGTTTTGTTTCAGCTTCTTCGTTAGTTTCCCTACGTTTCTCTCATGTCATCATATTTTCATAATAGCTATTTTTTCTTTCATATTCTCCACTCTTATGATACTTTTTGGCGTTTTCCCCACAAAAGTTGTAAAAATAATATATTTTCTCTTGTGTTGCCCTTTTTTCACTACTTGGTTGACTATTTTCCTGTTTATTTTTTAGTGCAGTAATTAGAAAAGAGAAATTTTCTTATTTTTGTGTTGGTTAATCATTTTGAAAATAACAACAACAACAATAATGATTATAAAATTTTCTTTACATAGACTAATATAGGTATCAGTAACAATAAAGAATACAATAATAATGATAACAACAATAATGGTTTGTTGTTTCTGCTGCGTTATAGCTGTAAGTTGTTAAACTTTTTCATTTGTCATAATTCCAACGTTGTAAAGTTCCTCGCATGAATGAAAGAACCATTTTGGTTATTGTTTTGTTTTTAAGCATAATATGCAACAACCGCTGTCACCGTGACTCCTTATCAGATTTAAAGCATTATTGTCCTTAAGAAGTAACAACGTAAGGATCAAATTAACTTTATGTTTTTAAACGTAATATGCAACAACCGCTGTCACCGTGACTCCTTATCAGGTTTAAAGCATTACTGCCCTTATTTAGTAGCAACGTAAGGATCAAATTAACTTGAAACCCAACGTCTAATGGACATCGTAGAGCCAGCACGTGCGTAGGCTACTCTCTCGCCCATGGCAATCTTCCTATTTGCCCGGAATTAGTAACAATGGTTCCCGGCGGTGCCAAGGCACCTGCTTGGTAGATTTGTTTGTTTGTTTTGGATGGACGTGCGTGGGATTTAGAGGAAAGACGTCGTTTGTTGTTGATGCCCAGGTTGAATGGGTTTTCTTGTTTTCTTGGATTTAATTTAGCGATGATATTTTTGCAAGTGTTCAGATTGAGTTTTAGGTGCGATAATTTGTGGAGGCTTAGGTCTTGAGCTGGTCATAATATAGTAACATGTTTTATTTTTTAGGGAATTTGTTTTGTTTACAATTATTTTTCATCCAAAAGGTTTTCGTTTCATATGAAGCCGATGTTTCTGCTTATATATATATATATATATATATATATATATATATATATATATATATATATATATATATATATATATATATGTATATATATATATATATATATATCTATAATCTCACTTGTATGGGTGAACGTTTTTACTCTATTCTTTTTTCTGTTTTTTTCCGATCTGGTTTTCATGTAGTGTCCATGGGGTGAGGTTAACAAACCCGTGTCCTGTCCCATGGACGTCACGGTTCTTGCGGTTCTTACATGTCAACAACTAAGTACTAGACAGACTCAATGTTGCTCAACTTTAATAGTCGAACAATCAGACGTGTTCTGTTTGTTTATGCATGATTTTTCTGCTTGTATAAATGTATAGATACTGCGTTTCCATTTACATTACAAATATGTATTGGAAGTAAGTTTTAACTCTTAAAACTGTGCATAACTTGTATTTCCTACTTGAGATTAAAACCAGAGAAGAGGAAAAGGAGCTGCTTTGGCAAACATGTGTCTTGCAAAAGGATGAATGCACTAACTGTTGTAAGAATAAATAGAAAGCTTTCAGCGTCAGCGCTGTCTTGCTTACTCAGTTGATGGTCCTCCGGCAGATACACTCTAAGGTTCCCTATCGGGTTTCTCCTGCAGAGGAATTATTAATATCTCTTCCGGTTTTTAAATTTGTTATGCATATTTGACTTTACAAGTGAATTAGAAATTTTAAACATGAATCAATAATTTTTTACTTTTAAATGTTTATAACTCACTTATGATAGGTAGAAGCAAGGAATAGTTCATTGCCCATTTGTGCATTGTGCATCAGCCAAGACATTAATACACATGATTAGTGCTCATGCCCCATCTATACCCAAGTTAGGGCCAGAGAGGAATAGGCAGTGCCTGAGGATGATATAGAGAATAGAGCCTAGCCCTGCCATTTTTTTTCTTACAAATTTGGTAAAATTGTGGTGGCCTGGTGGTAGCGTCTTTGTCTGGAGATTGCCAGACTGGGGTTCGAATCCCTATCAGACTAGTTAATTCCTTTGGTCGCTGCAACTTCACCATCCTTTTGAGCTAACGATGGGGTGTTTGGAGGAGCCTGTAGGTCTATCTGTTGAGTCATCAGCAACCATTGCCTGGCCTTCCTTGGACCTAACTTTTAATAGTGAAGGGGCTTGGGCGCTGATCATATGTAATATGGTCAGTCTCCAGGACATTGTCCCGCTTGATAGTGCAATGTCACTGTCCCTTACCTCTGCCATTCATGAGCGGCTTTTAAACCAATTAAACTTTAAACTTTTAAGCCAATAGAAAATAATACAGAGTACGAATCACCGATTACACTAGGCTATCACAACCCACACTGAATTTTTGTTTGAAGTTGATTTGAATATGACTCATGGCTGAAGATCCCCATACACTTTCCAGTAGTCATATTTTGCACCGGTTTTGCAAGTAACTTTATTGTGTATGGTGACATTACGGTCAAGTAGAGGCTGGTATTTCGGGCATCCGGCAAACTTAGACAATGGATGGCCAGAGGATGTATAAGGGCGTCCTTCTGATTTACTTTAATTTCGTAGCAACTCCTGCAAGTTAAAAGTTTTCCATTAGGTAACTTGAGTTCGGAATTTGGGTAAAACTCGCTGGTATGAAAGACTGATATCTCACCAGGTAAATCCTGAAATGCTGTTAGCGATAAGGTTCCGACTTCAATTTAGAATTTAGAGCCTCTTGTGTTATCATTTGTGAAGACTACAGTTCGATCCCAATATGAGGCGAAACAAATTTATATATACTTATTTGTACTCTCTCTCTCTCTCTCTCTCTCTCTCTCTCTCTCTCTCTCTCTCTCTCTCTCTCTCTCTCTCTCTCTCTCTTTATATATATATATATATATATATATATATATATATATATATATATATATATATATAAAGAGAGAGAGAGAGAGAGAGAGAGAGAGAGAGACCATGGTTCGATCCCAGTGTGAGGTAGAAACTTTATATATATATATATATATATATATATATATATATATATATATATATATATATATATATATATATATATATATATATATAATATATATATATGTATATTTATACTATATATATTTATATATATATATACACACATTAAAAGGTTTGTAAAGCCAATTGTGTTTGACTCAATTGTTCTCTCTGCAGTTTCTCAGTA
>NC_090747.1:94894869-94904869 GCF_036898095.1 Palaemon carinicauda | reverse complement strand
GTGTTTTGTTTACATGTAGAGAATGGAGGACACTATATCTCTGAGAACTGTTGGGAGGAAGGAATAAGAGGAAGGCGAGGAGGATGATATAGAGAAATGAGTGTTGAAAATGTAGAAAACCCGTTGAAATAATAGGGCCCAGATGCCAATGAAGCACAACTGTGTGTAAGCAACTCTTCTAGGAAAACGACTCTCCAAAATCAAACAATTTTTCTCTAGGTTTTATTCCAGCTACGGCCAATTTGTGGAGTGGTCTTTCTAATAAGGTAGTTGAAACGGTATAACTTCTAAGTTCAAACTTGCAGCAAATGTTTTTATGTTGAACAGGCTGACAAAAGTTTTTTTTATAGTTTATATATGAAAAACCTATTTGAATGTTGTAACTATTCTTAGAATATTTTATTTTAATTAATTACTTTTCATGCAGTTTATTTATTTCCTTTTTTCATGTCCTCACAGGGCTATTTATCCATGTTTGAGCCCATGGGCGTAAAGTATCCTGCTTTTCCAACTTATTTGAGGGTCCATTCAATCATACTAATTTATCTGTTGCCTTATTTCTTTTCCACACCGGGCTATGTTCCCTGCTGGGGCCTTTGGGCTTATAGGATCCTGCTTTTACAACTAGTATTTAGCTTAGCTAGCGATAACAATTTATTTCCCCTATATAATAAAGAGCAAGTATCTGGTTATATATATATATATATATATATATATATATATATATATATATATATATATATATATATATATATATATATATATACACACACTTACGGATATATGCATTTGTGTTTGTGTTCTTTTACGTCAGGGAATTCATATAACTTCATACTGTTTTATTACTGCTTCAGCATTTGTGAAAATGTAGCATATTCCATACAATGGTCTGATGGTGTCAGCATGAGAATGTTATATGATTATGTGCCATCATTGTCAGTCCAGTTACTGCCATTGTAATTAACGCCTCTATGCAAATTTCGCTTTACTCAATTGTTCAGGAAAAATACAAACTACGCATTGTCGACTAATTGATATTGCGGGAGTTGGTAAAATGTCGATATTTCATTGTTTTTAAAAAATTTTCTGATTTTCGTTATGGTTTTATTATCGATAGTTCTACCTAAGTACGATCATTGCCATATTCTCCCCATCATCAAAAAACTAATTATAATGCATTGTGATGTTTTAATCGACAACAACAAATGCAGCCGTTTTTAGTCAACTGCAGGACAAAGGCCTCAGACATGTCCTTATTCATGTCTGGGGTTTAGCCAGTTTTCATCATCATGCTGGCCAGTGCTTGGTGATGGTGGGAGACTTTTTTCTGATCGCTCACAGCAAACCAACCTATTATGGTGACCCTGACTACTACAACTTTTCTGATTGGGTGATGCACAAACCTTTTCACCACGTTATGGTATCCCTACTTAGAATATGATTTTTTAATCGTTTTTTAATAAATAGAATTAATATGGCCGCATATCATTTGCATATTTTTGCGCAAAAAAATATCATGTTTTGTGGTATGGAATGTGCTTGGATGCCTTTTTTACAGAGAGGAAACGTATAGTAGTATATTATCATCATCAACAACTGTTTCGTACAGAATTCTATCTATATAAAATATGTTCTTGCAGTCGCTCTTCCGACTTTGAGAGCGAGACCTCTCCACGTCTCGCAAGGATTTTCTGAGGGAAATTTTCATTGTTTGCGAGGACAATTTCAGTTGAGAGTCTAACCGATCGTGTTATGGTATGGGAATGTAACTGGGATTCCAAACAGTCGCAAAGGGAACGTGGCATCTCCTGTCGGGTAGTGAAGAAGGTCGTTTTCAGGTCGTAAAGATAGAATTGTTGTAACCGTTTTTTAGTTTTTAATTTTGCATTTTTTGTAATATATATATATATATATATATATATATATATATATATATATATATATATATATATATATATATATATATATATATATATATTTATATATATATCTCTCTCTCTCTCTCTCTCTCTCTCTCTCTCTCTCTCTCTCTCTCTCTCTCTCTCTCTCTCTCTCTCTCTCTCTATATATATATATATATATATATATATATATATATATATATATATATATATATATATATATATATGTGTGTGTGTGACAAAGGCCTCAGACATGTCCTTATTCATGCTTGGGGTTTGGTCAGTTTTCATCACCAAGCTTGATTGCGGATTGATGAAGGTGAGAGATATGCGTCTGGTCGCTCATAGCAGACCAACCTGGTATTGGATGGCCCTGACTAGTACAACTTCGCTGATTATGGCGATACGCAAATGCTCTCACCACGGAAAGGTATCTCCACTCAGGAAGAGATATACAGTGTGTGTGTATATATATATATATATATATATATATATATATATATATATATATATATATATATATATATATATATATGTATGTATATATATATATATATATATATATATATATATATGTGTGTGTGTATATATAAATATATATATATATATATATATATATATATATATATATATATATATATATATATATATATATAATGTGTGGGTTTTGTTAATTATTAGTTTCCTGTCCACCGAAATATTTCTTTTTTGGATGACCCCGCGAAGTTTATTCAAGAAAAGATTTGTTGTTCCAGTTGGCAAATCCGAAAGGAAGCGACATTCTGATGTAGAAAAACAGGTCGACACAAAATCCGCATTGTTCTGAACATCTTGGTTCTTGGTTCTGAAGTTGAGGAAAGAATCGTGGTCTACATATTTTAGCTTTTAACTTCAGGATAGAAAATGTAATTGATTTCTTAAATGCTATTGTTTTATTAGTTTTGAGGCTGCTTCACTTATTTGATCAGGATAGAAAATGTAATAGATTTCTTAAATGCTATTGCTTTATTAATTTTGAGGCTGCTACACTTATTTGATGAAGGAACTTCTTTCTTTCTTTTAATTATTCAAGTTACCCTTTTTCATGATGTATTGTAAATATATATTTTTTAATAAGAGTGTTTTCTTTTTTCCATGGGAATGAAATAATTTCATTTAACCTTTCATTCGTTGCTTTAGTAATGTAGATCGATTTGAATTTATGAATATCCCGTATAAATTATTGAGAGATAGGAAAATAAATGCATTTCTGTCATTTCATGTATTTGTGGTTTATACGTATATTTGTAACTTTTACAGAAATAAATTAATTATTATCCGAGTTTTTTTTATTTCAATACATTGAGGGGAGTTTATATTTATTTTTCATTTTATATTTAGAAGGCTCGTTTTAATTTTGAATCTTTTATTAATCTTCTTAAATCCTTTTATGAAAAATAAAATTATATTGAAGTGGATTTATATTTATATTGCTTCATATTAAATTTTATTGAACTTTGTGTGATGTAAATTGAATTATTAGAAAATTATTCCATGTTTTTACTTTTAAAATAATCTACCCACTGCGGTTTTTTTTTAACGTTCGATTTACCCACTGGTTTTCTAACGTTCAATCTCCCCACTAGTTTTCTAACGTCAAATCTTCTCACTAGTTTTCTAAAGGTCAATCTACCCAGTGGTTTTCTAATGTTCAATTTACCCACCCACTAGTTTTCTAACGTTCAATCTACTCACAGATTTTCTAACGTTCAATCTACCCATTAGTTCTCTAACGTTCAATCTACTCACTGATTTTCTAACGTTCAATCTACCCATTAGTTCTCTAACGTTCAATCTATCCTCTAGTTTTCCAACGTTCAATCTACTCACTGATTTGCTAACGTTCAGTCTACCCATTAGTTTTCTAACGTTCAATCTTCTCACCGATTTTCTAACATTTAATCCACCCACTAGTTTTCTAACATTCAATCTGCTCACTGATTTTCTAACGTTCAGTCTACCCATTAGTTTTCTAACGTTCAATCTACCCAAGGATTTTCTAACGTTCAATCTACCCACTAGTTTTCTAACGTTCAATGTACCCACTAGTTTTCCAAAGTTCAATCTACCCACTGGTTTCCTAACATTCAATCAACCCACTAGTTTTCTAACGTTCAATCTACCCACTAGTTTTTTAACGGTCAATCAACTCGCTGGTTTTCTAACGTTCAATCCACCCACTAGTTTTCTAACGTTCAATCTACCCACTGTTGGTTTTTAAAGTTCAATCTACCCACTATGGTTTTCTAACATTCAATCTACCTACTGTGGAATTCTAATGTTCAATCTACCCGCTAGTTTTGTGACATTCAATCTACCCACTGTTGGTTTTTTAACATTCAATCTACCCACTGTTGGTTTTTAAAGTTCAATCTACCCACTGTGGTTTTCTAACATTCAATCTACCCACTGTGGAATTCTAACGTTCAATCTACCCGCTAGTTTTGTAACGTCCAATCTACCCATTGGTTTTTTAACTCAGTTTTATTTCTTTAAATAATAACCGACCATTGGCAAAGGAAATGTTTGCTCACATCCGGGCCTTCGCATGCACAGTGCTTGCTCGAATGCAAGCCTTTGCCACCTTTATTTTCGCGCGTGTTTGCTAGGATGTGCTTGGCATTTAATGACTTATTAAAGGGTAACGACTTTTGTGAGGTCTCGCGTAACCGTAGGGAGACACTGAATACGAAATGAGGCTCTTATGCCTCTGCAGCGGCAAGTTGTAGTTTGTTTATTAGTGTACGCGACCCGTCAAAAACGACCGCTAAATATTTGGATATGCACACACATATTCAACCCTTCCCACTTCCTCCCCCTTTTCTAATTATAACAGGCCAGTTGTGGTTTTTGAATATACCTCTCGGGGTACCTCCTCTCACCAGGGAATGGTTACTCCCTCTGCTTCTACCCGAGGGACGGGGAGAGACCGAATAGTTATATGTCTGGCAATGCCGCTCAGGGTGACTGGATATACAGTGTATATATATATATATATATATATATATATATATATATATATATATATATATATATATATATATATATATATTATGTAGACACTTGTTCTTTATTAAATAGAGGAGATTAGTACCATTCCGTCGGTCAGTCCCGACACTAGTATTTCCTTCCATTTGTTTGTTTGTATGACACTTTAACCTGGTCATAAACGCAATTCACAGTAAATTGATTATATTTCAGCCAAACCTGGTACACTTGTAGACCATCAAGAGATGGACAGATGGACATACAGGCGAAAAGCCTGTATGTCCATCTGTGTGTCTGTCACACTTTCCTTCTGGTTAGTACAAGGGTAGACCATCAGGCATGCATGTCCATGGAAGAAAATGTTTCCCCCCTCTGTTCGTCTGTGCGTAACATGGTTGAAGGAATTGCAGTCTAACTTGGTATTTACCTTTGCAAGATCTGTGATGGGGTTCTCTGGAAAATTTCTTCAATCGAAATCATCTGAGAGAGAATTGGGGACGTGTTGCTCAAGTAATCTGAGAAAGAACTGGGGTCGGCAGGGGACATGTTTGCTAAAAGATATCTCGTATTGATTTGTGGCAGGTTTAACGTGTTGAGCATTATTAGATAATCCTAATCCTTTTGTAACAATTTTAAATGTACTGGAAAACAGATATGATCAACGATTTCTTCCCAATACTTCTTTTATTTCTTGTATCATCGTTGTGGGTGGTACTTGTTAGGGGTTTGACTTGCTGGCTGATATATCCTTTTATTTATTTTCTACCAGAATTATATAAAATAATTAATATTAAGGTGATAGATGCTGTATTTTTATCCCTGTTGTTACTCAGAACTTTTTTTTTTTCTTTCTTTTTTGAGTGAAGGTCAAAGTTTTGGTAATCCATCTTTTTCGCAGTTTTTGTTAAGATATACATTTAAACCATTTTGCTGGTTTCTCAGGTAAAGCTTTTTTCCAAACTAATTTAACTGCTTTATTTCTTCTCTTGTTTTAATGTTTTCTGCCAATAATGAGAAAAGTTTTATAGATAAGATCTCCAATCAACAGTTTTGTTGTATGAAATGTGACTTGAACTTTCGATCTTTGTATTTAAGAAATGTGATGTAAGATTGAAGTTGATATAGCCAGTATAGACATATGTAAAAACTCTTTTCTGTAATAATATTAATAATAATAATAATAATAATAATAATAATAATAATAATAAGAAGAAGAAGAAGAAGAAGAAGAAGAAGAAGAAGAAGTAGTAGTAGTAGTAGTAGTAGTAGTAGTAGTAGTAGTAGTAGTAGTAGTAGTAGTAGTTAACTTGAGTTCATTTTACCCTCCATTTTTCCTTATTTGTTTTTATATTCATATATTCCCATTTTCTTATCTTGCAGAGAGAAAAAACGAACGTGCAACATTCTCTCTCTCTCTCTCTCTCTCTCTCTCTCTCTCTCTCTCTCTCTCTCTCTCTCTCTCTCTCTCTCTCTCTCTCTCTGAAACTTCTTTCCCCTTGAACTTCTTCGTTAATTGTGTTTTGATGGCTGCTAATTAATCCTGATTTAAGCCATGATTATTGTTCCTCTTAGAGTGTGTACTTTGGTGGATATTGAGGGGGGGGGGGGGCAAAGCAAGGCTGAGAAGGGCTTGAGGGAGGTGAGAAGAAAAAGGGCGAGAGAAACTTGAAATGAGGGAGGGGAAGAAATGAGATATGTAAGTGTAGTGGGGATAGAGAAAGTCTTTGGGAGGGAAATGCGAGAGGACTCGATACGAGGGGAAAGACTAGGGATCTCCTGGGGAAGGGGACTCTCTCGAGAGATGGTAAGGGGAAAGGGGTAGATAAAATTTATTAAGGGAGGATGTAAGGAAAAGGTCGCAAAGGTTGATTTTTAGGTAGGGAAAAGGGTAGGTCGAATATGAGGGGAAACTGGGATGTGTTAAGTGTATGTGGGGAAGAGATTTTGGGTAGGGGTGAGGGGAAGAGAGAGAATGTAGTGGTTCTTTGGAGGGATATGCAAGAAATATTGGTTAGGAAAGGGATAATATAGGGATGAAGGGTAAAATAGGAAGGGATAAAGGGACAGAGAGAGAGAGAGAGAGAGAGAGAGAGATTATTATTATTATTATTATTACTACTACTACTACTACTACTACTACTACTTACCAAGCTACAACCCTAGTTGGAAAAGCAGGATACTATAAACCTAGGGGCTCCAACAGAGAAAATGGCTCAGTAAGGAAAGGACACAAGGAAAAATAAAATTTTTAAGAAGAGTAACAACATTGGAATAGAGAGAGAGAGAGAGAGAGAGAGAGAGAGGAGAGAGAGAGAGAGAGAGAGAGAGAATTGAAATAAAAGGGTGAAATGATATTAATAAGGGGAAATATTTCTTATTGCGATTGCTCTGCTTGGAAAGCTCTTATCATTATTATTATTATTCCGCCTCGTTAACGTTTTCACTCGTTTTTCATTATATATGCAGGGTTAGTGTTTGTGCCTAATTGGTTAACATGTATTTACTTTGTTTAACGAGTTTGCTTCGTAGCCTGCGAAGTATTTATGGGAATTGTATGTCACGTATTTATGACTGTGTAAATTATTCTCGGAAATTAATGCTATGCATGTATATATTTGCTTATTTTTTTTATTCAAACAAAGTAAATTACCTAGTTAAACTTATGCTTTTGTTTGCAACTCTGGAACTTCTTATTTTTAGCAAACAAATTCGCTAAAGTTCTATGGTATTCAACGATTCTGTCATTTGAATATAATCTGTTTTTGAGTTTATTTTATGATCAAAGTTGAATAATTATAACGATAGAGAATCTTTTGATTTTCATGAATATTCTTCTTTCCTTTTTCCCATCATTAATCTTGAATTATGAAGTGTTACCTGATGCTCCTCCCTTTGCAGTGTCTCCTCGTCCACCAAAACCTCTTCTTTCTTCGAATGGCACAAGTGTAAGGCCTTAATGATTAATTTCTTATTCGATTCTGATTCTTATTTTTACCTCCGCCAATGAAGTTGGATGAAGGTTATGTTTTACCTCTTCTTTGTGTGTGTGGTTGTTTGTGAACAGCATCCTGGCTACAATTTTAATCGCAGAGTAATAATACTTGCAGGGATTAATTTTTATGTAAAAAGCTGGAAATAATTAAATTTTGGAAGGTCAAAATCACGGTTAGGCAAAACATCCAATTCACGTGATTAGCCATAAGTTTAGACATCGTTGTCACAGAGACTTCAAACTTGGTTCATATTTGAGATTATCAAAATCCACGCCAATTAATACATGCTAAGGTCAAAGGTCAAGGTCAAGCTAAAGGTCGAGAAATAAGCTTCGGCGTCGGAGGTCTGGGCCTATCTAGTTTGTAATTTAATTCATCTAATCTATCCAGTGGTGTATCCTTTTGATCTCTAATTAAATGAAGCAAGATTTAGTGTTGGCAATTTTCATTGTAAGAATTTCCTATCTAGATTTTAAATTCTGTCTTGTACATATTTACTGCAGTTTGAGATGTATGTTTTTCGTAATGATTTGAATAGTTGAATCTTTTCTCTAATGAAAGGAACTAGGTTAAGGAACCACCTGAATTTTGATAGCTGTCCAAACAGAGAATCTTGTAGTTAAGGAGAGAATCGAAGTACTCTCTCCAGACAATTTTCTTGAATTAGAATTAAATTTCAAAATTTTCATACTAAAAAATGATGTATTAATTTAACCATAGTTTATGTAAGATTTCCGTTTTAATATTTGCGTTATTGTTAATATTTACATTATTTTTAGCATTTTAGTGGGGGAACTATGGTCTTATGAAGGCCAGGTGTTTTGTGGAGAAAACTAAATTGAAGGAAAGGATATTGTTCAGCTATGTAAGATGTGATAGCCCCATCTCTCTCTGAAAGGTAAGATTTTGATGGTTGAAGCTGCGCAAATTGTAAAGCGGTGAAAAAGTCACCCAACCAAGTGATTTTATTATTGTTGATCTTTACATAATAAAATCAGAATTGACTGCCTAACGTGTGTGGAAAAGCAACTCTTAGTTTTTGGGTAACATAATTTGCCAATCTGTTTAAAACACAATTCCATGTAACGCTTGTTACCTCTGAATTGATTTGTTTTGTTTGTTTATATGATTGTTTGCGATGCCTTTTTTTTCTTTACAAAAACTAAAATAATCAAATCTTTGTAACGTACGGTTAGAGTTTGGAAGAGGTAGGCATGTAACTTTTGAGTCGAAGGAGTGTTTCTGGAAGATGGAGGGTTCAACCTAGATGGAGGTTTGCGCACTCCAAATGTTCCCGTTATCATCTCTTTGTATTGAACGCCGCCATTGGTGTTATAAACATCCCCAATATGTGTAATTTATGTATTTTATATGTATACCTCATCCACATTAACTATTCCAATGTACATGGGTAGATATTCATCGTATTAGACATATGGCTCGATCTGGATATCGGTGTCATTTCAGTAGGTGTACGAAAAGTATCTTGGGAGTGATAAACTATTCCAACGATCCATCTGTTGTAGAAACGTATCGAAGTGCCATGTCACTTAGAGAGGGGAGAATTATCTCTCTCTCTCTCTCTCTCTCTCTCTCTCTCTCTCTCTCTCTCTCTCTCTCTCTCTCTCTCGTGTTATTGTACCATTATTGCACTCACTCCATTGTATTGTATCGTTCATTGTGATTTGTGAGAATAGTCCCAGATTAAATGAATACGATGTTTTGTTATAAAACAACCTTTGAGGCTAATGTCTTTGAAGTTTGATAGAAATTGCGTTTTCAATTTAACGGGACCTCTTTCCACAGACGTCCTTTTTGTCTTTGAGTGGAGGGTGGGAGTGGGGGGTTTGGGTGCCTGCTGTGGTATGTGTTAAACCTTTGGTTTGAAACAGGTAATTTTGAAGTGGGGTAACTATGTCCATGCTCTCAATAATGGTTATGATCATCTGCAGTTGACTGACTACCTGATACTTGATACACTGATTAGGTTAACAATAACACAACGTAGTGATATTTTCCGTCAGTAGATCCAGATGAGTTTTTGTTAAACTATTTTCAAAGCTTAAGGAGTTTAAGGAA
>NC_090747.1:94884869-94889869 GCF_036898095.1 Palaemon carinicauda | reverse complement strand
AACCCACTGGTCTTTGTCACTATCTGGCCGGTCATTTATTTTGCACTGATATAAACCATACCTCACAAGGCCGAACCGAAAATTTAAATAATTTATATATATAAATATATATATATATATATATATATATATATATATATATATATATATATATATATGTGTGTGTGTGTGTGTGTGTGTATGTATACACACACACACATATATATATATATATATATATATATATATATATATATATATATATATATATATATGTATACACCCACACACACACACACACATATATATATATATATATATATATATATATATATATATATATATATATATATATATATATATATATATATATATATATATATATATATATATATATATATATATATATATATATATATATATATAGAAAAACAAACCAATCTTCACATACAACATAACAGATATTACAGATATAACAGAAGTATGACTCAGCCTCGAGGCATTCTCGTTTGATGAAACCACTTTGTAGAAAGGCATGGCAACGCTGCACGGGTCATCTTAACACTGCTTTGATTTGGGTTCGAATACTGAAGGCTTTTTTTTTTTTCCCCTTGTGATTCTCACTCGTCAGTAACTGTCTCGTTAAGGTAATTGGCAGTATCAAGCGGGATGGATGTGTGGCACTGGTGAAATTTCTTTGATGAGTTACTTTTTTCGTTTAATTTATTTATTTTTATTTTTTTAAGTTCTTGAGACCATAGGCATTTTGATAAGATAATCTTTGAGGGAAAGAGATATAGAAAGCATTCTTAAGTTGTAGCTGGTTTATCCATGGTTGTTTGTTATTGTTATTATTGTTATAATGATTATTTTTATTATTGGCATGTATAGAACAAGAACTTTCTGATTGATACCTTAGATAAAAAAGACATCTATTTTTCCATTATGTTATCATAACAATGCGATATTATTCAACTTCCGTTAGCAATTATCTTCGAAAAAATGAAAAAGTAAATTCAAGATTGTTGTAATGACTAATTACATAAAATTTTGTTTTCTTCATTACTGACAAGTCCCTTGGTATGTGTAAAGAAAGGCATTTGTTACAAACCCCGCAGACGTTATTGGTTTTACACTAGAGTATATATATATATATATATATATATATATATATATATATATATATATATATATATATATATATATATATATATTATATATATATATATGTGTATATGTATATGTATATGTATATGTATATATATATGTATATGTATATATATATGTATATGTATATAAAAAAATTTGGTTTCTAAAGTTGACAGATTATTATTATAATTGTTATATACATTTTTTTTGTTTTTGTTGTTGTTGTTGTTGTTGTTGTTGTTGTTGTTGTTGTTGTTCACGCCAACGAGCAGGACTTAGCACAGTCATAAATACAATAAATACTAATCATGGCCTCTCCCTTTATATAGTTTTACGATATGTTCAACAAACAGTAAAATAACCCTCACAAGACAAAGAATTTTCCATTATTCTAATATTATACTTCATAAGCTTTATACATGTCTTTTTGTCGCTTGCACTACTACTACTACTACTACTACTACTACTACTACTACTACTACTACTACTTTTCAATCATAACGTCAAAGCAGTGCCATCGTAAATTGCTTTCAGTAATGAAAACCTTTTTTCTGAATCTATTCATCATGAGTTGTAGGTCTTGACACAACCTTTGATTAAAGTGTCAAACCGTTGTTATAAATAACGTCTTTCGGTAAACAACATTACGCGCGTGACAGGGCCAAGCTTTTTCTTAAAACCTCAACGTTATACAACCTTATTTCTTAAAGATAGCTCATGACGTCAAAGGTTGAGTCATCTTCCTTAGCAGTATTCTTTTCTTAATATTTGCTTCGATTTTCATCTATGCTAGGCAGTGACTGGAAATGTTCAACAAGAATTTAAAGTGTTATTATTGTCCCTACCTTCTCTCTCATATATATATATATATATATATATATATATATATATATATATATATATATGTATATATATATACATACATACACACCCACACACACACACACACATATATATATATATATATATATATATATATATATATATATATATATATATATATATATATATATATACTTATTAAGACCTACAGACATACTTCGTTCGCGTAGACGTACAGTTGGACACAGGAAATCTTGGTACATCTCGATCTGAAGAAGTGCATCCTGTCACATCCTAACTGCACTGGAGTTCTGTGTGTTAGCTCTGCCCACCACTTCTGCTGTCTCTCTCTACAGTATATGTTTGGTTACTCGCCGTGCCTAAACAGTGTGACAGGGATGCAATTCACCAGAACGAGGTGTGCCTGGAATCCCTGTGTCCATCTGTACCTATCGGGGTTTTTTTTCAGCATGAATCTGTATCCGCAAAGTGGGAGTGGCTGTATTTAAAACTATATTGGTCACTACCACATTCGTACTTTAACTGCTGAATCATGATTGAACTTCTTGTGCATAAAACTTACAGTGTTAGTTGCTTCATACAGCTACACTGAGGTGTTATCAGCAATGCGTCAGATGCACGTAAACGCTCTCAGATAGACTTTCAATAAGGCTAAAAAACTTGTATTTGCAGAATATTAATATCACTAATAATATGTGCTGATATTGATGTTGATATAAATTGTGCACCTCATTGCAGGATCCTGAGTCTTGCTGTACCATTAGCCCGTAGCTTGCTATATGTTTGTTAGTTTAAGATTTGTCCTATTCGGCGCAAGGCACGGGCTCTCGTTGTTGTTTCACGTTAGCCAGAATGAATGAGAACAGCCTCTTGCCGATAGTAAGAGAAGATAACGTGTGCAAGGGATTCAAGGGCCTAGCGTGGACCTTGCGTGGCAGGATTGGCATGGCAACCCCGGCTTCCGTCAAGTCCTTTAAAATTTGTCTTTGTTTTTATATAGGTCTGAGTGACCATCTGATATGCCTCGTGGAACAAGGATGTTAGTGGGTGGGCTGTAGATTTGTCTTGCAATGTGCAAGGCACGTACTTTTAGTGCCGAGCTTGCCATGCAGTATTGACATGAGTCATAAGAATCTTGCTCTTGTCAGTTATTATTCCCGGTAGTCAGTCCAGTGTCTTGCTTTAAATATATGATTTATTTCCGGTTTTTTTTCTTCTTCTTTCCGTGTGTCCTTAGAATTAAAGCCTGCTGGGTGTGATCAGTTTTGGTATTGTTTTTTTCTTGTTTGGTTGTCGTTTTTTCTGTTTTCTTGGCTGATAAAGTTTGGCCCTTCTGTTTTCCATCTATATCTCCAGTGAGATCCTGCCTCTTTGCATGCATGACTCAAAATCGCATGACGCCTGTTACAACATGTTTATGTATTTTTTATAAATATTAGTATTGTTGCTCTTCCTTAAAAAAAAATTATTCAAAATGGCGTCTTCTTGGAGGTGATATGAAAGCCTTTTTTTTTTTTTTTTTTTTTTTTTTTTTTTTTTTTTTTTTTTTTTAATCGCTTTTCCCACATAAGTGTGGGGACAGATTACTCGCCAGAGGGATAGAACGTGGTAAACTACGTAATCTTTCTTGAGGTTTTCTTGGTTGCGGATTGTTTTTCGTTATGAGTTTGCGAGTCCTAACATTTTTATAAGCTATTATCAGCTGTACTTAAGTGATTACAGTTCATTGTATGATTTTCGTCAGGGCATGTTCCTCTGGCTTGTAAATGACTTGGGTTTTTTGATTGTGGAATAACTATTGTTTCACCAGATATGCTTTTGTCGTGGTTCTGTCCTGGTTATTATAGCATTTACCAAGCGTTTTTGTTTAAAAGCTGACTAATACCAGTGTTGTAAAAGTTATTTAAACTAATATTTGAGAAGTTCTGTTCAGTTTTTGGTTGGTGTCATGCCGGTAGGATAGTGTCCAACATGCTTATGTTGTCTTTGGTATAAATGGAATTGCTTATATCCACAATTTAGAATGGAAGCTCTCTGGCGTTTTCGTTTTCAAAAATAAGTGTAATTGTCCTCAAGAGCATTTTTCAGTAGGAGGAATTCTTCATCGGTTTGGGTGTGTCATCTTTATAGTGGAAGTAAAGAAACGGCCTAAGGATGCTATCAATTTTTTCTATAATGCCTATCTGGAAGATGGCAAAGAGTATTCTTAAAGGGGAAGCCATATTTAGACCGCTTGTATAGTTGTACTTTATATTGTTGGTCGTATCGTGAGTGATTAAAAACGAAAAAATACAAATAAGAGAATACATATATTTACTCATATTTACCATTTTGAGGAATTATGTGTACTTTTACACCCTTACTTGCATCAAAAGCAAATTAAATCAAACGTTTTTGACATTGTTTATAGCTGGTATGAGATATCCACAATATAAGTGCTTTTTCTTCTTCTTCTTCTTCTTCTTCTTCTTCTTCTTCTTCTTCTTATTATTATTATTATTATTATTACAAGCTAGGCTATAAAAACATAGATTGAAAAATTAAGATGATTACAGCTAGGCTATAACCCTAGTTGGAAAGGCAAGATGATTACAAGCTAGGCTATAACCCTAGTTGGAAAAGCAAGATGATCACAAGCTAGGCTATAACCCTAGTTGGAAAAGAAAGATGATTACAAGCTAGGCTATAACCTTAGTTGGAAAAGCAAGATGATTACAAGCTAGGCTATAACTCTAGTTGGAAAAGCAAGATGCTATAAACCCAATGGCTCCAACAGGGAAAAATAGCCCAATGTGGAAAGGATGACTATGAAATAAATAAACTACAAGAGAAGAATAAACAATCAAAATGAAATATTTCAAGAACAGTAACAACATTAAATTAAATCCTTCATATATAAATTATAAAAACTTAAAAAAAGAAAAGGAAAACTAGAGGAAGAGAAATAAGATAGAACACCGTGCTCGAGTTGTTTCTACTGATATTACACCTGTTGATGGTAAAATTTCATTTCTGTAAAGGTTCATACA
>NC_090747.1:94862369-94879869 GCF_036898095.1 Palaemon carinicauda | reverse complement strand
TTTTTCTGTATATTGTATATCTCTATATAAAGACTTGTGTGTTCTCTATATACAAATATGTACGTATAAGATTCCTCGTAGTTATGTAGTTGCATATATGCTCTCTCTCTCTCTCTCTCTCTCTCTCTCTCTCTCTCTCTCTCTCTCTCTCTCTCTCTCACACACACACAAGCAGCGTACATGAAAGAACGTATCACCGACCACAATCGCTTTCCATTGTGCGTAATTAAAACCTCGTTTTCAAACATTCGGAATGCCAGGATCAAGGGACCAAGGGCGTACTTTGCACGTACCAAGCACGGGGAAATGAGAAGGTGAGGTACGAGGTGCACTGAAAGACGTGCTGGTGGTGGAAGGGGAGGGGAGGGGAGGGGAGGAAAGGGTCAGGGGAGGTGGTTGTTATTGAATGAGGGGATAAGGGATTGGTGGTGGTGGAGTGGGAGGGGTAGAGGAGATTGGTTTGGGGATAGGCTGGGTAGTG
Source organism: Palaemon carinicauda (assembly GCF_036898095.1). Taxonomy (NCBI): domain Eukaryota; kingdom Metazoa; phylum Arthropoda; class Malacostraca; order Decapoda; family Palaemonidae; genus Palaemon; species Palaemon carinicauda. The sequence goes on along the minus strand of NC_090747.1, from coordinate 94,879,388 downwards.
GGGTTATAGGCCTTTGATCGCGGGGTTATTGATATTGACACCCTCCCTTCCCCCTCTCTTTCCCCTCTCTTTCCCCCTCCCCTTCTCCCCACGCTAATCCCCCTCCCCCTCCCCCTGGTCCAGGCAGCCATCCAGGTGCTAATTAGATTAAAGCGCTTGATGAATATCATTTATTGATGAATGCCAAATTCGCATAAATATATATTTCTATATTTTTTTAAATGGGAGATATACGTTTCAACAAAGCATAATTAATGTATGCTTGTGATGTCACCGGATGTTTGTGACTGATAATAATATAGCCTCATTATCAAAAACGTCATTGCTTTGTGTAGGATTATATGTGAGACGGTTCATACAGCTATTATCCGTACACTTTATTTTCTTTTATTGTTCATTGGTATTTGATACTTATTGCTGAGCGGGGATACCTTAACGTGGTGTTAGGGTTTGTGTATTGCCATGATCAGCAAAGTTGCAATAGTCAGGGCCACCCTTACTAGGTTGGTTTGTTGTGAGCGAACAGACTGAAGTCTCCACCATCACCAATCCGTAGTGGGCAGCATTGTGATGTAAATTGCTCAACCCCAGACATGACTGAGGTAATTTTCCTGCAGTGGACTAGAAACGGCTGCATTTGTTGTTGTTGCTGTTATTTTACCATACCTACAGGTTATAGAGTATGTTAAATTTATCCCTAGCACTAAATATACCTTTGTATTTTATCTGAAATTTAAAATGATTAAATACCATTCATAGTTAGGTTTTATTACTAAACATGATCTTAATGTCTTTCTGAGCTAGGTTTTTGGTTGGAGGGTGTAGGGTGGGGCACAGATATATATTCTGGGCCATCATCATCCTTTGTCCCATCCTTCATATATCGCTGTTTGAGACAACAGTCAAATAAGTTTTAATGTAGCTTGCATAAATTTCTATCTCCGCCTTGCACGATATTTATTAATAGTATGACGAACGTCGTTAACCTGGCGTGTATGTCTAACACATACGCATATGTGTGTATATATACACACACATATATACATATATATTTGTATATATATATATGTATATATAGATATAGATATACACATGTAAATATGTATGTATATTCGAGATTTTAGATATGGAAAACAAATTTTTCTAAAAATCGGCTTAAAAATCTCGATGGTTTGTAATTATAACAATAAAATTTCCTGGGCTGCAAATAAGAATATATACACAACATTAAGAAACAGCCTGAAACTTATACAGATCTGTTTAAAACTGTAACACTAAAATTAGCAAAAGTAGTAAATTTAAAGAAAGAAATATACATATCAATAAGAAAACAAGGTATTATTGTTGAACCATCTTCGTATTCTCGTAATTAAGATATTAATGCCACGAACATAAAGCAAACAAAATGGAGAAGGTTATATCCAATACTATTTTTGTGAGGGAAGGTTGGATTTTAGAGACGTTTAATCATAATCGCCTCAGGTATGGGCAAGTCACCTATTGGATACTTTACCTTATTCCTGATCTACATATTAATCTTTGGCACCGTCGTTCAATTAGTTCATTATCCATGTTGCATAAGATTTTTCATAATTCTGACCATCCTTTACATTGAGATCTTCCTGGACAATTCCATCCTGTTCGTAATATTAGGTAGGCCGTTAATTCTAATTGCCAAGCCTTCTCCATCGTGAGGTTCAGTACTACACAGTATTCTAGAAGTTTTATTCCAGCTGTGACCAAGTTGTGGAATGATCTTCATAATCGGGTAGCTGAATCAGTAGAACTTCAAAAGTTCAAAGTTGCAGCAAATGTTGAACGGGCGGAAATAAGTCTTTCTATTGTTTATATATGACATATCTGTTTTGACGTTGTTACTTTCTTTAGAATGATTTATTGTTAATTTGTTCTCATCATTTATTTATATCCTTATTTCCTTTCCTCACTGTGCTATACTTCCCTTTGAGCCTTTGGACTTAAAGCATCTTGGTTTTCCAACTAGGTTTGTAGCTTGGATAGTAATAATGATAATAATAAAATCTTTGCCGTCATTATGAAGTTTACACAAATTAGCATGATTTCGAATATTTAAGTGTTCTGGATTGAATATTCTGCAACTTGTTTAAAAGCCCATACCTCTTAGGGGAATCAATTTTGACTTTTAACAACCTCTTGGTATATCCTACGTAAGTCCCGGAGGACATAAAAGGACTCAATTGATCTTTGAAATGGAAAAAGGGAGCCAATCGAGAGAGGATTCTTCGGGAATAATAAAACGATTTTAGAAGCAGGTGCTTTCTATATCCAATATTTTTAAACGTGCTTCTAGGAATAGATCATTGAGAAGGCTTTTGGGAATCGAATGGCAGCAACAAATGACAAATGCGGCAATTCGTGAGCTGTAATGGGTGGGCAATGTGAATGATGTAATTAGATTATCAAGATTATTATTATTTGCTAAGCTACAACCCTAGTAGGAAAAGCAGGATGTTATAAGTCCAAGAACTCCAACAGTGAAAATAGCCCAATAAGGAAAGGAAATAAGGAAATATACTACAAGAGAAGTTAAAGAATGATAACAACATTAAAATAAATTATTATATATAAAATATAAAAACTTCAAAATAATAAGAGGAAGAAAAATAAGATAGAATAGTGTGCTCAAGTGTACCCTCAAGCAAGAGATGGAGATGGATATCACTCTGAGTGGCAATCAATCGAAAAATTACCCAAATTAGAGTGTTATCGTTAGGTAAGGGGGAGGGGTTGGGAAGGTTGAATTTATGCCTACATATCTTTCTAAATATTTAACTGTCCTTTTTGACGGGTCGCACGCGCGCGCATATATATATATATATATATATATATATATATATATATATATATATATATATATATATATATATATATATATATATCCTATGGTCAATTTGAAGAGGGTGAGCTTTACCAAGACAGAAGGAAATCATAGAGATGAGCACCTCATCCCCCTCCCTTTAGAAAGGTCTTACGAAGAACTACCCTCTCTGAAGGGATAGAGAAAAAAAAAGTCTAGAAATTTTCCGCGTTCTTGTTCCTACCTAGGAGATAAGTAATAATCGATGAATAAGGTAAGGAATTTAAAGACGTCATTTGTTTCGCAAGTTACCAAAGGAGAACAATTTGAGGAGTACTTTTGTTTATTGGAAGAAAGTCGAGAGTAACAGACTTATCTATAATTCTTAAAGTAGATGACACTTTAGATGAGCCGCTAGAGTACGGCTTGTGTGGGTTATCAATATCTCGGATTTTCAGAACATTATTTTTAAAGTAGTAATTAAATTCTAGGATTATTTTGTTCTGGAAGCAATCAGTGTGAAGTATATGGTTTAGACGTGCTGTTATTAGTTATTGCTATATCAATATAAAAAGTTTTTGGACTAATTGAAGTTTTTAGTATATTGGATGTTTTTAAAATAAGCATGGAATTATTTGCTGTCAACGGAAAAAATTTTCATGCAATATTTGGTGACAAATTCTTCTCATGATGTTGAAACGTAATTTTTCGAATTGTCAAGTAATTAAAGGAGCGGTTTATGTACGTTTTTTTTTATAACAGAACATTGACATTTCTCTAAATAATTAAATCTCTGATCGTATGGGGCGTATATAAGCTATGTGGAATGATCTTCCTAATCGGGTAGTTGAATCAGTAGAACTTCAAAATTTCAAACTTACGGCAAATGTTTTTATGTTGAACAGGCTGACATAAGTCTTTTTATAGTTTATATATGATATCTGTTTTGATATTGCTGTTTTTCGAATAATTTATTGTTAATTTCTTCTCATCATTTATGTATTTCCCTATTTCCTTTCCTCCCTTGGCAATTTTTCCATGTTGGAGCCCATGGGCTTGTAGCATCTTGCTTTTCCAACTAGGGTTGTAGCTTGGCTAATAATAATAATGATAATAATAATAATAATAATAATTTTAAGGTGATAGTGTATGAAGAGGTTATGTCACATTCTCTGGGATAGCGAAAGAACTTGCATTCATAATCTCATGGTACCCAAAAAAATCTTTCAGATTTATTGATACGTTAAAAAGGTTATATATTTTTCAAGTTCTTAGATTTCTTACGAAGATATGATTTATATTTAGGTGACCAAAATATATATTATTTTGTATTTTTTAGCGAGGTAGGCAGTGCTTTTATCGAATCCTAGTTATTATACCTATACTAGTGTACACCATCCGTCAAAAATGACTATTAAATATTTAGATAGATATGCACACACGTACGCACTCACTGATTCAACCCTTCCCACCCCCTCCCCCTTTTCTAACTACAACTCCACCCAACAGGGTATAACTAATCCCTCTGCCCACTGCCTGAGGGACGGAGAGAGTCCTAGTAGTTATGCGTCTTACCGCTGATCGGAAATTATATATATATATATATATATATATATATATATATATATATTATATATATACATATATATATATATATATATATGTATATATACATATATATACATATATATATATATATATATATATATATATATATATATGTGTATGTATATATACATATATATATATATATATATATATATATATATATATGTATATATATACATATACATATCTATATATATATATATATATAAATTTATATATATATATATATATATATATATATATATATATATATATATATATATATATATATACTGTATATTTAACCAGACACTTACGCTTTATCATATAGGGAGGTGATCTGAAGATATTTTACCGTATTGAAGCAGAATCGATCATTCATTTGTATTAAGGTTTTAATTGAATTATTGTTTCATGAAAATGGTAAGGGATAGAGATTTTATAAAGTATTAAATGGGTCAGATGTTATATAATACTAGAGTACGTGACCCGTCAAGAATGGCGGCTAAACATATAGATAGGTATGCACACACAAGCATCCCCCTCTTACCAGGTTATAACTATTTCTCTTTCCCCTACTCGATGGATGGTTAGAGCTGAGCGGGACTGAAAAGAGAGATATATATATATATATATATATATATATATATATATATATATGTGTGTGTGTGTGTGTGTGTGTGTGTGTGAGTGTGTGTATATATATATATATATATATATATATATATATATATATATATATATATATATATATATATATATATCCAGACACTTTCTCTTTATTTTGTAGGGGACATAAAGGAAAGGAACATGTTAAAAGCCTTAATTGTGAAGTATTTCCAGTTCATTTATGTATCATGAACGAGAGAGAGAGAGAGAGAGAGAGAGAGAGAGAGAGAGAGAGAGAGAGGTGATAACTCAAGTCACTGTAAAAGGTGTGTACCTAGATCAGTTCTTTGCAGCAGCAGATTCATTAATTAGTATTCCCCGTGAATGACTGTCAGCTGCTTTTAACATGTAGGTCATTGCCATCGTCACCTTAACTAATTACTCTAAAATCTGACTTTTTTTTGTGTGTGTTTAAAATTTCTTTTTAATTTTATTTGTCCTAACGCTGAGTTTTGAGTTTTTTCTAATAATATTTTAATAACTTTATTATTTTTGGGTATTTCCGTGTCCTAACGCGTTGAGTTTTGATTTTTTTCTAATAATTTTGTAATAACTGTTATTATTTTTGGGTATTTCCGTGTCCTAACGCTATGAGTTTGGATTTTTTTCTAATAATTTTTTAATAACTGTTATTATTTTTGGGTATTTCCGTGTCTTAACAATATGAGTTTTGTTTTGTAAGGCAATATCTGTAGTTATTTTCCAATGATTTTTTTTATAACTTTTCTTTATTGTTTTTGGGTATTTTCATAATAGAAAAAAGTACTTTGGTGTCGTGTCACTTCTCTGGGACATTCAACGTCTCAGGTAAAAGACATTTGCATTGATTTGACCTAATGACTTTTCCTCCTTCATGGGTCGCTCATGAGAGGATAAGTAGGAGGAGGGAAATGAGGAGGGGGGGGGGGTGAAGAAGGCGAAGGAGGAGGGTGAGGGGAAATGGGGAGGGGGTAGGGAGAGGGGTAAGAGGCGAAAACACTCAAACGCGTGGCACTGTGGGGCGTTCACCTTTACCCTCGGCCCTGTTGAGTCTGTTTGCCTTCATATTTAACACCCTTGGCGAAGGGCAGCAGGCCGGGCTGCTCTTCTTTAAAGGGGCAAAACACCCCCTTCCCCATTTCCAACTCTCTCTCTCTCTCTCTCTCTCTCTCTCTCTCTCTCTCTCTCTCTCTCTCTCTCTCTCTCTCTCTCTCCACTTATTACCCTTTTCTTATAGCTATTCGTTTCTCTTGGTTTTCTTCCTTATTACATCACCAAACCTTTCTTTTTGTTCCGTTATTAATTTTCTACCCCCCCCCTCTTTCTCTCTCTCTCTCTCTCTACTTATTATCTCTTTTCTTCTTCACTTCTTTATTACCCTTGCCTTCTCCTGTTTATATAATTCTTGTTTTTATATCTATTCTTTCATAAGGTGTTCTCTCCTTATTTCATCAACTAACCTTACGTGTGCTGTTTACACTTTTCCTGTATGCCGCCCTTCTCTCTCTCTCTCTCTCTCTCTCTCTCTCTCTCTCTCTCTCCTCTCTCTCTCTCTCTCTCTCTCTCTCATCGTCGTCGTCTTCTTCTTCTTCTTCTTTCTCCTCCGCCCATCTTGCTCTTTTCACCTGAGATTTTCAGTTTAATCGATCAATTAATCTTACGATAAAAGGAGGATTCGAGGCCATGCTTCAGAAGCGTTGAAGTTTGGTAATTACTTCCAAAATTGCACTTTCCAGAAATTTTCGTCTGCGCTTACATTTTTCTGAAGACATTTCTGACCTGTGTTACTATTATTATTATTATTATTATTATTATTATTATTATTATTGTTGTTGTTGTTGTTGTTGTTGGTGTACGTGACTCAATAAAAATGACGGCTAAATATTTTGATAGATTATTATTATTTTTATTATTATTGTTGTTGTTTTTGTTGTTGTTGTTGTTGTTGTACATGACTCGATAAAAATGACGGATAAATATTTTGATAGATATGCATTGTACCTGCACACAGATTCAACCCTTTCCCTTTCATAACTACAACACGACAGTTGTGGTTTCCGAGTGTATCTCTCTGGGTACCCCTTCTCACCAGAGTATGACTACTTCCTCTTTCCCTACCCGAGGGTCGGGGGAAACCGAGTACAGTAGTCTTACGACTGGAAATGCCGCATAGCGTGACTGCTAAGATATATATATATATATATATATATATATATATATATATATATATATATTGTATATATATATATATATATATATATATATATATATATAGTATATATACATATATATATATATATATATATATATATATATATATATATATATATATATAGATATATATATGTGTGTGTGTGTGTGTGTGAGTTTGTTTGTTTATGTGTGTGTTTATGTATACCGAGGGACTTGCTCTTTTTAATATATAATGGAAATATTATTATTATTACTATTATTATTATTATTATTATTATTATTATTATTATTATTATTTTTATCCTTGTTTTGGCTTTATTCCCCTTGTATCTTGATCTTATTTATTCCCCCTAAAATTTTATTTGCCATTGATATTTGTCTATCTACCGCCGCATTAGGCAATTTTAATATACCTCACTCATTTTTTCGTTGGGTATGCTTAGAACGACGTACAAGATATTAAAAGCAGTATTACAAATTTTCATAAATGGCCAGCATAAAGTTTGCCTAATGGCTGAAGTTTTCCTGATTGAGTATGGCACTGAAGTGCCTCTCCGAGGTTAGAAATTCGTTTTTTTTTTTCCGGCCCTGGGAACTCGAAATTCAGGCTCCGTATGGAAATGGGGTTTCACTGTGAGGTTTGAGATCAACGTTGATTGAGAGAAAGGCTTTCTCTCTCTCTCTCTCTCTCTCTCTCTCTCTCTCTCTCTCTCTCTCTCTCTCTCTCTCTCTCTCTCTCTCTCTCTCTCTCGATAAAAAGGTATATTTCTAGTATCTGAATTAGGTACTGAAATGTATGAAGCAATCCTTTGGAATAAAGAAAGAATTTGAGTTTTTTTTAATGATTTGAATGATAAAAATTGAAAGTTATTGGAAGATTAATTATTCCTTATTAACTGAAATAAAAATTGTTTATGAATAGTATAGAAATAAGGCTGACTGTTCTTTGGAAATTTCTGAGGGTTTCGATGAAAATGGATATTTCTAGTATCTGAATTTGGCATTGAAATGTATGAAGCAGTCGTTGGGAATATTGTAAGAATTTAGATTTTTATCAATGAATTGTATAATAAAAATTTAAAATTATTGGGAGAATAATTATTCTTAACCGAAATAAAACTTGGGTATGGATAGTAAATAAAAAAAAATCAATAGACTGGAAGGAAACATTGTTTTATTTGGTTTAAGTAATAGTTATATCCCATCTCATTTTATAGATTAACTGCCATTCTTTTTATTTCCTGCCTCTTCATTTTTTTTTTTTTTAATTATGCATATTAAAAAGGGTATATTTTGCCCAAGCACTACAGACCCTGTAGTTGAAAAGTGCAGTCATTGCACATCATTTGGTACATCAAAAGAATTACGCAAGGGTATTTTCAATGCCCCTTCGATCCCTAGCACCAACCACCTTTATCCTTCCACTTAAAATCCAATCCCGTTTCCTTTCCTGCATCTTACATTTACCTTATAATGCAGGAGTGAGGAGTTGTTCTCAAAGGCTGCTGATGACTCAGCAGTGAGAAATGTAGGTTCCCCCATACCCCCATCCTTAGCTCACAAGGATGGTGAGGTTGCAGCGACCAAAATAACTAACGCATTTGAGCGGGATCCGAACTCCAGTCTGGCGTTTACGAGGCAAGGACGTTATCAACATGCACTGCACAAGAACACAAAGATTTCTGAATACTTTCATAGATCATTGGAAGCTGTGTACCAAGGAACGCCAAACAACCCCCCCCCCCCCCGCATTCGTGGCACCAATGCTTAGCCATAAATTCATTTCCCAAAGCACCAGAGATTCCAGAAGGAATATATCTTTTTTCGTATGAAGTGATTTATTTACTCTTTCTCTCATATATTTTGAAAATCGATGCCATTCTTTGTATTGTACAGTATACCTCTTTTTGTGAAGTACCTTTGTTATCATATAAAAATTTGAAATCCGTTGCTTTTGCGAATCCAAACTCGTTGCAATTTTGATGTTATAAACCAATTTAAATGCAAATATGCTTTTCCAGAAAATAGAAATATAAACTTTTACCAAAAATTATACAATTATTGTAATACGAACAAAGGAAATTCACACGTATTATTATTATTATTATTATTATTATTATTATTATTATTATTATTATTATTATTATTTGCTAAGCTACAACCCCAGTTGGAAATCAGGATGCTATAAGCCCTGGGTCTCCAACAGGGAAAATAGCCCAGTGAGGAAAGGAAACAAGGAAAAATAAAATATTTCAAGAACAGTAACGTTTAAATAAATATCTCATATAGACTAAAAGAAATGTAACAAAACTAGAAGAGAAAAAAAGTTTGGATAGTGTGCCCGAGTGTACCCTCAAGCAAAAGAACTCTAACCCAAGACAGTGGAAGACCATGGTACAGAGGCTATGGCACTACCCAAGACTTGAGAATAATGGTTGGATTTTTTTGGAGTGTCCTTCACCTAGAAGAGCTGCTTACCACAGCTAAAGAGTCTCTTCGACCCTTACCAAGAGGAAAGTGGCCATTGAACAATGATAGTGCTGTAACCCCTTAGGTGAAGAAGAATCTTCTATTACTTAAGGTAATAGAGGATTAGAAATACAGTATATTGAATACGTTTCCATATTTAGATATTAAAGACAAAAAGAGGATTTGAACCACTGATAAAGATAAAGAAAAGGGAAAGATAGTTGAGTCAACCAAATGGTTTATTTATTTCATACTCATACACCAGATAATTTAGGCTTGAGCATCAGTACTCAAGTGCCATCAACTTTAATGACAAGATCAAAATGATGAAAAAGGTGTTGTGTTGCAGACCCTCAACTTGGACATCCGGTTTACGTGGTTAAGACCGATGGTGGTGTGGATTATTATTATTATTATTATTATTATTATTATTATTATTGTTGTTGTTGTTGTTGTAATTATTATTATTATTGAGGTGTTATTATTATTGTTGTTGTTATTATTATTATTATTATTATTATTATCATTATTATTATTATTTTTATTATTGTTATTTTGTTGTTGTTATTATTATTATTATTATTATTATTATTATTATTATTATTATTATTATTATTTAGTTAGTATGAGAGGTCAAATGCAAAATTCATCAAAACGTTCATAACAGGTGGTTTTGATATCTGAGCCTTTGGTATGAATGACATCCGAATTGCATTATCATCAGATTTATTCGAAAACGGTATTTTAATATAGTAATAATTATTATAGAACAAGTGTACGCGACCCGTCAAAAAATAACAATTAAATATATCGATAGATATTCACACACCCACAGGTTCAACCCTTCCCATCCCTCCCCCCTTTCTTAACTATAACTCGGCACTTTCGTCAATTTTTGGGAAATTGTGGTTTACGGGTGTACCTCTCGGGGTACCCCTCTCACCAGGGTATGGCTACTCCTTCTTCCCCTACCCGAGGGATGGGGAGAGACAGCGTAATTATACGTTTACTAATGCTGCTCAGCGTAACAATATATATATATATATATATATATATATATATATATATATATATATATATATATATATATATATATATGTGTGTGTGTGTGTGTGTGTGTATGTGTGTGTATCCAGACACTTGCTCTTTATCATATAGGGGAAATTGATTTTGAATTTTGGTTTTCTTCAAAACCTGTATGAAAGTCCTCATTTAATGTTATCAGTAACTATAATTAGATAAAAATATGAAGATCTAAAGTCGTCAACGGTCTCCGAAAAAAATTAATTTGATATCAGCTGCACACCGTAATGAAGTGAGTCGGAAATTCCAAAGTTCACCCCAACTGTAAGAATTGCGTATAGTTGAAAGTTTGCAATTTTAATTATGACATCACTTTACCAGATATATTTCTTGCAGTTTAAATTGTTGCAATTGTAAACTCGTTTCAGCTTCAGAATTTTTATTACAGATTTTTTTTTTTTACAGAATTTATTACTCCAATCGTGTCTCATATCAGTATCATATGTGGACAATTTAACTTTATATTGAGAAAATCAAATCAAACAGAAATATGCTTTTTACATAAATTGCGTCCTGGTTTGAGGATTGATGCAAAGCTTCGAAATTAGTTGCATAGTTAAATTGAAAATATATATTTAGTATTATTTCTTAAGCTTATTTCATTCATCAACTCAACGGGGTAATAGTAATAGAAGCTGTGATTGTGTTTGAATTATTCTATGTTTTGAGTAAAGGTTAAGGTTGAACGATACATATAAATATACGAGTATCTGGGGAAGGTGAAACTTGTTAGGATTTACGTAGTTTTATGTTTTCTGTTTCTTTTGCATATTCTTGCGTAATTTGTTCTCCATTGACGCCTTTGTAACCCATTTTCTAAAATAATTTTTATTTGAGGTCATTAAAAGGATGATCTCATAGGAATCCCATGCCATGTACGAGTATAGTTGCGATGTTTTTATTTTATTGTAATTCTGACGATACCAATGGGACAAAAGTTCTACCTCCCATCAAGTTACTAATATTTCGTTGCTTGATACATATTTTATACTCATCACGTATTAATTACCGTGATCTTGAGACAATGGCATAAGCACGTGCTTACTTAGGATAGATTTAACCCTTCACGATAAGGTATAATCTCGGACATATTCGTCTACAGCAGTGATTTTCAACCAGGGTCTATGGTCCAACATATACCATTATTGGGGATTCGGACACACAAGGAAAAATCGAACTGGGGTCCTCGGTGATATAGTGGTCCATAGAGCAAAGTCAAAGTCAAAATCTTTATTTCCATTATTACAATGGTTATTCTTTTGTTAAAACAAAAAACTATATATTAAAACAATAAGTTATATATAAGTTCCATTTCTAATGGATAGCTTTACATAAAAGATACATAATACTTAAAATATGAAATAGTATTACTTTAAAAACCTATACACACTGAGAGGGTGTAATTTGCTCTTTCAGATTAAAATTTTTCAATAAATTAGTATCATTCATATATTAAGGAAAATAACGACTTCAATCAGATAAACATAAAATTTCATAAAATTAATAACTCATAAAACATCGGTGATAAAAATGAATAGAAAAAAAATAAATCCATCTTATTCACAGTGTTTGTTTAAAAGATAATCCTTAAGTTTCCTTTTAAAAACGTTAGCACTTGAACAGTCCCTAAGATTTTGAGGTAGCTTGTTCCAGGCTGATGGCCTCCTTATTACCATAGAGCGTGATCCGAAGTCAGTTCGGTATCTTTGTTCATATAAGTTATTATTTTGCCTAGTTGAGGCATCCCTGCAATTACCGACATTTAAAAAAATCATATAACCAGCTTGGGTATTCTTTTTTTAAAACTTTAAAAACAAAAACACAAATTTCATAGATATATTGATTTCTTAATTTTAACCATTGTAGTTGTTTGAGGACTGGGGTGATGTGGTCATATTTTCTAACCCCCCCCTACCGCGACCCAAGCAGCAAAATTTACAAGTTTCTGGGCTTTTTATAAGTATACGTCGTTAGTCCCTCCCCAGATTTTAATACAATAACTTACTATACTTAACGCTAGGCTTTGAACTATTATTATTCTAGTCGAATTATCAAAAGCAGTTCTACCTCAGAACAACTGTTATTACTGAGAATTAAATTTCTACAGTAATCTACACCATGATGAAGCTTAAAGAGAAATTGTAATCTATCTAATTTACTTTGAGGGCTGGAGGGACTCACCTAAAAACATCCATTTGATGTAACCCTAATTGGCCAGCTAATCTCCCTTGGGATTCATAAACCTACGGATGGGGGAGAATATGACTTTGGTTTATTGTCCTTTGATGATGGTTCTTGTTAAAGATTGGCTGGAAATGACTGGAAGACCTTTAATGATAAAGGCAGCTGATTAAATACCCATGGTTGACCTTTTCATATTAGAATAAGCTCGACAATGGACGAAAATACAGCTTATCCTTTTCCAACACTCGCGGGAAGGTAGATAGACTTTATTCGTCGGACAAAATATAAGGATTAATTTACCACTCTGATGAAGTATGATTGGGTATGGGGGTCCACCAAAAAAAAAAAAAAAAAAGAAGGATAACGGGTCAATGGGTTAATAAAGGTTGAGAACCATTGGACTGCAGTTACATACTGGATTGCAAATTCAGATTTAACCTGTTTCTTTTCTATTACTGGCAAGCTTTGGATGTTGATTATTCCATTTCCACAGAGTATAATCTCCCATTCATTTACTGGCGAATCCACCACTTTCGAATTTCAATCCTCCTCACCTTTTATCCTAAGCCTTCTTGTTTCTCTTTGTCATTGGCTAAAGAATATCCTTTGGTTGCCCGTCCCGTCTGTATATGTTATTAATTGATCGATTTATTTCTGTAGGCTGACATTGGAATATTTTTATCTCTACACTCACACACAAAATACAGATACGTAAACAAACATTAAATCGTGTCATGGAAAGGAATAAACTCCACTGTAACGAAACCGAATGCAAAAGACTGTTAATTAAGGCTTGGCAATATTCGAGGCATTTGACTCTGGCGGAAAAAAAGGCATATGCTCCTTGAAAGAGATGAAAGGGACAGAGTTGTTTGACTCAGATATATAGAATTGCAAGCCGCAACTTGCAAGGGTCTTGAGATAAGGAGACGGAAATTGCTTTTGAAAAGATGCTGTGGAGAAATGAACATATGCGAATATTTTTAGTCGTGTTTATTATATTTTGGAGTGAGAGGTGGAGCAGAGGAATTTTTGGCCAAGGGATAAAGAAGGGGTATAGGAGAGGAAATTTTGGTGAGGTATAGAAGAGGGAAACTTTGCGTGAGGTGTAAGACAAGAGAAGTTTTGTTGGGGGTAGAGGAGGAGAATTTTTGGTGAGGGATAGAGAAGGGGAAGTAAAGGGGAAATTTTGGTGAGAGGGTAGATGAGGGGAATTTTTGGTGGGGGCGTAAATGAGGGGAATTTTTAGTGGGGGCGTAAATGAGGGAAATTTTGGTGAGAGGGTAGATGAGGGGAATTTTTGGTGGGGGCGTAAATGAGGGGAATTTTTGGTGAGGGCGTAGATGAGGAGAATTTTTGGTGGGGGCGAAAAATGAGGGGAATTTTTGGTGAGGGCGTAAATGAGGGGAATTTTTGGTAGGGGCGTAAATGAGGGAAATTTTTGGTGAGGGCGTAAATGAGGGGAATTTTTGGTGAGGGCGTAAATGAGGGGAATTTTTGGTGAGGGGGTAGAGAACGGGAATTTTTGGTGAACGGTGAATGAGGGAAATTTTTGGGGATGAGTTGAGGAAAAGATTTTTTGTGAAGCGATAGACGAGGAGAATTTTTGGTGAAGGGTAGATGAGAAGACTTTCAGGGGAAGGGTAGAGGAGGGGAATTTTAGGGGGAGAGTGAGAGTTGTGGTTATGACAAAAATTTGAAAAATAATCGCAAGGTAATTACCGTTATTATTATGGCTATACACCATATATACTTTAGTCTTCCACTTCTGCAAATTGGAAAAAGCATTATCCGAAATAGATATCGTTTCCTGTATTGATTTTTTATGGGCTCTACATATCTATAGCAAGTTATAAGATAACAGTTTTTTCTTAGTATTAACGGGCAGCAAAATAACATAATTGTGAGGGTTTCTTCAATTAACTTGTAGATGTGATCCCTTACATTTCCTGACATAAAAACTGTTGGAAATGAGTTCTAGGTGACGCAGGTTTTATTTACATAAGCTCTTTTGATCTATAGATTGCACTTTTAAATCGATGTTGGGCTTTCCCTATGTTTTTTTTTCCTCTTAAGATAATTTCTTTCTGTTCTGAGTAAAAATGTATCTTGCATACACTATAGTTATGCAATGTGTTAAGTATCGATATAGCATTAACCATTGTCTTGTTTTCTTCCTGGAACAGTGCCGTTTGAAAGGATTTACACACACAACCATATATATATATATATATATATATATATATATATATATATATATATATATATATATATATATATATATATATATATATATATATATATATATATATATATATAATGTTTGTATTTGCTTGTTTCTGCCTTTTGGCCATTTTCATACCTGAGCATTCATTCATAAGTAAGAAAAGGACATTAATATTCCGAACAAGTCGAGCGTTGGCCCCATTGAAATAGTCCCCAAGAGACCATGTTTTAACACGTTCGGTTTCTCACTTTATTTCTCCAGAGGATCTCGCGCCTCTGTCAGACAAAGGATCGCTGGGTAATGGCTTTCTTGTCTCTAGTCTGGGCCTTTTTTTCGGCATTTGTTTTTAACGATGTTTTTTTTCTATTTCCTTTCTTGTCTTGCTTGTTATTGTTTCAATTGTTTTGAAGTTTATGTGTGGTTGATTTTTTTAAGTTCTTAATTAGAAAGTTTATGTGGGGTTTCAAATGATTTGTCTTAATTATAAAGTCATATTTGGCAAATAGTTTTTTTTTATTATTTTTAAAAGGTTGGAATTTTTTTTCAAGTTTATAATACTATTTCTATATCCATATATACTTAAATATGTTTGATGTTTTGGCAAATAGTTGTTTTTTTTTTTATCAATTTTTGTAGTCTAAGGTTTTTTCAAGTTTGCAATTACTATTCCTATACCCAACTATACTTCTATTTGTTTATTTTTTGTTTATATACTTCTGATTTTTTTTTCTTTTTTGGTAATTAAATTTTAATGCTTTTATATTTCTGCCATCTTTCAGTATAGTTGCAAACAGAGAATAATATTTCTCAATTCTTGTATTCTGTCATCTTCGTTAAGGTCCTGATGCATGGTAACTTCCATTTTAAGAAGTCAATATGATCCTTTATTCCTGTTCTAAGCTTATTCCCATTATCTAAGTTTAATGCACTCCTTGATTATATAAGGTTGAGTTGTTACCTGTTTGCGTTAACTTTGTTATTACCTCCTCGTAAAGTTTTTCTAATCCCCTTTATAGATGATTTATTCAAGTTTTTCTTCTGATATGAGGTAATTTTTTTTTATTTTATTCACAGTAAAAATGTTCCCTTTTTATAGAAAATAGATTAGTCCCTTTTACAATAGGTAAAATGTTCTGTTTACATTTATTACATATCCTTATTAAACAAATTTGTCTTTTAGTAATATGTGTTGGGGCTATATTGTTCGTTTAGATGAATGGAATTGCTTATTTAAATCAAAGCGATTACCTGAAATCATTGAAAAGCAGCGGGATTGTGAACTGAATGGCAGGTATTTTTTTTTATTTCGCAACGCGATTTTGAACAGAATGTTTTTTTTTTCTCCCTCTCTCTCTCTCTCTCTCTCTCTCTCTCTCTCTCTCTCTCTCTCTCTCTCTCTCTCTCTTTACGTTGGGGACGGGGAGGTAAGCATCATCTGTCAGTCGCGAGGTCTCCTTCTGTGACTTATAATCTCCTGCTTGCTGTAAAAGCTCCCTTGCATCGAAAAGTTTGTACACCGGGGAAAACTTAATTAAATTGGAGCCTCTGTCAAAAGTTCCGCTTTTTGCAGGGTCGTTTTTAAGGTTATATTTTTTTCCTTTTTCGTTTGTGCTTCTGTGACTTTTTTATTTATTTGTTTTCTAAAAGTCATCATATCTGCTCGCGGGTAATGAGTAAGATTAAAACTGTTTATCCTCCTAATTGTATATTGTTTTCCCTATAGGGATATTTTGTCTTTTGGCATTTTACTTTTCTCACTACGTTTACAGATTGACTTGTAAATACAAGTTAT
>NC_090747.1:94852369-94857369 GCF_036898095.1 Palaemon carinicauda | reverse complement strand
TACAAAGACCAGAGTCTCATTTTATTTTTTTTTAATGTCTGCTGGTCTCAAAGTGTATTGAATAAAGTTACGATTAACGTTATTGAAAAACTGTTGATAAATGAATATATTCATGCAGTGACTGATATTTATGGTGCATTATTCATTGTGAATAGCAAAAAGTTGCAGTGTGGAAATGGTTGGGAAGTATTAGTATTAAATGGATTTTCATAAGCAATAGTTATAGGAGTATAAAGTAATCAAAGAAGTGGTGTGAGTTATGTGCTGCCTTCATATTTAGATTATGAAAATATTATCATAAATACCCTAAAACATACATTATGTATGTGAAAATAATGGCCTTATTCAACCCTTCAGTATTGTTCAGTTGCATAATCTTAATTTTGAATAACGGGCAAATTGTTACCAAATTGCTCATGTTACCGTTTTCTTAATATTTTTTTCTCTTAAGCATATGTAATGAATTATGGAAGTGATAACTATTCAAAATTACTTGAAACTGTTGAAGAAATTAATGGAATTTTTATTGGCTGAGGGTTCTTATTGCACCAGGTTTCAAAATTGGATCGAGCGAGACAAAAGCGAAAGAAAAATATTGAAGAGGCACAGACGTAATAAAGATTAATTAGAGTTCAGACGTGAAAATAATTGATTTCAAGATAAACTTTGGCTAAAGAAAAAAAAATCAATAGACATGTGAATCAGGTCTTTATTGGAAGCTTCTTTAAAAAGAAAAAAAAATTCTTGTAACAAAAACAGAAAAGACCAGAAATCTGTTTTGGCTATAGTTAAAAAAACGTCATGAAATATACCAGTACGTTAATGTTTTCATATATATGACTTAATCTTGAACGATTAATGGGGTATTTAGATGAAATGCAGGATGCTACATTGCATAAAGAAGGGATATAAACATAGATGGAAAAAGGGTCTTACGTGTTACTCTTCGGAGAATTTGCGCAGTTTGGCATGAATGATTAATGTGAAACTAGAGGGTGAGAAATGAATGGGAATAAAGTTGGTAATGGCAATTTAGGAAGGGTAATGTATCAGAAGGAAAATGTCTTATTAAACTCAATTTTCCATTTTTCCGGTATATTTTAATTTTTTATTAATTGTGGAAGTATGATACTCATTAAAAGTTTCCCGAATGACTTCTGATATGTAGAACCACAGGGGCGGAAACTAAATGTTCAATTATGTAAAATATTTTAACGAACAGTTCAGCCTCATTCAGTATAACACACTCTCTTTCGGCTTCACTATTTTATTTGCTACTGATATGATGTGCACGAATACACAGGACGTGCAATGGACATGTGATTACTTTTTATGGATTGGCTTTGCCTTTTAGATTAACTTATTATTATTATTATTATTATTATTATTATTGTTGTTGTTGTTGTTGTTGTATTTGTATTGTAGTTACAGGTAGGACTTGAATATTTATGAATATTATTATTATTATTATTATTATTATTATTATTATTATTATTATTATTATTATTATTACATTCTTTTATTGTTGTTGTTGTTTTTGTTGTTTTTGTTGTTGTTGTTGTTGTTGTTGTTGTAGTTACCGGTAGGACTAGAATATTTATGAATGTAAACCTTGTGTTAGTGAAAGTAGAAAATATTTTGATATCGTTTTTACCTGTGGCGTAAAATTGATATATATTTGTGGAGCAGAAATGATTGATTGGTGTAAACTGGAGTTGGAACGACCTTTAGAGTAAAAAGAATAATTTTTAAGTATAAAGATATTATTTGAATTTCGTCCAAAGGTGAGTTTTTACTTGAAAATATTACAGTGATTGTTTAGAATAAATGAAAATATATTAATTGTTTCGAATAAATTAAAATATTACAGTAATTGTTTAGAATAAATGAAAATATTACAGTAATTGTTTAGAATAAATGAAAATATTATAGTAATTGTTTAGTAAAAGTGAAAATATTATAGTAATTGTTTAGAATAAATGAAAGTATCATAGTAATTGTTTAGAGTAAATAAGAAATATGATAGTAATTGTTTAGAATAAATGAAAAATATGATAGTAATTGTTTAGAATAAATAAAAAATGGTAATTGTTTAGAATAAATTATGATTTGATGAATTTTCAGAAAATCTGGTTCTAAATTCTCTATCATTTCGGACGGGATACATCCGTAGACTTAATCTCTCATACGAATTAACGAACTTTAAGCTTTGAAGAAACATTATTAAAAATGCAATGCTTTATATTTCTGTGTTTAGAATGCTTATGAGACTGCTTAGATACAGGCAACAAAAATACCCTTCTCTCTCTCTCTCTCTCTCTCTCTCTCTCTCTCTCTCTCTCTCTCTCTCTCTCTCTCTCTCTCTCTCTCTGTTGTAAGCGCAATTAAGAAAATCAAAATTAACATAATGGTTGGAGTTTTTATTATACTTTCACGTGAGATATTAAAAATTAAGAAGTTTATTTGTGAATGGTTCTGAAATATAATTAGAAGGATCACTGTACTTTATGTACTTGATAATAACTTGGTGTGTATGTATATTTTCATATTTTTTATATGATATATACTTGTTAATAACTAGTTGTCCATGTATATTTTCATATTTTTTTATATGATATAAAATGGTAGAAAATGTTATTAATCTTGGTGTTTTTGGATAACAGGAAGCTAAGAACAATTGTTATTTAATGATATAGATGTCAGCAGAGGTTTAAATGTCTTTTGACTTAAAATGGTATGGAAAGGAGCGTTTGTTGTTCGAATTTTTATTTGTTTCTGATGCTATAGAGCAGTTGAAATTTGGAAAGAAGGAGAGAGATTATTAGTCATTTTTATTTAGTTTTATTTTTATACCTGGTTACTTTTTATTAGTTTTGAAATTCTGTGTAATCCTTGTATACAGCATCAGGTATTTCATGAAGATCTTTATCGTATATCTGAAAAGAAATCTCTCTGGCATTATTTAACCAATTCTTTATCAAGGAATTATGTTCTGTTAATCAATGTGAATAATTTTCCCTTAGCAATTAATTAGAATAATAATGATCTGCTAAATAGCATAAGTTATCATTGGCCTTGAATCCTCAATATTGTGTTGAATCTTAATTTAAATAAGCTATGTTTGTAGACGTCATATTTAAGCAGGTCTGGAGCCTCCAAAAATTCGCTTGTAAGAAAAAGTTTTGAAGATTTTTCCTTTTTAGAGAATTAATTAATTTTTAATGTATGGTATTTATGATATGACGTTAAATATAGATGCGGGTTTCAAAGTGACACAAAGTTTTCTCTGAAATGAAAAATAAATGAACGGAGCAAAAGCAAGGAGAAATATGATAGCCTATATTTCGGCGTTATTTATTTGCCCAGAAATATAGTTTAGATTAAGGTTAATAATAATAGCGATTATTATTATGCTCATTTTAACCATTCCATTGATTGTTGTTGTATGTTATATGTGAGATCTCTTTAATGTATGTTATTCAGACTTCATGAATATTTCCAAGTAAATATAATACTTAATATATTTATATTAATCTTTTACCGAGGGAGATCGTTTGTGTTTTTTTACTACATTTTACTCTCAATGCTTAAAGAAGTTTTTCAAACAAAGTGAAAAATTTCTTTCAGATATAAATGAGTTGATTTTTTGAAATGTGCCTTTCAAACGCAAAGCAATCACATGCTTTTCTGTGGCTCGTGAACAGGGTTTCTTTCATTCATCATCTGATATTCTCATAAACCAATCATCATTAAATGGCTTCCTTTGCTCAGGGTAATTTATTTAGTAATTTATGCTCTCCACTTATCATATTTTGTTTTTATTATATTTTTATTCGGTAAAAACTATGTGGATGAGATCATGATGAGGGATAGATGGAGATGGTTTGGGCGTGCTCTTCGCACTCCCCAGGAGAGATTAGATCACCAAACGTTCAGCTGGCCTCACAAGGCAATAGAAGAGTTGGAAGACCCAGGCTTACATGGCTGAGGACTATGAGGCGCGAAGTAGGAGATGATGAATGGAGAAATATTGAATTAAAAGCTCAAGATAGAGACGCCTGGCGAAATGTAACCGAGGCCCTTTTCGTCTATAGGCGTAGGAGGAGATGTTGATGAGGATGAAAAACCAATACGAATTGCCCATCGTTGTATTAAATAGTAGATGTAACTTCCTATGACGTTAACATGTTTCCAATTTGGTCGTCTTTTATCTAGAATTGTGAACACCAAAGGTATATCAGTAAACGATTTTTGACTTGCACGAATATCGCTGCCGCTACTTTTTACATTTGCTGGTGGCAACTTCACTTTAGTATTTTCTCATTAATTATATTCTTTATATTACTATTAGTTATTCATTATATTGTTTATACTGTGTCTTCCACTTGTGAGTTAACGGCAGTTTGTACTAAATCCGGAGAAATCTCAACACAGTATTTAATTAATGAAATGCAAAGGACACTTAGGTGCAGCTTTCAGAAAAGAGCACTTGTCTATATTATACTATTGGTTTCGATCAACAGATTAATGCTTTATGTTTCATTACTAGCAGGTTGTGTATAAGTATTAAGCTTCGTGATAGACCGAGTGACAAAATCATGGATTATAGAGGTTATTCAACAATAACAATCATAAATAATTCAAGCCAAACATTTTACTAGACATAATTCTTACAATAATAGACCAAGTGATAAAAACATCGATCTATAGACGAAACACTCCAAAATGGTAAAAGGAACCGAGGGGAAATAATTTTCGTAGACGAGTATTGAGTAGACTGACCAAGGGATATGTCTTCTTTCAATTTGGCCAATCAGATAGTGTAATCTTGCAGAGCACCAATCTTCTTGTATACCCACCTTTGGTTCGTGTTTTATAACTGTTAAGTGATCTGTACCCCGTTCAAAAATGCTTCTTGTTGAGAATCTTTGTAATAGAATTTTACCTTTTCACATTTTAGAAAATAACTGAAATTGTTCCTATTCACTTGATGAAATCAG
>NC_090747.1:94844869-94847369 GCF_036898095.1 Palaemon carinicauda | reverse complement strand
TAACCTGTTCTAGTTTTATTTAACATAACAATTTACTGAAATCATATCAGTTACTTATTTCCTTATTATAAGATATAGCTGATAAATCAGGAGAATTCTTTTCTTATTTTCTTGTATTATCGTCAGCTGATTGTACAGAATTGTGTCTTGTATGGCGGAATTGGTGATATTCGTATTAGATCATGAATGTCAAATATATTTGGACAATTATTCTGAAATGTTGTTGCGTATATATAATGAATGGTTGAAATAGCTTGTTGCTGATAGTAATCATGAAATTAGTTACTCAATTCAGTTATATTTGATGCATTTAAAGTAGTGCTTTCATATCTTGTGATAAAATTTCGAATGTTTTGTGTATTTGTTTTCGGTATTTTGTGTCTTGCATATGGGATCTTGAAAATAGCGGACAGATATCGTAAGTTTGTTCGCGAAAAAGAAAGCAAAAAATAAAAAAGGGAAGAATTTAATCTTTCCAATATAATAAAGAGTGTGTCTGGATGTATAATATTTATATATATATATATATATATATATATATATATATATATATATATATATATATATATATATATATATATATATATATATATATATATATATATATATACATATGTGTGTGTATATATATATGTATATATATATATATGTGTGTGTGTATGTATATATGTGTGTATATATATATATATATATATATATATATATATATATATATAGATATAGATATGTATATATATCTATATATATATATGTATATATATGTATATGTATATATATATATATAGGCCTATATATATATATATATATATATATATATATATATATATATATATATATATATACACATACACATAATATACATATATATCCCGTCACGCTCCCATCACCCCGTCCCTCAGGTAAGGGGGAGAGGGGTGCGTGTATGCATATCTATCTAAAGATTTAGCTGTACTATTTCTTAGAAAGTAAAGGTTTGCTGCCTAATAAATTCTTTCAAGATCGTCAAACCCAATATAAAAATCCTCATGTTGTCATCTGAATTATATGAAATGTGTTTAATTCCTTACTGAGGTCAGAAGAAGAATAATGGAAATTAGCAGAACGTTACCAACACGTTTTGCCTGTTTTGGGAACGTTCATGTAGTTGATCAAAATTGCTTTAAAATAGCATTTTAGATAAGTTTGTTTAAGCTGGACCAGTAGCCAATGAGCCATCGTATTGTACGAGTGGTAATATCAACTAGAAGGTTAATAGCATCACCTATAATCATAACAGTAACATTATTAATGATAGAAACACTAATAATGAAAAATTATAATAATGACGAAATATGCTATAATTAACATAGTTTATTTAAGGAGGACCAGTAGCCATCATATTGCACGAGTGGTAATATCAACTAGAAGGTTAATAGCATCACCTATAATCATAACAGTAACATTATTAATGATAGAAACACTAATAATGAAAAATTATAATAATGACGAAATATGCTATAATTAACATAGTTTATTTAAGGAGGACCAGTAGCCATCATATTGCACGAGTGGTAATATCAACTAGAAGGTTAATAGCATCACCTATAATCATAACAGTAACATTATTAATGATAGAAACACTAATAATGAAAAATTATAATAATGACGAAATATGCTATAATTAACATAGTTTATTTAAGGAGGACCAGTAGCCATCATATTGCACGAGTGGTAATATCAACTAGAAGGTTAATAGCATCACCTATAATCATAACAGTAACATTATTAATGATAGCAACACTAATAATGAAAAATTATAATAATGACGAAATATGCTATAATTAACATAGTTTATTTAAGGAGGACCAGTAGCCATCATATTGCACGAGTGGTAATATCAACTAGAAGGTTAATATCATCACCTATAATCATAACAGTAACATTATTAATGATAGCAACACTAATAATGAAAAATTATAATAATGACGAAATATGCTATAATTAACATAGTTTATTTAAGGAGGACCAGTAGCCATCATATTGCACGAGTGGTAATATCAACTAGAAGGTTAATATCATCACCTATAATCATAACATAACATTATTAATGATAGAAACACTAATAATGAAAAATTATAATAATGACGAAATATGTTATAATTAACATAGTTTATTTAAGGAGGACCAGTAGCCATCATATTGCACGAGTGGTAATATCAACTAGAAGGTTAATATCATCACCTATAATCATAACAGTAACATTATTAATGATAGCAACACTAATAATGAAAAATTATAATAATGACGAAATATGCTATAATTAACATAGTTTATTTAAGGAGGACCAGTAGCCATCATATTGCACGAGTGGTAATATCAACTAGAAGGTTAATATCATCACCAATAATCATAACAGTATCATTAATAATGATAGAAACACTAATAATGAAGAATGATAATGATAACGAAATCTGCTATAATTAACATTCAAAACATAAGCGCAATTAACCCAGGGGAAAGG
>NC_090747.1:94817369-94842369 GCF_036898095.1 Palaemon carinicauda | reverse complement strand
ATGCCGGGAGTTTGAGCCCTTCCTTAACCATGATAGCCTCTAGTAAAGTCTGCAAGCTCACTATATTTCTGAGCTATGGATGGGGGTTTTTGGGGAGCTAATAGGTCTGTCTACCGTGTCATTGGCAACCATTGCCTGGCTTTCCCTGGTCCTAGCTTAGGTAACTGATCTTATGTATATATTATCGGTCTCTAGGATATAATCTTGTGCCTTGGCTTTGCCATTCATGAGAGCCATTTGGAATATACACGGAAGTTTTTGTGACAGAATCAGGTTGAATATTTTCCGTTCATGCAAATTAGATAATGTCTTTAATGGGAACGACTTGTGTCAAGAGTCGAGGCAGTCGATATCTCCAACTCTGTGTCATTCATGAAAACTTTTTCTCAATATCATGTTTCCCGTATAGCTGTCAACGTAGAAACTTCTTGTGGAGGGATGGGGGCTGTACGATAATGCCTGTAACAACAAACTGACAAAATTTAGGTTTATTTTTGTACTTGAGGAATATTGGCCAATGTAATCAAAGGTTTTCGTCTGAACAAAACTTTTGATGGCTTTGGCATAGTTTACATCGATTATTATTATTATTATTATTACTTGCTAAGCTACAACCCTAGTTGGGAAAGCAAGATGCTTTAACCCCAGGGGTCTCAACAGGGAAAATAGCACTGTGAGGAAAGGAAACAGGGAAAAATTAAATATTTCTAGAACAATAACATTAAAATGAATATTGTGGCAGTGTAACATCTTATTTCATGTATCAAAGTTCTTTATTCATGCCTGTGGGTTGATATAGCCACTGTACATGCATGTGACTTTATATGTGTTGGGTATGTGGTAGACTATCATGGTATAAAGAAATTGCAACCACTCTAGGTTTCCTGTTCGATGTTCAAGGGTATCACATGAACTGTCATTTACCTCATCTCCATTATAAAAGGTTTTCATAAATATTATCAACTATTTGGCTTTGTTCATGATTTCATTGTCATGGAATTTTATAGTGTTTGTTAGTCGGGTTTTACATGTAAATTCTATCCTTTTGTATTACCCCTCAACCTCCCCCCTCTTCTCAACAGGAAAAAAAAGGACTTCTGGCTAAAGTCCCACGCTCACTCAGCATGGGCCATTTTCCTCCCATGACTCAGTTGGGGTTTTCCTCTTCTTCTCTCGAATGATTTTCTTAAAGTTGCTCGTTGTGTTCTAGGTAGGAATTTGATTTTGTGATATGAAATAGTTAATGATGATATTAATAACTATAATTGTAATGATAGTAATAATAGAAATTTTATAATATCAATGATGATAGTTGTAATAGCAGAAAGTTTATAACATCAATAGCGATAGTTGTAAAACTAGTAATAGCAGAAATTTTACAATAATATCAATAACGATAGTTATAATAGTAGTAATAGTAGAAACTTTATATAACTTTAATGAATTAAAATAATTCAGGATTACTTTACAAACGTATGCAGTAATGTGGTGTTCTTGCTGGTTAAGTTAAGAAAAAAAAATTGTTAAATACTCAAAATAAAGACGAATATAATTGATGTTATGTAAAACTGACGATTTGCAATGGAATTGCAAATAAAATGGTATTCCTAACGGAAATGATTATTATAAAACACATGGGTAGCATACTTCTACTTATTTAAAGTTTATTATACTTGTTTACGGAATATTTTAAGGTTGAACGATGTCCAAACTTATGGTTGATTACGTGAATTGGACATTTTGCTTGACCGTGACTTTGACCTTTGACCTCCAAATTTGTAATCATTTCCAGCTTTTTACATTACAGTTAATCCTTGCAAGTTGCATTACCCTACGATTATAATTGTGGCCAGGAATCTGTTCTCAAATAAACACACACACAAACATGGGCGAAAACATAACCTCCTTCCAACTTCGTTGGCAGAAATACAGAGAAAAACGTAAAAAATTATGCCAAGTGAGCAGTGATGTCCCCTTGTTAATATTCTTACTGCAATTATAATAATGATAATAATGACCAGAGTTACATTTAAATAATATTCTAATGTTCGTTGGTTATACCATGGGCTGTTGTTTTGGTCATCAACGGGATTTGACTGATGGTTTATTGTAATAATTGAAGATTCTGTCGGTCTATAAGTAAGTTAGAAGTGTTTATTAATGAATTGATTGTATAATTGAGATGAATGATCGAAGGAAGGAAGTTAAAATGAGGTGTTCAAAACGATAATTACCAATTGATAAGGTCATACTTTAATATCTGTTCATTTAGTTGTAATAAATGAAGATTCTATCAGTCTATAAGTAAGTTAGAAGTATTTATTAATGAATTGATTGTATAATTGAAATGAATGATCGAAGGAAGAAGTTAAAATGAGGTGTTCAAAACGATAATTACCTATTGATAAGGTCATATTTTAATATCTTTGTATTGGTTTATATAATAGAGTTAATAAACCGCATCTTTTCATATACTCTTTCTGAGTGTGCACATAAGAATATATATCACGTTTTTATTAACCAGTGCCTCAGACGGTTTATGCTGAGTTGATAGGACTTGAATTAGAAAAAAAATTTCCCAATATCTATGGCCGGTCAGTAATTAAAGAGTTTAACTGTTTGGAAATTAATTAAGCTAAAGTTGGTTGGGAAATTAATTAAGCTAAAGTTAGTGAAACCTGCGACTGACCTTGGTTATCCAGGGTGGCAAGAAGTGTTCACACTGATATCATGAAAGTCAACAGAGACGATCATAACCATTTTTTATTCATAGATAATAACAGTGATAATGATTGTAATTATGATAACGTCGTTCGTTTTTATCTGCATTCAGGGGTGACAGAGCTGCGTTACGTGTAGGTTATACGTTAACGATATGATATATGAAGATATAAATATTTAAACATTCAATTGTTGACGTGAACTAGCATGACCCTTTAACTCGCATAACACTGGGTCATGGACCTGCGTGACCCGTTACCGTTTGACCTTGACCCATGCGTGCCACTCAGCCCCAATGTGATTTTGAGGAAAAGCAGGCTTTTTGAGTTTGTATTTTTCTTAAGTTAAAAAAAAAGGCTTATATATAATAGGATTTTTTATGATTTTGTTTATAGTCCATTTAAATCGAAATGTGACATTCTTTCGTAGTCCCACCCAGGAAGGTATTAAAGATATTGAAGATATGGGACTAATAAGGAAAATGGCCGTGCATAGAATAAACATTTTATTTTCTTTATCTTTATTTAATTTCCGTTTTTTTTTTTTCATTTATGAACTCTTGTTCTTTCATACTATTCCCGAAGCCCCTCAGGGTGTTAGTGTTATCAGTACAGACTATAGAAATTACTTTTAAGATCTTAGTTGCACTTGTTTTATATCCTTCTACTTAACCTCTGCTCCTCCATCCTTTCTTTCATCTTCCTGTCCAGCTTCCTTTAATTTTTACCTCGGTATAATTCTATGGTTTTACCACAGTTGCACTTGGGCCCTGAATGGCCCCGCAGGACCCGGCGCTGGCCTCTATAACCCAAATCCATAAATCCAATCTCTCTCTCTCTCTCTCCTCTCTCTCCTCTCTCTCTCTCTCTCCTCTTCTCTCTCTCTCTCTCTCTCTCTCTCTGTGAGCTGGTCTTTGAGGTATGACTTCCGCTTTCACCTCCATCTTCAGCTCTGTCATGTAACTCAGTAAGGAACCATAGAAATACGTTATATTGAACGATGGGGAAGGCAGGGTAGTGGGTTATGAGACAGCTGCTGTTACTTGGGCGGATAAGGAAGGTAATTTCAAGCAGAATAATATCGATTATAAATATCTTGAGCTGGATTTCGTGGTCCCATCTGCATAAATGTGATTGTTAGGAGAGGGGGGGGGGGGGAATGAGGGCTCTGATCCCGAGGTCGTTAAGAGAATCCAGACATTAATGTATCAAAAATATATGGCTTATTGGAATATGAAGAACGTCTAAATGTGCAAAATTTATCATGTATATATATAATATATATATATATATATATATATATATATATATATATATATATATATGCATGCCTACATGTAAATGTAAATATATATATATATATATATATATATATATATATATATATATATATATATAAATATGGAATATTTATTTCAGACACGTTGAATGTAGGTGAAAATTCCAAGGGTTCCGCTGTATATTATTATCATTACTAGCATACGCTACCCGTCAACAGTGACGGCTAAATATTAAGATTGATATGCACACAGACGCACCCTCCTCTCATTAAGGTATGACTATTCCCTCTCCTCCCTACCCTAGGGATGGTGAGATCTCAGCGTGACTGGAAAGAAATATATATATATATATATATATATATATATATATATATATATATATATATATATATATATATATATATATATACTGTATATATATACACAGTATATTAATAACAAGACATTTGGTATTTATTATATTGGGGAGGTTTTTGTTATTATTATTATTGTTATTATTACTCTTCTTCTTCTTCTTCTTCTTCTTCTTCTTCTTCTTCTTCTTATTATTATTATTATTATTATTATTATTGGTAAACCGATAGAGTCTGAGACCATCCTTGTCTGCATAATGACAGGTTAAAGAAGGCTTATGAATGTAAGCTGTTTGAATGAAAAATTATTGTAATGCGCTTGTTATCTTTCATCTCTTCCCTGTCTACTCTTTCTCCTCTTTTTATTTCTTCCTTTCTCACTCTACCCCCAAACACTTATCATGTGACATTGCTTGTCAGGAAAGTATTTATTATTGTAGATACAAATTGACAGATGGTCTTGTTTATAATGGGGAATAATTTTTTTTCATCATGCGGTATTTTAAGATTAAGAGGGTACACTCGGGCTCGCTATTCTATCTTATTTCTCTGCATCTTTTTTTTTTTTTGAAGCTTTTATACTTATGGAATATTTATTTTAATGTTATTATTCATAAAAGATACTCTTGTAATAGTTTATTATTTCTCTTGTAGTTTATTCATTTCCTCATTTAATTTCCTCACTGGGCTATTTTTCCCTGTTGGAGCCCTTGTGCTTATAGCATCCTGCTTTTCCGAGTAGGGTTATAGGTTATATCTCTAATAATAATACTAATAATAAGGAGACATGGGGCTAGCAAAGAAAACCATGATTCTCTCTCTCTCTCTCTCTCTCTCTCTCTCTCTCCTTCCCGTGGAACACAAACAATGTGAATAATGGTCCGTCACTCTTATCTCCTCCGTTGGCCCCAAAACCAGCGCATTCTATCCGTTTCTTCCTTTTACTCGATCTTCGCATATATACATATTTTTGTCGCCAAATTGTTGGCAGCAAGTAAAGCTTACTCACACATTCCCCTTTCTTCCTCTACTTTAAAAAACCATAACTTCACTGCTTTTGCCCCCTTCCCTTCCCATCCCCCCTCTCCCATTCCCCGTCTCCCCCATTGTTTTTCCTCCCCACTGCAACCTCTAAGGAAAAACCCCCCCTATCCGACCTCGGGAAAGGTGCCGCGTCAGATAGTCGCAACAACTCTGCACGGGGAAGATTTATCGGCGTGTGTCGCAAGACAAACGACATCTGACGGATTTCTCTCTCTCTCTCTCTCTCTCTCTCTCTCTCTGCATGCCTGTGTGTCTGTCAGTGTCTCATGCACATGTTGAAAAGCTCTCTCCATTGCTTTAATGATGAGGGAGAGAGAGAGGGGTGTAGGGAAAGGTCTCTCTCTCTATCTCTCTCTCTCTCTCTCTCTCTCTCTCTCTCTCTGCATGCCTGTGTGTCTGTCTGAGTCTCATGCACAAGTTGAAAAGCTCTCTCCATTGCTTTAATGATGAGGGAGAGAGAGAGGGGTGTAGGGAAAGGTCTCTCTCTCTATCTCTCTCTCTCTCTCTCTCTCTCTCTCTCTGCATGCCTGTTTGTCTGTCTGAGTCTCATGCACAAGTTGAAAAGCTCTCTCCATTGCTTTAATGATGAGGGAGAGAGAGAGGGGTGTAGGGAAAGGTCTCTCTCTCTCTCTCTCTCTCTCTCTCTCTCTCTCTCTGCATGCCTGTGTGTCTGTCTGAGTCTCATGCACAAGTTGAAAAGCTCTCTCCATTGCTTTAATGATGAGGGAGAGAGAGAGGGGTGTAGGGAAAGGTCTCTCTCTCTCTCTCTCTCTCTCTCTCTCTCTCTCTGCATGCCTGTGTGTCTGTCTGAGTCTCATGCACAAGTTGAAAAGCTCTCTCCATTGCTTTAATGATGAGGGAGAGAGAGAGGGGTGTAGGGAAAGGTCTCTCTCTCTCTCTCTCTCTCTCTCTCTCTCTCTCTGCATGCCTGTGTCTGTCTGAGTCTCATGCACAAGTTGAAAAGCTCTCTCCATTGCTTTAATGATGAGGGAGAGAGAGAGGGGTGTAGGGAAAGGTCTCTCTCTCTATCTCTCTCTCTCTCTCTCTCTCTCTCTCTCTCTCTCTCTCTTTCATGCACACCTTGAAAAATCTCTTTTATTGCTTTAATGTTTAGAGAGAGAGAGAGAGAGAGGAGAGAGAGAGAGAGAGAGATTTGAGGATGTAGATAATTTTTGGTCTATTAATCTTTCTCAAGTTGAAAATTAACTTACGAAAATGCACGATCATTGCCAAAGTGATTCTGCCGATTCGTTGCCTTTGTCTGAATGGTTTTGTTCCGCCCATACTCGTTAATTCTTTTTTTAATACATTGGCTTTCTTCGAACTGTCTACATAAGTTTTTGTTGGTTTGCTTTTGATAAACGTAATGGCCTTTATCTGTATACGTTGATATATGCGTTCAATCCCTTTGTATTTTTTTCCTTGTGTTTTGAGGATTTGTTTCTGTTTGATTTAGTAGTTATTTCCCATCTATTCAGGTGCACTTACGCTTTTTTTTTCATTCATTATTTACTGCCAGCGCGATATGGTTCACGCAATTCCGACGTTAATTTATATGAAGAAAAACAAACTTATGACGTCATGAAAAACAAGGTTTATCAATAGTTTCATATTATACAAGAATGTTCGTATACTGCAATATTGTGTCGTAATTATCAGGAATGTATAGGTGTGCCATTATAGGCCCGGACAGATTTTGATATTCCGTGTGACTGGACCTCTCTCTCTCTTAGTAGCATCTAGGTTAAGCAATTAACGTTATACAATTCTATACGTGTACAAAATCAGCGAGGCTAGTAATAAGTCTTCCAACTGATCCAGTAAAACTAGGAACATTTGCCATTACATTTCACCACAACCCTAAATCTGTATTGGTTTCTCTCTTCCTCGTTGAACGTCCCTGACTGGTGAACGTCAGACTGCGGTTCGAGTCCCTCTCAGACTCGTTAGTTTCTTTGGTCGGTGCAACCTCACCATCCTTGTGAGCTAAGGATGGGGGGGGGGTTGTGTTTTGGGGGAGCCTATAGGTCTATCTGCTGAGTCATCAGCAGCCATTCCCTGGCCCTCCTGGGTCCAGCTTGGGAGGAGAGGGGCTTTGGCGCTGATCATGTGTATATATGGTCAGTCTCTTGGTCATTGTCCTGCTCGATAGGGCAATGTCACTGTCCCTTGGCTCTGTCATTCATGAGCAGCCTTTAAACCGCTAAACTGTCTCTCGTAATGTATCTCAACAATCACAAATTAGCCCGGCGACAAACGCTTGCTAGGCAAGTGCTTAGAAATTTAACTCGCTTGCTAGACAAGTGCTTAGAAATTTAACTCGCTTGCTAAACAAGTGCTTAGAAATTTAACTCGCTTGCTAGACAAGTGCTTAGAAATTTAACACGCTTGCTAGACAAGTGCTTAGAAATTTAACTCGCTTGCTAGGCAAGTGCTTAGAAATTTAACTCGCTTGCTAGGCAAGTGCTTAGAAATTTAACACGCTTGCTAGGCAAGTACTTAGAAATTTAACACGCTTGCTAGACAAGTGCTTAGAAATTTAACACGCTTGCTAGGCAGGTGCTTAGAAATTTAACATGCTTGCTAGACAGGTGCTTAGAAATTTAACACGCTTACCAGACAAGTGCTTAGAAATTTAACACGCTTGCTAGGCAAGTGCTTAGAAATTTAACACGCTTGCTAGACAAGTGCTTAGAAATTTAACACGCTTGCCAGACAAGTGTTTAGAAATTTAACATGCTTGCTAGGCAAGTGCTTAGAAATTTAACACGCTTGCTAGACAGGTGCTTAGAAATTTAACACGCTTGCCAGACAAGTGCTTAGAAATTTAACTCGCTTGCTAGGCAAGTGCTTAGAAATTTAACACGCTTGCTAGACATGTGCTTAGAAATTTAACTCGCTTGCTAGGCAAGTGCTTAGAAATTTAACTCGCTTGCTAGGCAAGTGCTTAGAAATTTAACACGCTTGCTAGGCAAGTGCTTAGAAATTTAACACGCTTGCTAGACAAGTGCTTAGAAATTTAACACGCTTGCTAGGCAGGTGCTTCGAAATTTAACTCGCTTGCTAGTCAAGTGCTTAGAAATTTAACACGCTTGCTAGACATGTGCTTAGAAATTTAACTCGCTTGCTAGGCAAGTGCTTAGAAATTTAACACGCCTACTAGACAAGTGCTTAGAAATCTAACACGCCTGCTAGACAAGTGCTTAGAAATCTAACACGCCTGCTAGACAAGTGCTTAGAAATTTAACACGCGTGCTAGGCAAGTGCTTAGAAATTTAACACGCCTGCTAGGCAAGTGCTTAGAAATTTAACTCACTTGCTACGCAAGTGCTTAGAAATTTAACACGCTTGCTAGGCAAGTGCTTAGAAATTTAACACCCTTGCTAGACAAGTGCTTAGAAATTTAACACTCTTGCTAGACACGTGCTTAGAAATTTAACACTCTTGCTAGACAAGTGCTTAGAAATCTAGCACGCTTGCTAGACAAGTGCTTAGAAATTTAACTCGTTTGCTAGACAAGTGCTTAGAAATTTAACTCGCTTGCTAGACAAGTGCTTAGAAATCTAACACGCGTGCTAGACAAGTGCTTAGAAATTTAACTCGCTTGCTAGACAAGTGCTTAGAAATTTAACTCGTTGAACCAAGAATTAAAACAACGACCCTGATCCAGGAAGCGATTTTTAATCGATCTGGCATCTTGTATCCAATTCCGAAGTCAGATTTAATATCAATGGTTTCGATAATTGCATTAAGTAGTATATTAGTCTACAAAGGAGAGAGCTTCAACGAGGTAATTTCTCATCCTCGGATGGTTGGAACCGATCAACAGGCAATCTCTCTCTCTCTCTCTCTCTCTCTCTCTCTCTCTCTCTCTCTCTCTCTCTCTCTCTCTCTCTCTCACACACACACACACACACACAGAGACATACTGCAACAGTTCATTTAGCTCTCTCTTGCTTCTGCCGATCATAGATACTTGGGATACACATTTTTTTTTACGTTTTTATCAAAATCTTAAATCTGCTGGACAAATTTTAAGCTTTATTGCGAAATTTTTTGCCGGTCAGCCAGAAAAAAATCAATACCCATTAATATTTATTCAACCAGAGCTATAGTTGTTTTGGTTCTTGTATACAAGATTAAGTTTTTTTTTCTCCATATTGGGACGTGGAGGGAAGATTGTAAATAAAAGATTATTATGGTATCGTGTTTTGTTTTTATATTCTCCCAATCTAAACAGAAGCAGAGCCTTGGGCTACAATATAGAAATGAACATAAATCTGTATTCAATCAGAATAATCGGTAGGTTATATACTACTGTAGTTGTAAAATTAGATGGCTTTCTCCAAAGAATATCCAAGAACGGATAAAACACATGCTCTGTTTCAATTGCATTTTTAATCTTGGTAAAGGTCAAAATACCTCTTAGAACATTCGATATGGATTTGGTTTACATTCATGCTATTAATAAAGAAGTCTTTAAGAAAATTGTGTGGCTGGTTTTTGTTGCAGTTCTTATCTGAGGTTTAAAATTTTTGCAATATTTTATAAAAGCATTTTCAAGTTTCCTCTCTCTAGATGTAAATGCGAGCCCAGATATACTTAACTTGTCTCAAAAAAAAAATAAAAAAAAAAATGCCATGAAAAGATTAAGTGGGCTGAAAGAAATAAGAATGTGCTCATCACAGCTATCGATTATTTCGTTTAAATTTGTCAGGCCCTATTGTTTAAATCCAACAAGTAACCTTGTGTGGTGTTCTTTTCTGAGAATGATATAATTGCTTCACATACAGTGGTTACAAAAGTTATCATTTTCTGTGACCTGAAAAGTGTATCCTCTATAATTTTCCTAATTTGCATTGCATCTGAGGTTGGCATAAAAATTGGTACGTGTTACATGACGCCTGTCTTGGTGAAATTCGCATTCGCCAATATTCAGCATACTAATAATTTCCCAAGGAATTTAAACTAAATTAAAGTGTTCTTTCTTTATGCAGTTTAACTAATGATATGCATTTATGATTTTTAAAAAATCTGAAAACCAAGCGACGCCTTTCATCAATATTAGTATTTAACGAAGAGCAATCATTAAGGTAATCAATTAAAACTATTAGATCTCTGCATCCATTCACTAAGTCCTCGTATTTACCCCGTCTATTTGTTTACTTCTTCTTCCCATCCCTTTATAGCGATGCATATATCCTCTCCCGATATATATATCATGCAATTTTCTTGCAAGTCTCAAGAAGGCGAAATTGATGTAGAGTCTTCATTGACCTGCTTGATTCTCTCATACATTTTGAACGTCCTCATAAATTTTCCAGTGTCTTATATCTCATGCGGGAAGGGGGGTGGGGGAGCTCGTGAATAATCCACCGTAGTTTATGGATATCCTGTGAGTGTGCGCCTTCGCTTGTCCGGATTTATTTGCAGGTATCGATCTGTTTAGGGTATTGAGTTTTTCTGTGTATATGCTGTTGGGTTTTACTTAATTATCTTTTTTTTTTCTTTTTTTATTGCTTATTGGGAGCTGGCTGGTCTTCTTACTCGTTTTCAAATGTTATACTAAATTTTCAATGTTTCATAGGTAAATATTTATTCTTATTTTATTCAAGTTATTGACTGTATTAAACATACTCCAGTCAGCATCGATAACCATTGACGTTATGAGGCTTGATGATTATCAATCATTCGTTCCTTTTTTAAATATGCATTTATCGCTAGGAGAACTATCGTTGTCATTCATGAAGAATTACTCATATTTATGAATAAAGTTATTTCTTTCAGGAGAGGCTCATGTAATGTTATGTTTATATGTTGTTGCATCCGTTTCCAGTCCACTACAGGACATAGGCCTCAGACATGGCAATTCATGACGGGTTTGGCCAGTTTTCAGCACCACGCTGGACACTGCGGATTCCTGATGATGGGAGATTTACTTCTGATCCCTCACAGCAAACCAACCTACTATGAGTGGCCCTGACTATAGTCAATTTTTTTTAGCGAGGCAGATTTGCACCGACTCGCAGCGTGCCATTTTAGCTCGAAAATGTTTCCTGATCGCTGATTGGTTGGACAAGATAATTTTAACCAATCAGCGATCAGGAAACTTTTCCGAGCTAAAAGGGCACCGCTGCGAGTCTGCAAATGCGCTTCATTAAAAGAAATTGACGATAGTACAGCTTTGTTGACGTAGTTGATCATGGCGATAAGCAAGCCTTTTCACAACTTTAAGGTGCAGAAATTGCATTGAGGTACAATGAATTATTTATAGATCTTGACGGAGTATTATAGAAATGAGAAAAGTTTATTTCATAGCATAAATGATGACGTAAGGAAATGCGGCTTTCAACCTGTAGCATAAACTGACCTTTCCCTCTTCAACTCGATGAGGCCATTCACAAGCTATTTATAGAAAAGATTTATACAACATGATATTTCTTAATTGATATTTTTTCATGGAAAAAAATTGAATTCTAATGAAAATGTAAATCATTTTCTGTTACGGGAATAACGTTATGAGACTATGAACAAGGATTAGATGTTTTTTGTTTTTACTGTGGGTAATAGTATTCATGGACATATTATATATATATATATATATATATATATATATATATATATATATATATATATATATATATATATATGTGTGTATATATATATATATATATATATATATATATATATATACACATGTGTGTGTTACAGAGAGAGAGAGAGAGAGAGAGAGAGAGAGAGAGAGAGAGATATGAGTACCCGAGTCAATTTTTTCCCTTTTATAGATGCCTTTTTCCTTAGGTGGGTGGGGGACTTTTATAACGGGTCTATAGTGATAGCATCAGCACTATTGTGGCGGCTTGGCAAATAACTACCTCGACTCTTATGCTGAAAAACATTTTTTTTTTTTTATGTGAAGATGGTCAATTTTCTTGGCCAACTTTCTTTGAATAGGCCTTTGGAAGGATACATATAAATAGAAAATCTCTCTCTCTCTCTCTCTCTCTCTCTCTCTCTCTCTCTCTCTGAATGATGTATGTGTTCTGCGGGGTTGTTGGGGATATTACCTGCTATAAGTAGATCAAGAAATTGAAATATAAAATTGCTTGTGATTGCGAGTATTTAAATTCTGATATTTTGTTCTTAAAGCTATTCAACTTTAAAAATGATATTTTAGCTTTTATGGCTTTTAGTTGATTTTCCTTTTATTCTATATTTATAACAAGTGGAGGGAGGTAGCAGGAGTGGTATAGGATAAGAAAAGGGCAATCAAGGTAAAAGTCAAAATTTATAGCATAGTAATAAGACCAGTGTTAATGTATGGATCAGAAACTTGGTCTTTAAGACGAAAAGAGGAAACAAAGCTTGAGAGAAGAGATGAAAATGCTGAGGTAGATTATGGGAATATCACTTCTTAAGATAATGGAAAATGATGAAATGAGAAGAATGGCAGGTGTAGTAAAGATTACAGACATGATAAGTGTCAAGACTTGAGATGGTGTGGGCACGTGTTGAGAATGGATGGTGGGGAGGGAGTGATGAGGCCTTGGGAGGAACACGTTAGGGGGAGAAGATCAAGAGGGAGGTAGAAAATTGGATGGCGAGATGAGGTAAAGGATGATATGAAGAGAAGAGGTTTAATGGAAGAGGATGCCTATGCTAGAAGGCATTGAAGAGGACACATCAGGCAACCGACCCCTTAATGTAGGGATAACGATGTAGAAGAAGAAGAACAAATGGTATCGGCGTCAATGACCTTCGATGTCAGGATGCAAGAAAACCAAAATTAATTAATCAATCGTGTTTCTTTATGATGCTGTGATCGCCAGATCGTGCATTGCATTGTTCTATCTTATATTATGTTTATTTATACCCACATTCTAGTTTTCTGTATTATAGATGTAAGTGATATAAATGCATGGACGTAAGTTCATCATTATAAAAATTATTTGTTTCTCTTTTAGAAACCACGATCTCCCTAAAAAAAATTTTTTTTCGTTACTCGGTTTAAAAAAAAAAAATGATTTTCAAGTGAATATAAAACAATGCACATAAAATACAAGATAAGAAGCGTTCACCATTGAGTTACCCCACAGCTGTTGTATTAAAGAACAGCTATTGCGATATGTACTACGAAACTGAAATTTATGGCTGGAATGTTTCACAAATAATTTAAGAACCTTGTTAATATGTATTAGTATGTTTTTAGTTTCTCCTTTGATGTATTACTTTTCATTAAGTATTAGATCACGCTATTTTGTTGTTCATTCCGTCGGCCTCTAAGCTAAGAATCAAATAGAAGTTGTTGAGTCATTAATCTAGAAGAGAAATCTTTTTTCCCCTGAAAAAAAAGTATGTGTAAAGAATCCCCCTTATAATATTACCTTGCGAGGAAGAACGGCACATTTGGCTAGTCTATGAACTGCTAGTAGGATTTGGGGAATATATGAGACCTGAAGAGGATTACAGGGATATTCCTCTCCTGAGAAAATCCTATAAGGATTATTTAGTGTAATAAAATAACCGTGATTATTTATTAGGTAAGTGAAATAAGTAAGTGTGACCTTGAGTTAAAACAATGATTAAATAAAGTTTTAAAATTAGAGTAAATTAATCTTTCACAATAAAGAATGAATAAAATAATTTAGTTGAATACATAGAAACGTTGTCAAGTTAATTAATAGTATCACATAGGATTTGAAATGAATAAGTATGTTATGATAAGGGTGTAAATAAATGATCTAAAACCTTGATGAAACAACTAAAATATAATTAATGAATAAATAAAAAATCCCAAAAGGAATTGAAGATCGTATGAGGAGAAATAATACAATTAGAGAGAGCATAAGCAAAGGGCATTGAATAAATGTATTATGAATAATGAAATAATAAGTATTTACTGCCATTTTTTTTTTAAGATGAGATAGAATGCGATGGAAATGGACTCAGGATGTGAGGACGCTTTTTTTTTTTTTTTCCCTCAAAGGATCTCCTTTTCCTCAACAACACTAACTCGCTTGGCCTTGGGATGCTCCGAGGAGACATAAAGGATAAGAATTGGGATTTGGGGAGTTTAAAGGGATTTTTGCGTTAAACGAAGAAGACTTTAAAAGGCTTCTTTTGGAAATTGTTGGACAATTAAAGCACACTCAAATAAAAGTAAAGGAAAATGGTTTAGTGTGCGAATGAGAGAAGCTGTTTGTGAGGTAGGTGATTTTTTTTGCAATAAGTAATTAAAGATGTATTAACAGAGAGAGAGAGAGAGAGAGAGAGAGAGAGAGAGAGAGAGAGAGAGAGAGAGAGAGACGTTTGGAAAGTATTTATTTTAAAGTTTTCTAGGCTGAAAACCTTTGCGTAAACACTCCTAATGGTAAAGTTCTTAAATCGTTAGTTTCTATGCCAT
Source organism: Palaemon carinicauda (assembly GCF_036898095.1). NCBI lineage: Eukaryota > Metazoa > Arthropoda > Malacostraca > Decapoda > Palaemonidae > Palaemon > Palaemon carinicauda. Next base: position 94,827,569 of record NC_090747.1, on the reverse strand, counting down.
TGTCTCTACAGATTTTTCCATTTTCTTCTGTAAGTGCAAAATTGTGTAATTAAAAAAAATTAATTGATTAAGATTTAGTGGGGAATGGGCGCTGTTTGCATATGAATTTAACATGGTAATTGGCTATGAGTAATGAAGAGAATTCACAGAAACTATTGAAAAATATGACTGTGTTTGCAAATGAAGAAAATTTAGTGTAAATGTGAGGAAGAGTAAGAATATGAACACCAAGATGACATAGCAATGGTTGTCGACGAGGTTGGTGTGAGAGTGGAGGAATTTAGAAACGAGCAATCAAAGATTTTCGACCTCCGCCAAAGGTTAATGGAGTCGTCCATGGCCTAAGATCTATCTGTGGTGTATGTTTCTTTAAAATCTGTCAATTTTTGTTGACGTTGTCTTTAAAATGACGAAAAATGTAAATCTAGATCCGTATCATCTCCAAAATTCAATTGGGTCTTCCATGATCTAAGATCTGTCTGTTATGAAAATTTCATCAAATCCGTCAAGTAGTTATGAAGTGATCCTGTACACAGACACACACAGACAAATAGATGAATAAATAAATAAACTGACTCGATTTTATAACCATGGCGGAGGTAATAAATGTATTAGTAGAACGTGGGATGAGACAAGGGAGAGTCTATAGGTAAACCTAACGAGGTAGCAGGATGTTTATGAAATATGAAATGAAGGGGTGAAGTTTAAAGTGTCTGTGGAAGCCAAGGTGTAAAGTTTTGTGATAGGGGTCAGAAAGGATTCGGAAGTTATGCATGGGTGTAATGATGAATTAAATGTATGAGCAATGGAAATTGTATATTATATTGTGCAGTCTTACTTGTGTAGTGTTCACAACGTATCGAGACACGCCTCCACTTTGCATTTCAACCATTCTTCACCTCTACCTCAGCCTTTGGATCCTACCTCATTTCATACACACACACACACACACACACACACATATATATATATATATATATATATATATATATATATATATATATATATATATATATATATATAATATATATAATATGTGTGTGTGTGTGTGTGCGTGTGTGTGTGTGTGTGTGTTTCTTTTATAGGTCTTTTTTTTAGAAAATCATATTGACTTGTTAAAGTGAGAAGTAATACATACATCCAAGCCTATATATATATATATATATATATATATATATATATATATATATATATATATATATATATATATGTGTGTGTGTGTGTGTGTATATACACATGTATATATATATATATATATGTGTGTGTGTGTGTATACACACACACACACACACATATATATATTATATATATATATATATATATATATATGTGTGTGTTGTTTAAGTTTGATGAGCATCTTAAGAAGCTAATTTAAAAGAGAAATTTCTGCTCTTAAAAAGATCTTAGTATAATTTCTCCCACTTTTTAAGATTGACCTGCGAGGCCGAATGATGGTTTTAGCTGGCATATAAACGGAGAAGAGAAATCTTGATGAATTTAAGGGATTCAAACGGAATTACAGTGAAATTCCCGTTTCAAGAAATTTCTGTGGATGATTACTAAGGGTAAATAAACGACTAGAACCAGAGTACATATTTTTTTTTTTTCTCGACTTTATAAAAAGTTTTTATCTTTCAAAAATTGGGGTCGGAGTAAATCATCATAAACTAAATATGTCCACTTTGATATATATTTTATTGTGTATTAGATATGTATTAATGACATATTAAAACATTATCTTTCAAAAATCTAATCTGGAAATTATGTTTCGATGAGTTTTGTATACAGTCATAATGCACAGTATAAAGATATATTAATGTAGGCTTCTTAATCTTTTAAGCGTTATGTTGTGGTGATTTTATTTACACAATTCGAAATGATTGGATGAATATAAAATTTTTACTGCAAATTAATAAAAAAAAATAACTAGTAAATTGATTTACAAATGGGTTTAGTAAATGACTAAATAGACGGCTGGAAACTAAATAACAGATTTATATATTAAAAAGGAATAAAAGATATTATTTGAAAATAATATATAATATATATATATATGTATATATATATTTATATATATATATATATATATATATATATATATATATATATATATATATATATATATATATATATATATATATATATATATATATATATATATGGTCACGCTCAGCAACAAGGCTGGTCACTCCCCGGTCCTCGGGTAGGGGAGAGAGGGAGTAGTCATACCCTGGTGAGAGGTGTTGTAGTCGCAGATATCATACTGATGGTGGTAGTTAGGAAACGGGTATGGGTTGGAAGGGTTAAATCTGTGTGTGTGTCTGTGTGTGTGTGTGTGTGCATATCTATCTAGATATTTAGCTGTCATTTTTTATGGGTCGCTTACGCTAAAAAGGAAATAATAGACGGAGTAGTGAATGATAAATGAATAGTATATATAGTAAATATTTTGTAATTATAAATGCTATCTGATAATTAATCATCGTATTTAGTGAATCCCCATTCCTTTAAAATGACCTTCGTAGTTTAAGGGTATTCGAAGGTGAAAGGAAAAGATTGAAATGAGGATTTCTTAGGATTTTGGGGTATTTTAGGGGATTTAAGTATAAGGGTTTGGTTTTAGAAGGTCTTTTGAGGGAAGGTCAACTTATTAATGAAATATTAGAAGAAAAAAAAGGTTTTGGGAATGGGTGAGTAAACGAATAACAAATTATTATTGAGTTTTCTGAAAATATAATTTAGGTATTTTTACTTCACATTTCCTCAGTTTTCAGATCGTACCTTAATGTGGTAGTATTTTTAGTTCTGGGGTTTCGTGCCAGTCTTTCAATGACATTTTTCTTCTATTTTTCCAAGTTTTCATTGACAGTATTTTTATAATAATTTGACGGTTTATTTAGAGCTGATTTCTTTAATATACCAAGTTGCAAATTTTGCAATAATCAAAGTCATGAAGACAAATGGTGAGCTATTTATTGTTACTAAGATGAATATACTAAAGATTTGAAACTAGTGGCTTAATGCTTTCAAGAAGAAGGTCATTAAACCATTGATGATACCGTATAAAATATCACTGAAATAATCAATATATTGAATCCTTATTTAAGTCACATTATGCAGTTTTCATATCATTGATTCATCATCTCCTCCTACGCCTATTGACGCAAAGGGCCTCGGTTAGATTTCGACAGTCGTCTCTGTCTTGAGCTTTCATTTCAATACTTCTCCATTCATCATCTACTTCGCGCTTTATAGTCCTTAGCCTTGTAGACCTGGGTCTTCCAACTCTTCTAGTCCCTTGTGGAGCCCAGCTAAACGTTTGGTGGACTAATCTCTCTTGGGGAGTGCGGAGAGCATGCCCAAACTATCTCCATCTACCCCTCATCATGATCTCATCCACATATGGCACTCGAGTAATCTCTCTTATAGTTTCATTTCTAATCCTGTCCTGCCATTTAACTCCCAATATCCTTCTGAGGGCTTTATTCTCAAATCTACTAAATCTATTGAAGATTGTTTCATTGTCATACCATGACTCGTGTCCATATAGTAATATCGATCTCACTAAACTGATGTATAGTCCGATTTTTATGTGCGATCATTGATAACATAACGTTAATTTTGTACCCGACCAACGAGTTGCTATAGAGAGCATGATTAGCAACTCACAGAAATATCTTGTCAAGTGAAGAAAAAGTGTCGTGGGGAAATCTCAAGTACAGCCCAAACTGGCCATCACTCTTGCCTTGGCACCTAATTGGCCGGGCATCACCTGTTTGCAGTTTTGGGCTACACGAAGACATTGTCATCCGACGTAATGGCTCCTCGTCTACATTCTTCAGGAACAGTCGCTGAGTGAAAAAAATTTCATCTGGTTTTCTGTCACAGTTGGACATGAGATGCATTTTCGTCATATTTCTGAGTAGGGCCAAGTACAAGTCACCCCTGGAGGTCAGGAGATAATAGACAAAGCGAAATGAGGGGGGGTATTTGTTGCCAAAAAAAGTACAGAATTGGTTTAAACAGATTTATCACCGTTCTTTTAGCGTGGGTAGCTTGAGAATTCAGGACTTTGACGGTTTATGTAATTGTACCTTGTTCATTATTTTGAAAATGTCTTGCTGCTAAAAATTGCTTTGACTTCATTTCTTATTGCTTCAATTTGACTTCCGTATATATTTTTTTTCTCAAATTTCAGTCTACTTTGCAGTATTATTATTATTATTATTATTATTATTATTATTATTATTATTATTAATTGCTAAGCTACAACTCTAGTAGGAAAAGCACAATGCTATAAACCCAGGGGCTCCAACAGGGAAAATAGCTCATTGAGGAAAGGAAAAAAGAAAAATAAAATTTTAAGAGTAACAACATTAAAATAAATATCTCCTATATAAACTATAACACTTTAACAAAACAAGAGGAAGGGAAATAAGATAGAATAGTGTGCCCGAGTGTACCCTCAAGCAAGAGAACTCTAACCCAAGACAGTGGAAGACCATGGTACAGAGGCTATGGCACTACCCAAGACTAGAGAACAATGGTTTGATTTTGGAGTGTCCTTCTCCTAGAAGAGCTGCTTATTATAGCTAAAGAGCCCCTTCTACCCTTACCAAGGGGAAAGTGGCCATTGAACAATTACAGAGCAGTAACCCCTTGGGTGAAGAAGAATTGTTTGGTAATCTTAAGTGTTGTCAGGTGTATGAGGACCGAAGAGAATATGTAAAGAATATGCCAGACTCTTCGGTGTGTGTGTGTGCGTGTAGGCAAATGGGAAAATGAACCGTAACCAGAGAGAAGAATCCAATGTAGTAATGTCTGGCCAGTCAAAGACCCCATAACTCTCTAGCGGTAGTATCTCAACGGATGAAAGACAGCTGGTAATTTGTACGTTTTCCAAATGTTCTATCCAGGACGTAATGGATATATTTTGGGAAAATATAGACTAAATGTTTTTCTATCAAATTTTGAAGTATTGGGAAGTGTCTCAAGAGAGTAAATGCGTTTTTTAAAAGCAGATTATTAAAAAAAAATTTGAGGCCTGTTGGGGCTTGAACGTTATCTCAATTACCCGAAATATCTCAGCTTGATCAGTAATTACATTCGAAGGAGCAGTGAATAAATTACTAGTATAGAAAAACTGCTGAATTTAGAAAGAAAGTTATATTAGGCAGCAATGATGAATGTTAGTATACTGGATAAATAAACATCAACAACCTCAATCCTAAATTCATTATTGCAAAACACTATTGCTAATATAAGAATGGTAATTAAAAAGAATATTCGTAGATTAAGTTCTTTACGATGGGTAAATAAGTAAGAAGGAAATTTTCAGAGTAAATAAGGGAGATTTCGCCCTCCGTGGTCCCTGGCAGTTGAGTTTACGACAGCTGATTAATTCATCAAGTGAGCGGACGGCAGTTTAAATCAAGGTTTAAAACCAACTTATCATAGGATTAATTTTTAGTGTAAAATGGCTAATTTGCGAAAGTAAACAGCACCCACTAGTTGAGGTTTTAATGCTCCTTTTCTGTTGATACAGAATTTGCCCGGCCTCGTAGATTATCTCGTAAAATCGATAAATTTAGTATTGTTTATCTGTCTATCTATCTCTCTCTCTATCTATCTATCTCTCTATTTATCTATCTATCTATTTGGTTATATATATATATATATATATATATATATATATATATATATGTACTTATTATTATTATTATTATTATTACTTACTAAGCTACAACCCTAGTTGGAAAAGCAGTATGCTATAAGCCCAGGGGCTCCAACAGGGAAAATAGCTCAGTGCGGAAAGGAAATAAGGAAAATAAAATATTCTAAGAAGAGTAACAACAATAAATATCTCCTATATAAACTATAAAAACTTTAACAAAACAAGAGGAAGAGAAATAAGATAGGAGAGTGTGCTCGAGTGTACCCTCAAGCAAGAGAACTCTAACCCAAGACAGTGAAAGGCCATGGTACAGAGGCTATAGCACTACCCAAGACTAGAGAACAGTGGTTTGATTTTGGAGTGTCCTTCTCCTAGAAGAGCTGCTTACCATAGCTAAAGAGTCTCTTCTACCCTTACCAAGAGGAAAGTGGCACTGAACAATTACAGTGCAGTAACCCCTTGGGTGATGAAGAATTGTTTGGTAATCTGTGTTGTCAGGTGTATGAGGATAGAGGAGAATATGTAAAGAATATGCCAGACTATTCAGTGTGTATGAAGGCAAAGGGAAAATGAACCGTAACCAGAGAGGAGGATCCAATGTAGTACTGTCTGGCCAGTCAAAAGACCCCATAACTCTCTAGCGGTAGTATCTCAACGGGTGGCTGGTGCCCTGGCCAACCTACTACTACTAAATACTGTATATGTGTGCATATATATATATATATACATATATATGTATATATATATATATATATATATATATATATATATACATATATATGTATATATATATATATATATATATATATATATATATATATATATATATATATATATATAGAGAGAGAGAGAGAGAGAGAGAGAGAGAGATTTTGTAAACTAATTTGTCCTTCCAAGCTCCTGAATTATAAGAATCCTAAAGATATGGGTGGAGGAACGGGAGGAGGCTGAGAGAATGTCAGGTGACATAAATAAACTCTTGGCAAGAATCTGCACCTTGATGTTCACCTGTTTTCCGAGTAATCTGATCTTTTTGGCTTCCCCCCACCCCCTCCACTCACTCACTCTCTCTCTCTCTCTCTCTCTCTCTCTCTCTCTCTCTCTCTCTCTCTCTCTCTCTCTCTCTCTCTCTTTTCCGTGTACGTATAATTCTCGCTCCTTTTTTCTCTCGTTTGTTTTCACCTCGAACGCCGTTTCTTTCCATCTTTTATCAGAAGGTATCTTTTTCCTGTTAAGAATTAAGTTTTTTTCTCTCTCTCTCTCTCTCTCCTCTCTCTCTCTCTCTCTCTCTCTCTCTCTCTCCTCTCTCTCTCTCTCTCTCTCTCTATTCTCTTTATCAAGAAATTTACCCAGTTATATTATTCTGTCATAATTTGTTGTCAAAGTTTTATAACAATCCTTAAAGTAGTCATCTCTCTCCTCAAAATAGAGAGAGAGAGAGAGAGAGAGAGAGAGAGAGAGAGAGAGAGAGAGAGAGAGAGAGAGAGAGAGAGAGAGAGAGAGAGAGGGGAGGGCCGCAGCATCTTTATCTGGCGAGATGAGATGTTACAGAGATTCCTTGTCCTTGGCAAGGCTGTCATATTGTTTACCGTGATGGGAGTGGCTAATATGGCTACCGATGTGTATGTATGTACGTGCGTGTACGTTTATGTACGTATACGTGATAGTCAGTGTTCCTCGGTTATATCTTTGTCTCTTCGTGTCTGATGGACGTTGCTTCTGCGTGAGACACGAGAGAAATGAAGCTAGCAATTATTTAAGAGACTTGATGGGAGAAGGTGGGACCCTTCAGAAATAGAGACAAGGGAAAGATAGTATTGAGGAAGATGCGGCTTGGATTCGGTATCGACTCTTCTAACATTAAGGATTCTCTCTCTCTCTCTCTCTCTCTCTCTCTCTCTCTCTCTCTCTCTCTCTCTCTCTCTCTCTCTCTCTCTCTCTCTCTCAGCCGGTTAATTAGATTAGTTTCAATGGTAAAAGAATAAAATGATCAGATGCGAAATTGATTGATTTGTTATCAGTTATCTGGCATCCTGACATCTAAGGTCATTGACGCCTATGTAAATTAGTATTTTTTTTCATAAGCGTAATCTAGTGAATTGTTTATTTTTTCTTTGGTAGTTGCGTGAAAGACGGAATATTGTTAATCCTTTAGCATTTAAAGGATAAAGAAATAAGAAAAATAAGAATTTGTTCACATATAATCATGGAAGGTGAATATGCTCTACCGCCTTTTATACAGGTGTGCGCCCAAATAAGTTCATACATTTATACCTTGAACTGACACGTGTAATGATTTTTTCTCTAATAAATAAATTGTTTTTGATGTCAGATTTTCATCATTATCTCCCCTTTGGCCCCCCAAATGACGCATGGAGCGTCTGACGCAAAATAACTTTTCACATATAACGATAAGCCGTTTCCCTCCAAGATATCACAGAAAGCAGTGACCCACTTTCACTTTCACAATCTCTTTGGTTGAATTCATATTATGGAATAGGAGCTTGGCCTCCTAGCTATTTAATTTGTGTCTATTTAATTTTCTTACAGGGTTCTCTAAATTACAAGACAGCTGTGTGGAATTATCATTAACACCAAATCATCTGTTGTAATCTTGAATTGTGTTGACAGAACTTGATTGGATAGTTAATCGGTGTCTTTGACTGGAGGATACAAGAAAGTGGGTAGATTAAAGGGACTTCTTATGGAGAAGAAGAAGAGGAAGAAGAAGGAGAGAGAGAGAGAGAGAGAGAGAGAGAAGAGAGAGAGAGAGAGAGAGAGAGAGAGAGAGAGAGAGAGAGAGAGAGTATTATTTTACGTTTGTGTATCTTCAATAAACAACTGTGAGTGTGTGTGGCTTTTGTTTGTGGGTGTATGCGCATAACTTTCAATGTATTTTCATGAATTTTGGGGAAGGAGTTATTTGAGTATATTCTGTTAATAAGATTTTTAAACATGCTACTACTACTACTACTACTACTACTACTACTACTACTGCTACTACTACTACTACTACTACTACTACTACTACTATTGATATGTTCTATGGCTATTAATCGTTGTTCCTCTCTGCGTTGGTTTGAATATGAAAACTTTAAACTCATATAAAGGAATTATTGAAATAAATGTTTTATATATATATATATATATATATATATATATATATATATATATATATGTGTGTGTGTGTGTGTGTGTGTGTGTGTGTGTGTGTGTATGCATGTGTGGTGAGGGATGATTACCTTGTATATATCAGAAACAGTAGCCAAGGTTTCACAATATACTCCAAAGCCTTCGACTTAATAGCTTTGCTAATTACGTTTAAAATGAGAATTTAAATACAACTACATGTCATAGTCTCTAACCCTCTTACCAGCCAACTGTTTGGCCTTCAGTACGTCGAGTATACATTTAGCAACATGTTACTGTACATTCCGTTACTCGGAATCACTATGGGGGATCAGGTACGCCAAAGACAGTATGTCACTGTCACTCAGTGACTGTGTAATCAGATCTGGACAATTGTCAAGACTGAACACGCCAGGTTTTTGCGATTGCCAAAGAGTAGTATAGAAAGATATATAAATGCCTTTTGTTTCCGGCTGCTATATCTGGGATATATGTATTATGTATGTATATATATATATATATATATATATATATATATATATATATATATATATATATGTATGTATGTATGTATATATATGTATGTATATATATAATTTATTTATATATATTTATATATATATACTCTATATATATATATATATATATATATATATATATATATATATAATTTATTTATATATACTGTATATATATAAATAAATTATATATATACATATATATATATATATATTTATATACACATACATACATACATACACATGCACACACATTATATATATATATATATATATATATATATATATATATATATATATATGTGTGTGTGTGTGTGTGTGTGTGTGTGTGTGTGTGTGTGTGTGTGTGTTTTGGTTTGTGTGGAAATCCCGAAGGTTGATACATGGTTAACTTAAAATATATATTATAGCCACGAAAGGATAAGTGAGAAGACTTGATTGGACTTAGTACTTTCGTCTTATTAAAGACATCGACGGACTCTTAATGCGTTGAGAATGAATATACAATATCTTATTTATACAGGAGACTGGGATCCCTCAGATCTCAGTTTCTTGATGATTCCAGATTTGTCAGATTTTAGAAATAAGGTAGGATTGATAGGATTAATGGAGAACAGACCAGGTTTAGGTTTAAATCGTGACCTTTGGTCCAGGATATTAAGAAGTATTGGAAATATTTCTTTGGGTATAGTCATTAACAGGGATTATAGTACTCGTCTCGGATCAAGCGATCCTGTAGGATGCCAAAGCAGTATAAATAAATCCTCTAGAGACGGCCATTTTATGCTGTTTTATTCTAAACGTAACAAAATAAAATACCTAAAGATGTTTGGGCGCCATAAAACAAGTTACATTCTGTACAAGGAATACCGTATATTG
>NC_090747.1:94759869-94812369 GCF_036898095.1 Palaemon carinicauda | reverse complement strand
ATGTATAAGTATAATTGCCAGTACATTTGGTACATTGTTAATGCGTATCATATTTTTTCCACTGTTAAATAATAATCGATTTTTGACTGATATACCATTTATATTCGTCATGATTTTGAAGCTCTTTCTGTTTAATACCCCCCCCCCCTCTCTCTCTCTCTCTCTCTCTCTCTCTCTCTCTCTCTCTCTCTCTCTCTCTCCCCAGAAATTAAGGTTTTTAATTTTTTCGTAGTAATGAAATGTGAAAATGAAATAATATTTCCGAAGTAATATTGGTCCTGTATTATGAGGAAATTACCGCCATGAAGACAGAAGTAACCATTTTCAGTGAATAAGTGACGTGTTAGTAATGATATTGGATACGTCATGTGAAATCAAGTGAGGTTATATAATTCCATTCCACTCTTTTTACCTCACAGCTTTATTTCTTATTTTTTTACGTATTGTATTGTATTATGACAATGTTGCCAGTGCCAGAAAGGATTAAATAAGCAAATAAATTTATATAGATTATATATTCCGTTTATAAATGCTTTCTATGAAGAAAATCCCGAAATTAATTCATTTCTGTTTCATTGTCACATTTTATTTTGTTGAGGATCACCATACAGGCTATAATGATTCTAAAATATTACAATTATTATTGTCATTGTTGTGGAGTTTTAATATATAATGTAGCCAGGACATTAGGAACTCTATAGAGTTGTCTTTTTGTTAATTTAGATTTATACCAAAGGACAATCTACTCATTTTTTTTTCTCCAGAATATTCGAAAAGTAGAATTTTGACGAGTTCAAAAATATTGAAACAACCACACCAATCTTAATGACGTCCAAAGGAATGAGTAATCGATGTTGAGATTTTATTGTCATTCAATTGTCTATGTATTTTAAACACATATATATCTGTTCTTTAACAAATCCTTCATTCATCGGCCCCCCTCCCTCCCCTCTTTATTTCCATTGACTTGATGAAGTAAGGTAACAGTTATACCCATAACATCAACACTGGGATAACATCCTACCTCTTCGACGGTCGGGGGAGAACTGAGAGGACGAGATTACTGTACAGTGTGAAGGTATGGGATTCACTCAGGATATTGAGTCAATTTTATTGTCTCTAGTAATATTGACAGTAAAGGGTCCACATAACGAGAGGTAGGCTAAGTCTACATTCCTGAGGGAACGGTGAAGAGATAGTCGAGGATAGTTTTTATTGGAAAGGGACGTTGGTTTGCTTTCATTTCCTGTGATTTCCCGTGGATGTCTTTTTAATGCTGATAGGTTACCTACGTTTTTAGGTTATTTCTTACCTCTGTAATTGCATTTGATATGGAAAAGAAAATTAAGAAAATATCTTCGGGAAAATTGAACTCTTCAAAACCTCTGTAATTGCATTTGATATGGAAAGAAATTAAGAAAATATCTTCAGGAAAATTGAACTCTTCAAAACCTCTGTAATTGCATTTGATATGGAAAACAACATTAAGAAAATATCTTCGGAAAAATTAAACTTCTAATATGAACAGAGGTTTGAATCACGTGTTTGCGAAAACACCTTTTCGTAAAAGTGCAGATTCGTGAAATTTAAAGTTTTTTTTTTTTTTTTTTTCTTTTTCATACACAATATTTCAGATTCACAGAATTATTTATAACAAAAAAATCGAGATTCATAAAAATAATACCTTACGAATACAATGCAATATACGTAAGTCTTTGACGGGATAGAGAGGGAGTGGGTGGAGATTGATATGTTGTCTGAATTTTTATTTTTATTTTTCTGTCAACTCAAAAAAAAAAAATGATAATAATAATAACACATGAATGATGTAAAGTTCAGTAAAAAAATATTTCAAAAATATCACAAATGTATTTCGAAAATAGTGTGAGTTAGCTGTTGAAATATGTCGTAAACTATATATATATATATATATATATATATATATATTTATGTGTGTGAGTGTGTGTGCGTGTAGTATAATACTGTTTACTTTAACGATCGAACTTGACATAGAATTTTTTATTAGAATGGTAAAAATATAAATTCTCCTAGATATTGCACCTTAAAATACACCTGAAGATTGGTTATCATTTAATTATATCATGTTAATTACTTAAAAGCAATTGCCTTTACCTCCTTTTCATCTTGACATTTTTCGTTTTCTCCCTCCTGATTTTAGCGTTGAGTTGCCAATTGTAGAATTGTCTTAATAAAAAATATTTTTTTCTTTAACCTTCTAGATTAGGTTGGTAGTACCCTATGTTTTTAAGTGAATTAATTCTCTCTCTCTCTCTCTCTCTCTCTCTCTCTCTCTCTCTCTCTTGCTGGAACAAACTACCTCTGGAAATAAGAAAATGTATAAATGTTAGTTCTGATTTATTCAAAAAGAAACTTAAGCAATATTTTTAAAATTTTACTTGAATATATATATATCCTAGATTTTTACAATCCAATTATTGTGAATTTTACGTAAATAATTTATATTGTTATGTAACAGAATAACCATTTTATAATGGAATAAAGGTTTTTGACTTTGACTCTCTCTCTCTCTCTCTCTCTCTCTCTCTCTCTCTCTCTCTCTCTGTTTTAAAACCATTATTCTCCTCAGCGGGACGGTTTTATGCAAATAAAAAGTTTCAACTTGTTTTCTTAGTAACATTTTTTTATGTGAATTAGAAAGTTTTATTCATTGATTTGATATGCCGAAATTGTAGCTCGAGTCTTTCAGAGCAATATTGCAAATTGTTTTCAGTTTTGCCAGGGGATTTATTTTAGAAAATTCTTCTGCCTGTGAATTCATTTTTCACCATTCAAATGAATGCGAAATAGCCTTACGAAAATTCATTTCACACTCTTCTTTTGAGTCAATTCCAAATAGATTTATCAGCGAAAATAGTGAATAAAATTTCTGACATCGAATTGTAGTCAGTTTTTCATTGAGAGAGAGAGAGAGAGAGAGAGAGAGAGAGAGAGAGAGAGAGAGCATTTGCTGCAAAAATATTGTCCGTTTCTCTGTTTCACCGATTGAATATATTTTTTACAAGTATTTTTGTTCTTTTTGAATACTGGTGTAGTTGGTAATTTCATTTGCTCTGGTCTCACTTTTTAATTTTGAGAGAGAGAGAGAGAGAGAGAGAGAGAGAGAGAGAGAGAGAGAGAGAGAGAGAGAGAGCCTTCATTGCGTTACTAAAGTTAAAAAGGAAATTCCTATGTTGTTCTTATCTAAAATTAAAACCTGAATGTTACAAGTCTGATCAAGGGTCTTGTTACTAGCAGTCCTTATTAATATCTCTGTAAGCATTCATTATGGCGTAGAGTTTCTATATCCAGGGCCTTATGCATGTTGGTTCCGAGCAGAAGATACAAGAAAAAATATTAATAAAAACAAAAGAGAAAAGTGTTAACATTGATAATTAATTTGTTACTAAATTTTTAATATATAATTATTTTTTCACTCCAATGATATTACATATTAAAAATGCATATACACATATTCAATAATAATAATAATAATAATAATAATAATAATAATAATAATAATAATGATAATAAATTTAGTATTTTGGTTTTACTTTTGTGTTTGTATTATGTGTATCACTGTAAACTGGTTAACGTCGTTTACCCCTTGTCGTTTTTTCATGCAAGTATTTTTTTGTATTTTCCTGTTTCTCTTTTTTTTTTTCAAACATAAATTTGCGTTTGTGTATATAACTGTGGGGGAATTGTGATTTATAACTGGGCGATTACTAATGAAGTAATGCCTTGTTTTGTATATTTCAGCTCTGACCTTTAATATATGATGTGATACATTTTCTCTGTGCTCGTGTACATTTTGTAATAAGTTATGTGGACGAATTATTCTTATTGTTAATAGTTGGCTTAAGTGTCATTTTTATTGTGAGAGAAAAGAGAAAGGGAAATTCGTACATACTTACATACATACATACATTCATACATGTCAAGAGATAGAAATAGGTCATCAGAAGAATATTCTTCCTCTTAGGGTTTTACATAATATTAGTTCAAGGATTTTGGAAAACGATCCTCTAGTAATTGGATTAAAACTGTTACCTCTCCGTTGACTGTTTCAAATTTTATTTTGTAATCATTTGCTATTCTTTCAAGCTGATGCTTTGAGCATCGTATTTAGTGCAGAATTATTTTTTTTTTATCTTTTATGAAAAACACATTTACAATTTTACAGTTTATAACATATATACATCATAGTATAGTTACATAAATATTCTTTTATTTTACATATAGTGTATTTACAATTAAATTTTTTACTATTTATCGAAATATGTTTATAAATCAAAAATATAGTCGTGAATACTTTTTAATGGAAGTTTTAAATCCTATTTTATTTACGTTAAACCTATTTATCATTCTTCTTTCAATATATTTAAGTAAATGCGATTATTGGACTATACAAGGATTATTCCATAAACGCAAACTTGATTAAAACAAGACAAATGATTCTTCAAGCAATAGATTATACATACATGGTCTCTATCACTTCTAACATTATTTTTTTATATTAACCTTAAGTGTATTGCCAGTGTACTGAACGTATTTCATACACGCTCGTACACTGCTTTTTTATCTTATCACTCGTTCTTCTTTGTCACTGTTAATAGACCAACTTGTGTAAGTATGCTACCTCATGTTCGATTATGTTTAAAGTAATTGTGACGTTCTTGCTCGCAAGTCCGTGTATATAAACTAAATGATTGTTTTATAAAGTTCAGTTACATTCGCTTCGCCTCTCAGTTATCACCTAACTGGTGCCTCGCAAACCAGCAAGTAAAAGCATATAGTATTTTTTAAAGCATTTTAGATACTTTTCGATTTTGCCCATTCTATAAACCTTTACAAGATCTCTCTCTCTCTCTCTCTCTCTCTCTCTCTCTCTCTCTCTCTCACGTCATATAGTTCTGCAGATGAAAAGAATTTTTTTTTCGCTCTTTCGCCTTTGTTTCCCATACCATGCGTCAGTTCTTTCGATGTCTAGCCATGCAGAAAAGAAAATATAAAAACACATTTGGCAGATTTCAAAAGTACGCATGAGGTCCAGTGTATGTAAAAGAGTAACGGGCAACGACTGCATGGAAATTTGACGCATAAAAAGCGTAATAGTCCCCTGGGAGGATGGCTGCCACTATTTCTCTCTCTCTCTCTCTCTCTCTCTCTCTCTCTCTCTCTCTCTCTCTCTCTCTCTCTCTCTCTCTCTCTCTCTAGCGAGCTGAAAGAATGGGCAATACACGTCGGTCACAAAAGGCGCCTCTATTTTACTGCTATAGTAAAAGTTGAATATCGTTTTACCCCTTTGATAAACAAAAGAATTTTATGCGACTTATTCAACCTAGAAAATATTGTATAAAATTGTTAAATTTATCAGATCGTATTCGTTCATATTCCTCGTTTAAACCTTCAGAATTAAACAGCTGGAAATAAGCATTGTCAAGCGGTCAGAAATGTATATTCAAATTTATTTTTGCTTTTTTTATTTTGCTGTTTATCTTATTTGTGTATGATAAATTCTACTGGAGCTTATAAAGGAAATAATTTTGGTCTGTGTCTGAATAGCAAAACTAATGTTTCTGGTGGTAAGTCGACCGTTGTTGGTCATGATATTAGCGCCTTTACCTCAAGAAGACTCAGAGAAAAGTAACTCTAGAGTTAGCTCTCTAACTAGCTAGACGTTTAGTATGTGTGTATGTATGTATATATGTATATATATATATATGAATATATATATATATATATATGATGATAATAATAATAATAATAATAATAATAATAAATGCAGCTGTTTTTTGTCCACCGTAGGACAAAGATCTTAGAAATGTCAATTCCAGTTTGGGGGTTGCCAGTTTTCATCGCCACTCTGGTCAGTGCGGGCTGGTGAATCGGGTAGATTGTTGTGTGATCGCTCTCTGCAAACCAACCTAGTAGGCTATGGGTGGCCCTGACTAATGCAGCTGTGTTGATCATGGCGATGCGCAAACCCTTTCACCACGTTAAATATATATATATATATATATATATATATTATATACAGTATATATATATATATATATATATATACATACACACACACACAAATGGAAGGATATTTCCAATATATCTGTCGCTGTATTTTCTATGGAATTTCGTGCCTCGTAATCTCCGAAGATCACAACCAAAGTCTATAGAAATCCTCCCGTCCAGGTCTATCTGAGCCCTTCTATATTTCGAACGGAATGTATATTAGATTCAGGCTCTCCCCGTCTCTAGGTCTAGATGCCTTCGGCGTTCGGGATTGCCACCGGCCGGACTTAATTTAATATTCCGTCCGTGATCCAAGGACGCTTCAGCTTCGAGATTGGACATTGAGTTTTACGATGAAATCTGCAGTTAGTGATGATTAGATTCAATGTCATGTCCGATAATATTCTTTTTCTTTTTTTGTCTTTTTCTTACCTTTTTTTTTAAAGTTTGTTTCATTTTTCTTGTCGGATGGATTACGAACGTGGAAATACAGATTGGCTGTTCTGATTTGTTTTTTAATGTTGGTTTTTATGTGAAAAGACATTTTAGAGTATATTTACGTTGACTTATTTTTCTTGGCCTCC
This sequence comes from Palaemon carinicauda, assembly GCF_036898095.1. NCBI lineage: Eukaryota > Metazoa > Arthropoda > Malacostraca > Decapoda > Palaemonidae > Palaemon > Palaemon carinicauda. Next base: position 94,805,755 of record NC_090747.1, on the reverse strand, counting down.
TTTTTTTCTTTTGAGAAGAAAGAAATACTTATTATGGTAACTGCTTTCGTACATAGCATTGTAATTAATACCCCATATTCTCAACCTAGGATATATACAAAAAATGAAACTCGGCTAGAAACATATCATCTCCTCCGCTTATTGACGCCAAAGGACCTCAGTTAGATACCGCCATTCGTCTCCATCTTGAGTTTTTAAATCAATGCTTCTCCAAACATCATCTACTTCACGCTTCGCAGTCTTCAGCCACGTAGGCCTGGGCCTTCCAACTCTCCTAGTGCCTTGTGGAGCCCGGATGAAAGTTTGGTGAACTAATTTTTCTTGGGGAGTGCGAAGAAGCATGCCCAAACCATCTTCTTGTACCCCTCACCATGTTCTCATCCACATATGGCACTTGAGTAATCCCTCTTATAGTTTCATTTCTATTCCTGTCCTACCACGAATATTGCATCCTCTCCATATTTTCAATATATCATTTTACGTTGGACAACAGTATTCTTTTATGAAATTTTCAATAGAAGATTGTATATGGAAAATAAGTAAACCTTAAGTATTGCAATAAATAAGTAGCCTACGCTCAATAAATCTTGTCTACCTCTGTGGGGAAATGTACATTAATGATTGCTTTCTTCCTCTTTTCTTACGAAATATCCTGAAATTCGAGAATAAACACGAAGCGAATATATTTATATATTAGGATAACCAAGAATGCTTCCTAATATGAAAGAGCTTAAGGATATTAAGGAGCATAAATATCATGGAAAATTCGAATTTTGCTCATGCTTTGGCAATATTTTAAAAGTTTTATCTTCCTGCATGAAAACTATATAAAGTACCTCAGATATAACTGCCCACTGCGAGAGAACTTATATTCAGATTTCCGTTAATACCATTCTTGAGTCAAATAGAACTGATGCCAAAAATATTGCACTTTTAAAAAGCACTTATAGGGAGATTTAGTCAGAGTGATTCATACTCTAACGAGTGCTTAGAGTAACTTTTACCAGCGAGTGCTTAGAGTAAATGATAGCAGCTAGTGCTTATAGTAACTTACTATGGAGTGCTTTAAGTAACTGATACCATTGAGTACTTGGAATATCAGTTACCAGCGAATCTTTTGAGTAACTGATAGCAGCTAGTACCTATAGTAACTTACCAGCTAGTGCTTATAGTAACTTACCAGCGAGTGCTTTGAGTAACTTACCAACGAGTGCTTCGAGTAACATACCATTGAGTACTTAGAGTAACTGTTACCAGCGAGTCCTTAGAGTAACTGATAGCAGCTAGTGCTTATAGTAATTTACTAGGGAATGCTTTGAGTAACTGATACCAATCGAGTACTTGGAGTATCAGTTACCAGCGAGTCCTTAGAGTAACTGATAGCAGCTAGTGTCTATAGTAACTTACCACCGAGTGCTTCGAGTAACTGATACTATCGAGTACTTTGAGTAACCTTTACCAGTGAGTACTTTGAGTAACTTACAAACATCTCGGCGGAATAGAGCTTCCTCGAGGGGTAGTAAGGATTAAATTTCCATTTTGTTTTTTAAGACATTTTTCTATATAAGCACTCCAAAATACTTGTATTTAGGAGGCTAATTAGTATTTTTCTGAAATATTTTTCTATTTTTTTTTTCATATATTTATAGAAATGGCGGTTGATTGATTGATTTATGTGCAATTCCATAGAAACGACGAAGATAATTGATGTCGAAAATAATTGTTAGTGAAAACAGAAAAAAAATAATTTCGAAATATTCCCCTTGAGAACGATCTCGCGTCCTACATACATATGTTTTCCGAATTTCCAAATATTTTTGTAGTTCCAAAACTCAATGTAGTCCTGAAGATGAGTCGCGAAGTGATCCAAAACACGTGTCGACACCAAACAATAAATGGAGAAAAATAAATGTAGTTCTGCTATTATCCTGAAAACTATGTGCAGGGCAGTCTGTCCGAAGAGAAACCATATTCGAATTTTGGACGTCACAATGACATTGTCTATTCATTTTAATCATATATTTGTATATTAATATAAAAAAATTTATAAAAGGCTGACTAAGAATTTTGTAAAAGAGCAATCACAACCCTATTTATCCTTTGTGAAACCAGAGAATATCCAGTCAATAGATCCCCAGCTCATGCTGGCAATTTATTTTTCTTTTATTAAAACTAATTCAATGTGTTTGAATAGGATTCACATTATTCTTGTTATTTTCAGATCAATTCAGTTTTTTTTTTTTTTTTTTTTTTTTTTTTTTTTTTTTTTTTTTTTTTTTTTTTTTTGAAATGTGACCCTGTTTGTTAACAAAGCATCTATATCTGATATGTTCATTTCTATTCATTTCAGGATACCTGAATTTTAATAGCTAGAAAATAGTTGCAGAAAGCCGTTTAAAAGTATTTTTTTTTTTGTCTTGAATTTAAATATTTTAAATGTTTTATTCACTTCTTTTTAGTGTTCGATTTTCCTTTATAGTCATGTATTTTTATCATCATCATCATCTCTTACACCTATTGACGTAAATGGCCTCAGTTATATTTCGCCAGTCGTCTCTATATTGAGCTTTTAAATCAATACTTATCCATTCATCATCTACTTACGCGCTTCATAGTCCTCAGCCATGTAGGCCGGAACATTGAATATTTATAATGTTTTAGTCACTAATTTTTAATAGAGATCGATTTTCCTTTACATTCATGTATTTTTATATAACATTAAAATACTTGGTAGGCTTATTACCAAAAGTATCTCGATGTGCACCAAAATATATTAATATTTTCTCTTTCGTGTCTTACAGGTCAGTTGTGTATGGAAATATAGAGAACGGCGTATTCTCCAATCCTGTAATATGGGTATGTAAGGCAGCAATGGTTTGGTGTTTGGGAATAGTAGGCTATATTTTATTGACCTGTGTTTACGCTTGACTGAATTTTTTGAAAAAAAAAGTAGATATTGAGAAAGCAAAATAGAGCCTTGTATGTTCGGGTTTTGGAGAGAGAGAGAGAGAGAGAGAGAGAGAGAGAGAGAGAGAGAGAGAGAGAGAGAGAGAGAGAGAGAGAGAGAGAGAGAGAGAGAGTTGTTCGTCCGTCACTGCTAGGTCATGTTTGCATATTTTAAGAGCTTCAATTTCATAAATATCAAAATGTCTGGATATTTTATTCATGATTCTTATAGTTACAACCATTTATAAACAAATTGCTCTCTAGAATTGAGACAAATCGAGCCCAATTTAATAGTGAGGCTAACTCCCCATCTATAAGTATTTTATATCGAGTGTTTTGGATCTTTCAGTTTTGGAAGAACACCTGTCATTGGTTACGGAGAGTTAGCCATTATGATATATATTTTTGTCTCTATTATGTTTTATTTTACGTAGAGTAGCTTAGCCCATTTTCTCTGGTAATCCATTTTAAATCATGTTGATTAAAAGTGTGGTTTTCAAGGCATTCATTAAAATTTATTTGTATTGGAATTGGAGGGGGGAGGGGATCTCCTTCCTGTGGATGTGGTATCTCGAACTTGTCCTGATTGGATTGAGCACAATTATCTGAAGGTTTGGTCCTGGCAAAACTCGGCTGAATCTCCTTTCCCTCACAAAATAAACTGAAATTAAACTTTCTTTTTTTTTCTTTCTTTTTCTTTTCTGGGGTTTTTCATTTTTAGATTTTTTTTAATTTTATATATATATATATATTTTTTTTTTTTTTTTTTTTTTTTTTTTTTTTGATCCATTTGCTGATTGAAGTATTTAAGTACCAGTGTGACTCCTCAGAAGGCATTTGATATGATCAGCTGCTAATTGAACCTGCTTAATGGTAGCACTGATGGTGATTAAATTACTATATTCGTGCCTTCGTGGCATAACTGTTAAGCTGACTCCACTCTGCCGGGTGATTTCCATCAGCGTCCTTCCTTCCACTCCATATATGACTCTATGGAACTTCCTCGGGACATTCAAGTCGACAGTCACGTACCCGTTGAGGCCATAGTCCCTTGTGGTGGTGGCTCTAACCTTTTCACCTTGAAAGGTGATGTGACTACTGTCGGATGAGGAGATGGCCCTTTTGGGCTTCTCGGGTTCCAGGTCAAATACGATAGGTTTTCGAGTAGTTCTCTTTGCAATCTTTTCTTCCTCTTGCTTCTCCTCCTCCTCCTCCTCCTTCTCCTCCTTCTCCTCGTCCGTGGAAGTTTCCTTTTGGAGCTTCCGCTCTTCCTGGCGGTTATGGGTGTCACGGAGAGCTCCTTTTGAGGCTAGTAGCCAGCCAAGCACCTGACCCACACCAGATGCCCTTCCAACTTCCTCCTTCTCAGCCTTACGTCCGTTGGCATCCTGGTCCTCTGCCTCGACTACTTTTTCCTCACTTTTATTGTCTCTGACATCCTTTTGGACATCTTCCTTGTGACCATTCTTAACATCCATCTCGGTCGAGATTTCTAAACTTGCCCTGTTAAGTCTCACTTTCCTCATTCCAGGTCTGTTTTCTTTCTTCTTATCTCCCCCTTCAAGTTCCTCCTTGAGTGAAGGGATGATCTCATTTGCCGCAAGCAGCTCGTCCTTCAGACCAACATTCTCTTTGGTGAATTGGACGATCCTCTCCTCTGACATTTCCTTACTAGAACTTAGATGGGAGACACGTTCCTTGTGACTATCTCTCTCCTTGTTGATAGAAGCCATACTCTCCTTTTCAGACTTAATTTTTTCCAGTTCCTCCCTCAATTGAATATTTTTTTGCTCCAAGTCACTTAATTTATTCAATTGTTCTTTCTTGAGACTTTGTAACTCTTGTAAAAGGCATTTGTAGCGGCCATTCCTGATCAGATCATTTATCCTTGCCTCATTGAGGCTCTTTTCCAGTTCATGTGTCTGTTCTGAAATCTGCTCAATTACTTCCATCATCTTTTTAACGAACTTTTCCAGTTTCCTTTTGTTTTGACGAACTTTTTCCAATTTCTCAGTGAGTTCAATATTTGATTTGTCTTTTTCCATTAATTCATTTTTATATTGTTCAAGGACAACTTTTTGACTGCAGAGTTCCTGTTTTAGATGTTCGTTTGTTCGTTCCAGGTCGTCATTCTTGGTTGCCAAATTTTCCATGTCGATTTTCTTATCGATTTGAAGAGATCCAATGATGTTAGAGAGATGTTGATTCTCTGCTCTCAGCTCATCATTCTATGCTAAGAATTTCGATTCTTCTTCCTTTCTGAGACTGATCTCGGCAAACGCTGCTTCCAGTTCCTTTTCCAGGAAACCGATGCGTTCCTCCAATGTCTTTTGAACATTCTCCTTCTCCTTCTCCACCTCCTCTCTTTTCTGTTCCTTTTCCTCTGGGGGTCCTCCTTCCATCTTCTCCTCCATCCCGCCCTCAGAGTTGAAGGGGTCCTTAGACCTTATCCAAGAGGTCATCCTATACATTAAGGATCCTTCCTCTTGTGGTTCCGTGAAAACCCCACCGCAAACTGTCCTCTTAACTTGAAGATGGCCAGTAGTAAACTGGGACATCTTGTTAGTTCCTCCTTGTTGGATGCTGCTCAACATGTTGAATGCTCATAGAAATCCTTTATTCGCTTTGAAAGATCTATATGATAGATGACTAGATTCTTCTTCTTTTTTCAGCTATAATATTAGAAACTTACACTTTCCCGAAGACCCTTTTGGATTCAGAATCCTCTTGGAGACTTAACGGAAAGACAAGAGTAATTCTTGAAGACTCTGGAGACGATATCGTTGGCTCCCAGAGAAACCCTGAGCTGCTCAGGGAGAGAAATTCCCCCTCTTCTGCTAGAGGGGGGAGGGGGGGGGTAACTCCGGTGACTTTTATTATCGTTTTAAGAAACTCAGTCGTATGATTCTCTGCCATTGAACAATCTCTTTCCATCCTTTCCAAGGAGAAATTCTCGAAAAACTTTTACCGAAAAAAGATGAAATATAATAGATTTATTAACATTGAAAGTTAAATTCACTAATAGATTTTAGTGTCATTTTCTTGTGCAACAAATAAAGTGTTTTAAATTGATATAGAGTTTCTCTAAATCAAAAGAATTTGAAGAAATTTGACATTTTTTTCAGCTCTTTAGAAACCGAAACGTTTTGGTTCAGCTTCGCCAAGAAATCGCGGAAGCCGGAAAAATCCTTTTCGTTTAAAGTAAATTTCACACATAAATCTCATATGCCATTATTATTATTATTATTATTATTATTATTATTATTATTATTATTATTATTATTATTGTTGTTGTTGTTGTTGTTGTCGTCGTCTTAAGATTGGGTACATCATCTGTAAACATTAAGAGCATTATATATATATATATATATATATATTCTTACACACATACACATATATATATATATATATATATATATATATATATATATATATATATATATATATATATATATATATACTGTATATATACTGTATATATGCATACTTAGTAAGTACTAGGGAAGTTATTATTATTATTATTAGTATTATTATTATTACATATACACATACATATATATATATATATATATATATATATATATATATATATATATATATATATATATATATATATATATATATATATATATATATAAATAGATAGATAGATAGATAGATAGATAGATAGATAGATAGATAGATATTGAAGTATTGAATTAAAAGCTGAAGACGGAGACGACTGGCGAAATCTAACCGAGGCCTTTTGCGCCAATAGACGTAAGAGTAGGAGATGATATATTCTCTCTCTCTCTCTCTCTCTTCTTTTAGTAGGCAAAGATAAAATGAGCCATAACCAGAGGGAGGGATCCAATGTTGTACGGTCTGGCCAGTCAAAGGAGCCGATAACTCCCAGGCGGTAGTATCTCAACGGGTGGCTGGTGCCTTGGCACACCTACGACCTGTCGTTTGGAGACAAAAACATACACACACACACACACACACACACATATATATATATATATATATATATGTATGTATGTATATATATATATATATATATATATATATATATATATATATATATATATATATATATATATATATATATATATATATATATATATATATATATATATATATATGGTTTATTGCATGTAGTGTATGTCGAAATTCTCTACATAAAGCCTGTTAAATTGAACAGTACAAAAGTCAGCATGACTGTAACTCAGATTTCATGGAAGGGAATTAATTTCTTCGAGTATTTCATGAAATGGAGAATTGTATTGTTTTAAATATATTGGAAATAAAGTAATTACGGATAACTTCTATGTATTTGCTGCTCTAAGCATTTACCACTAGCATTTTTTTATTGGAATTAAAGCAATTGCTTTGCAATCTAAGCAAAAGCATTTGCTGGATGTTTTATTCAAGAGGCTAATTACGTCACTTTTCTGCCTTTGCTCCTAATTTAGTTTTTTAAGGCCCGGCCACACCGCCCGAACGTTGCTGGAGCGTTCCTTGAACGGTAGGGAGGTGGACCAAACCCTCGAAAATTTAGTTTAACGTTTTTACTTTCGGTCTTTATTAGGCTGCTGAACGTAGCAAATCTTCGCATATTTCCTGAGTTTTCTTACACCTCTATTATGGAAGTTGCTAATTTATGCACTAAGGGTATTGGTATACGCCAATCCTAATGACGTCCTAAGGGATGAGTAATCGATGTTGAGATTTTTATTGTCATTCAATTGTCTATGTATTTTAAACACACATATCTCTGTTCTTTAACAAATCCTTCATTCATCAGGAACCTCTCCCTCTCTTTTTTTCCTTGACTTGATAAAATAAGGTGACACTGGGATAACATCTTACCTCTTCGACGGTCAGGGGAGAACTGAGAGGACGAGATTACTGTACAGTGTGAAGGTATGGGATTCACTCAGGATATTGAGTCAATTGTATTGTCTCTAGTAATATTGACAGTAAAGGGTCCACATAACGAGAGGTAGGCTAAGTCTACATTCCCGAGGGAAAGGTGAAGAGATAGTCGAGGATAGTTTTTATTGGAAAGGGACGTTGGTTTGCTTTCATTTCCTGTGATTTCCTGTGGATGAATTTTCAATGTTGATAAGTTACGTAAGTTTTTGCATTTGGTATGGAAAGGAAAATTAAGTAAATATCTTCGGGAAAATTTACTCTCCAAAACCTCTGTAATTGCATTTGATATGGAAAAGAAAATTAAGAAAATATCTTTGGGAAAATTGAACTCTTCAAAACCTCTGTAATTGCATTTGAGATGGAAAAATAAATTAAGAAAATATCTTCGGGAAAATTGAACTCTTCAAATCCTCTGTAAGTGCATTTGATATGGGAAAAAAATTAAGAAAATGTATTCGGGAAAATTGAACACTTCAAAACCTCTATAATTGCATTTGATATGGAAAGGAGAGTTAGGAAAATATCTTCGGGAAAATTGAACACTTCAAAACCTCTGTAATTGCATTTGATATGGAAAAGAAAATTAAGTAAATATCATCGGGAAAATTAACTCTTCAAAACCTCTGTAACTGCATTTGATATGGAAAAGAAAATGAAGAAAATATCTTCGGGAAAATTGAGCTCTTCAAAACCTCTGTAATTGCATTTGATATGGAAAAGAAAATTAAGTAAATATCATTGGGAAAATTAACTCTTCAAAACCTCTGTAATTGCATTTGATATGGAATAGAAAATTAAGAAAATATCTTCGGGAAAATTGAACTCTTCAAAACCTCTGTAATTGCATTTGATATGGAAAAGAAAATTAAGAAAATATCTTCTGAAAATTGACCTCTTCAAAAGCTCTGTAATTGCATTTTATATGGAATAGAAAAGTAAGAAAATATCTTCGGGAAAATTAACTCTTCAAAACCTCTGTAATTGCATTTGATATGGAAAAGAAAATTAAGAAAATATGTTCGGGAAAATTGAACTCTTCGAAACCTCTGTAATTGCATTTGATATGGAAAGGAAACTTAAGAAAATATCTTCGGGAAAATTGAGCTCTTCAAAACCTTTGTAATTGCATTTGATATGGAAAGGAAAATTAAGACAATATCTTCGGGCAAATTAAACTCTTCAAAACCTCTGCAATTGCATTTGATATGGAAAGGAAAATTAAGACAATATATTCGTGAAAATTAAACTCTTCAAAACCTCTGTTATTGCATTTGATATGGAAAGGAAAATTAAGACAATATCTTCGGGAAAATTAACCTCTTCAAAACCTCTGTAATTGCACTTGATATGGAAAAGAAAATTAAGAAAATATCTTCGGGAAAATTAAACTTCAAATTTGAACAGTGGGTTGAATCGCGTGTTTGCGAAAACACCTTTTTGCAAAATTGTAGATTCGTGAAATTTCAAGATTTTTTTTTTTTTTTTATAGACAATATTTCGGATTCACAGAATTATTCATAACAAAAAATCGAGATTCATAGAAATAATACCTTACGAATACAATGTAATATACGTAAGGCTTTGACGGGATAGAGAGGGAGTGGGTGGAGATTGATATGTTGTCTGAATTTTTAGATTTATTTTTTTGTCAACTAAAAATAGTAATAATAATAATAATAATAATAATAATAATAATAATAATAATAATAATAATAATAATACATGAATGATGTAAAGTTCAGTAAAAAAAATATTTCAAAAATATAAAAAATGTATTTCGAAAATAATGCGAGTTAGCTGTTGAAATATGTCGTAAACTACATTATGTAATTCTGGATGTGCTTATGATATATATATATATATATATATATATATATATATATATATATATATATATATATATATATATATATATGTGTGTGTGTGTGTGTGTGTGTGTGTGTGTGTGTGTGTGGTATAATACTGTTTACTTTAACGATCGAACAATTACAATCCCTAACTCCATCGTGAACTTAACTTGGAATTTTTTAGTAGAATGGTAAAAATATAAATTATAGATATTGCTCCTTAAAATACACCTGAAGATTACCCATCATTTTATTATATCATGTTAATTACTTGAAAGCAATTGCCTTTACCTCCTTTTCATGTTAACATTTTTCGTTTTCTCCCTCCATTTTTCAGCGTTGTGTTGGAAATGGTAGAATTGTCTGAAGTAAAAAATAATTTTTTCTCTAACCTTTTAAGAACAGGTTGGTAGTACACTATGTATTTAAGCGAATTCACCTCTCTCTCTCTCTCTCTCTCTCTCTCTCTCTCTCTCTCTCTCTCTCTCTCTCTCTCTCTCTCTCTCTCTCTCTCTCTCTCTTTCTTTAAAACCATTATTGTCCTCAGCGGAAATGTTTTATGCAAATAGAAAGTTGGAACTTGTTTTCTTAGTAACATATTATTATGTGAATTAGAAAAGTTTTTATCGTTGATTTCATATGGCAAAATTGGAGCTCGAGTCTTGCAGAGCAATATTGCAAATTGTTTTCAGTTTTGCCAGGGGATTTATTTTAGAAAATTCTTCTGCCTGTGAATTCATTTTTCACCATTCAAATGAATGCGAAATAGCCTTACGAAAATTCATTTCACACTCTTCTTTTGAGTCAATTCCAAATAGATTTATCAACGAAAATAGTGAATAAAATTTCTGACATCGAATTGTAGTCAGTTTTTCATCGGGAGAGAGAGAGAGAGAGAGAGAGAGAGAGAGAGAGAGAGAGAGAGAGAGGAGAGAGAGAGAGAGAGAGGAGAGAGAGAGAGAGCAGTTATATTGTCCGTTTCTCTTTCACCGATTGAATAAATTTTTTTCAAGTATTTTTGTTCTTTTTGAATACTGGTGTAGTTGGTAATTTCATTTGCTCTGGTCTCACTTTTTAATTTTGAGAGAGAGAGAGAGAGAGAGAGAGAGAGAGAGAGAGAGAGAAGAGAGAGAGAGAGAGAGAGAGCGAGCCTTCATTGCGTTTCTAAAGTTAAAGAGGCAATTCCTATGTTCTTATCTAAAATTGAAACCTGAATGTTACAAGTCTGTTCAAGGGTCTTTTACTAGCAGTCCTTAATAAAATCTCTCTAAACATTCATCATGGCATAGATTTTTCTATATCCAGGGTCTTATGTATGTTGGTTCCGAGCAGACTTTCTTGTGAGCAGACCATACAAGAAAAAAAAAGATAATAAAAAACAAGAGAAAAGTGTTAACACTGATAATTAATTTGTTGCTAAATTTTTAAGATATAATTGTTTTTTCACTCCAATGATATTACATATTAAAAATGCATATACACATATTCAATAATAGTAATTAATAATAATAATAATAATAATAATAATAATAATAATAATAATAATAATAATAAATTTTATATTTTCGTTTTACGTTTTTGTTTGTATTTTGTGTATCACTGCAAACTGGTTAACATCGTTTACCCCTTTTCTTTTTTTCATGCAACTAATTTTTGTATTTTCATGTTTCCCTTTTTTTTTTTTCAAACATAAATTTGCGTTTGTGTATATAACTGTGGGGGAATTGTGATTTATAACTGGGCGATTACTATTGAAGTAATGCCTTGTTTTGTATATTTCAGCTCTGACCTTTAATATATGACGTGATACGTTTTCTTTGTGCTCGTGTACATTTTGTAATAAGTTACGAGGACAAATTATTCTTATTGTTAATAGTTGGCTTAAGTGTCATTTTTATGGTGTAAGAAACGAGAAAGGGAAATACATACTTACATACATACATACATACATACATACATACATACATGCATACATACATGTCAAGAGATAGAAATAGGTCATCAGAAGAATATTCTTCCTTTTATGGTTTTACATAATATTAGTTCAAGGATTTTGGAAAACGATCCTCAAGTAATTGGATTAAAACTGTTACTTCTCCGTTGACAGTTTCAAATTTTATTTTGTAATCAGTGGCCGTTCTTTCAAGCTGATGCTTTGAGTATCGTGTTTAGTGCAGAATTGTTTTTTTATCTTTTATTATTAAATACACGTTTACAATCTTATTTTTTAACATGTATACTTCATAGGATATTTACATAAATATTTTTTTATTTTACATATAGTGTATTTACAATTGAATGTTTTTTACTATTTATCGAAATATGTTTATAAATCAAAAATATATCCAGCCGTGAATACTTTTTTAATGGAAGTTTTAAATCCTATTTTATTTACATTAAACTTATTTATCATTCTTCTTTTAATATATTTAAGTAATTGCGATTATTGGACTATACAAGGATTAATCCATAAACGCAAACTTGATTAAAACAAGACAAATGAATTTTCAAGCAATAGATTATACATAGATGGTCTCTATCACTTCTAATATATTTATAATAACCATAAGTGTATTGCCACAGTGTACCGAATGTGTTTCATACACGGTCGTACACTGTAACAGTTTTGTTTTTTTAAAATCTTATCACTCTTTATTCTCTGCACTGTTAATAGAGCAACTTGTGTAAGTATGCTAGCTCATGTTCGATTATGTTTAAAGTTTTTGTGACGTTCTTGCTCGCAAGTTCGTGTATATAAACGATATGATTATTTTATAAAATTCAGTTGCATTCACTTCGCCTCTCAGTTATCACCTAACTGGCGTCTCGTAAACCAGCAAGTAAAAGCATATAGTATTTTTTAAAACTTTTTAGATGCTTTTCGATTTTGCCCATTCTATAAACTTTTACAAGATCTCTCTCTCTCTCTCTCTCTCTCTCTCTCTCTCTCTCTCTCTCTCTCTCTCTCTCTCTCCACGTCATATAGTTCTGCAGATGAAAAGAATTTTTTTTTTCGCTCTCTCGCCTTTGTTTCCCATACCATGCGTCAGTTCTTTCGATGTCTAGCCATGCAGAAAAGAAAATATAAAAGCACATTTGGCAGATTTCAAAAGTACGCATGAGGTCCAGTGTATGTAAAAGAGTAACGGGCAACGACTGCATGGAAATTTGACGCATAAAAAGCGTAATAGAGTCCCTTGGGAGGATGGCTGCCACTATTTCTCTCTCTCTCTCTCTCTCTCTCTCTCTCTCTCTCTCTCTCTCTCTCTCTCTCTCTCTCTCTCCTCTCTCTCTCTCTCTCTCTCGCAAGCTGAAAGAATGGGCAATACACGTCGGTCACAAAAGACGCGTCTATTTTACTGCTATAGTAAAAGTTGAATATCGTTTTACCCCTTTGATAAACAAAAGAATTTTATGCAACTTATTTCAACCTAGAAAATATTGTATAAAATGATTAAATTTATCAGATCGTATTAGTTCATATTCTTCATTTTAAACCTTCAGAATTAAACAGCTTGAAAAAGCATTGTTAAACGGTCAGAAATGTATATTCTTATTTATTTTTGCTTCATGTATTTTGTTGTTTATCTTATTTGTGTATGATAAATTCTACTGGAGCTTATAAAGGAAATAATTTTGGTCTTTGTCTGAATAGTAAAACTAATGTTTCTGGTGGTAAGTCGACTGTTGTTGGCCATGGTATTAGCGCCTTCACCCTAAGAAGACTCAGAGAAAGGTAACTCTAAGAGTTACCTCTCTAATTAGCTAAGTCGTTTAGTGTGTGTGTATATATATATATATATATATATATATATATATAATATTTATATAGTAATAATAATGATAATTATGATAATAATAAACGCAGTCGTTTCTTGTCTACTGTAGAACAAATGCCTCAGAAATGTCAATTCCAGTTTGGGGGTTGCCAGTTTTCATCGCCACTCTGGCCAGTGCGGGCTGGTGACTGGGGTAGAGTTTTGTGTGATCGCTGTCTGTAAACCAACCTAGTAGGCTCTGGGTGGCCCTGGCTAGTGCAGCCGTGTTGATCTTGGCGATGCGCAAACCCTTTCACCACGTTAAAGTATCCCCACTCAGAAGGTGTATATATATATATATATATATATATATATATATATATATATATATATATATATATATATATGAGTGTGTGTGGGTATATATATATATATATATATATATATATAATATATATATATATATATATATGTATGTATGTATCTACAGTATATATATATATATATATATATATATATATATATATATATATATATATAAACCGTAGGATATTTCCAATATATCTGTCGCTGTATTTTCTATGGAATTTCGTGCCTCGTAATCTCCGAAGATCACAACGAAAGTCTATAGAAATCCTCCCATCCAGGTCTATCTGAGCCCTTCTATATTTCGAACGGAATGTATATTAGATTCAGGCTCTCCCCGTCTCTAGGTCTAGATGCCTTCGGCGTTCGGGATTGCCACCGGCCGGACTTGATTTAATATTCCGTCCGTGATCCAAGGACGCTTCAGCTTCGAGATTGGACATTGAGTTTTACGATGAAATCTGCAGTTAGTGATGATTAGATTCAATGTCATGTCCGATAATTTTCTTTTTCTTTTTTTTTTTTGTCTTTTTCTTACCGTTTTTTTTTAAGTTGGTTTTATTTTTCTCGTCGGATGGATTGCGAACGTGGAAATACAGATTAGCCGTTATAATTTGTTTTCTCTTTTGTGTATAAATACGTTGCCTGTTTTTCCTGGCCTTTTTTTCATTTGATAAGAAAGAAATACTTTTTATGGCAACTGCTTTTGTGCATAGCATTGTAATTAGTACCCCCTTATTCTCAACCTAGGATATATACAAAAAATGTTACTCGTCTAGAAACATATCATCATCTCCTCCTACGCTTATTGACGCAAAGGACCACAGTTAGATACCGCCATTCGTCTCCATCTTGAGCTTTTAAATCAATGCTTCTCCATTCATCATCTACTTCACGCTTTGCAGTCTTCAGCCACGTAGGCCTGGGTCTTCCAACTCTCCTAGTGCATTGTGGAGCCCAGTTGAAAGTTTTGTGAACTAATTTTTCTTGGGGAGTGCGAAGAAGCATGCCCAAACCATCTTCATATACCTCTCACCATGTTCTTATCCACATATGGTACTCGAGTAATTTCTCTTATAGTTTCATTTCTAATCATGTCCTACCATGAATATTGCATCCTCTCTATGTTTTCAATATATCATGTTACATTGGAATGCAGTATTCTTTCATTAAATCTTCAATAGAAGATTTTAAATAGAAAATAAGTAAACCTTTATTATTACAATAAAGAAGTAGCCTACGCTCAATAAATCTTGTCGACCTTCGTGGGGAAAATGTACATTAATGATTGCTTTCTTTCTCTTTTCTTTTGAAATATCCTGACATTTGTGAGAATAAACACGAAGCGAATATATTTATATATTAGGATAACCAAGAACGTTTCCTAATATGAAAGAGCTTAAGGGTATTAAGGAGCATAAAATATCTTGGAAAATTCGAATTTTACTCATGCTTTGGCAGTATTTTAAAAAGTTTTTATCTTCCTGCATAAAAACTATTTAAAGTACCTCAGACATAACTGCCCACTTGCGAGAGAAGTTTAATTCATATTTCCGTTAATACCATTCTTGAGTCAAATAGAACTGTGATGCCAAAAATATTGCACTTTTAAAAAGCACTTATAGGGAGATTTAGTCACTGTGATTCATACTCTAACGAGTACTTAGAGTAACTTTTACCAGCGAGTAACTGATAGCAGTTAGTGCTTATAGTAACTTACTAGGGAGTGTTTTGAGTAAGTAATGCTATCGAGTACTTGGAGTAACTGTTACCCAGCGAATACTTTGAGTAACTTGAAAACATCTCGGTAGAATAGAGCTTCCTCGAGAGGCAGTAAGGGTTAAGTTTATCTTTTGTGTTTTTAAAGACCCTTTTTTTTCGATATATTCACTTCAAAATGCTTGTATTTAGGAGACTAATCAGTGTTTTTCTGAAAGATTTTTCTCGTTTTTTATATATTTTTAGAAATGATGGTTGATTGATTGATTTATGTTGATGTCCATAGGAATGATGAAGATAATTGATGTCGAAAATAATTTTGGGTGAAAACAGAAAAAAATAATTTCGAAATATTCCCCTTGAGAACGATCTCGCATCCTACTTACATATGTTTTCCGAATTTCCAAATATTTTTGTAGTTCCAAAACTCAATGTAGGAAGAGTGGTCGCAAAATGATCCGAAACACCTGTCGACACCAGACAATGAATGGAGAAAAATAAATGTAGTTCTGCTGTTATCCTGAAAACTATTCGCAGGACAGTCTGTCCGAAGAGAAACTATCTTCGAATTTGGGACGTCACAAAGGACATTGTCTATTCATTATAATCATATATTTATATATGAATATCGATAAATATTTATAAAAGGCTGAATCAGAATTTTGTAAAAGAGCAATCACAACCCTATTTATCCTTTGTGAAACCAGAGAATATCCAATCAATAGATCCCCAGTTCATACTGGCAATTTTTTTTTCTTTTATTAAAACTAATTCAATGTGTTTGAATAGGATTCACATTATTCCTGTTATTTTCAGATCAATTCAGGTTTTGGGTTTTCGAAATGTGACCCTGTTTGTTAACAAAGCATCTATATCTGATATGTTCCTTTCTATTAATTTCAGGATAGCTGAATTTTAATAGCTAGAAAATGGTTGTAGAAAGCCGTTTGAAAGTAATTTATTTTCCTTTATAGTCATGTATTTTTATCATCATCATCATCATCATAATCATCTCCTACGCCAATTGACGTAAATGGCCTCAGTTACATTTCGCCAGTCGTCTCTATATTGAGTTTTTAAATCAATACTTCTCTTTTCATCATCACCTTTACTTCACGCTTCATAGTACTCAGCCATGTAGGCCGCAACATTAAATATTTATAATGTTTTAGTCACTAATTTTTACTAGTGATCGATTTTCCCTTATATTCACGTATTTTATATAACATTAAAATACTTGGTAGGTCTAATACCAAAAAGTATCTCGTTGTGCTTCAAGATATATTAATATTTTCTCTTTCGTGTCTTACAGGTCAGTTGTGTATGGAAATATAGAGAACGGCGTATTCTCCAATCCCTGTTATATGGGTATGTAACGCAGCAATGGTTTGGTGTTTGGAAATAGTAGGCTACATTTTATTGACGTGTGTTTAAGCTTGACTGAGTTTAAAAAAAAAAAAGTAGAAATCGAGAAAGCAAAATAGAGCCTTGTATGTTCGGGTTTTGGAGAGAGAGAGAGAGAGAGAGAGAGAGAGAGAGAGAGAGAGAGAGAGAGAGAGAGAGAGAGAGAGAGAGAGAGAGAGTTGTTTGTCTGTCACTGCTAGGTCATGTTTTCATATTTTAAGAGCTTCAATTTCATAAATATCAAAATGTCTGGATATTTTATTCATGATTCTTATAGTTACAACCATTTATAAACAAATTGCTCTTTAGAATTGAGACAAATCGAGCCCAATTTAATAGTGAGGCTAACTCCCCATCTATAAGTATTTTATATCGAGTGTTTTGGATCTTTCAGTTTAGGAAGAACACCTGCCATTGGTTACAGAGAGTTAGACATTATTATATATATTTTTGTATCTTTATTATGTTTTATTTTACGTAGAGTAGCTTAGCCCATTTTCTCTGGTAATCCATTTTAAATCATGTTGATTAAAAGGGTGGTTTTCAAGGCATTCATTAAAATTTATTTGTATTGGATTTGGATGGGGGAGGGGATCTCCTTCCTGTGGATGTGGTATCTCGAACTTGTCCTGATTGGATTGAGCACAATTATCTGAAGGTTTGGTCCTGGCAAAACTCGGCCGAATCTCCTTTCCCTCACAAAATAAACTGAAATTAAACTTTTTGGGGGGGTTTTTTAATTTTTTTTTCTTTTTTGGGGTTTTTCATTTTTAGATTTTTTTTTATTTTTCATTTTTAGATTTTTGTATTTATTTTTTTTTTTTTTTCATTTTATTATCCATTTGCTGATCGAAGTATTTAAGTACCAGTGAGACTCCTCAGAAGGCATTCGATATGATCAGCTGCTAATTGAACCTGCTTAATGGTAGCACTGATGGTGATTGAATTACTATATTCGTGCCTTCGTGGCATATCTGTTAAGCTGACTCCACTCTGCCGGGTGATTTCCATCAGCGTCCTTCCTTCCCTCCTCCATATAAGGCTCTGTGGAACTTCCTCGGGACATTCAAGTCGACAGTCACGTACCCGTTGAGGCCATAGTCCCTTGTGGTGGTGGCTCTAACCTTTTCACCTTGGAAGGTGATGTGACTACTGTCGGATAAAGGAGATGGGCCTTTTGGGCTTCTCGGGTTCCAGGTCTAATATGATAGGTTTTCGAGTAGTTCTCTTTGCAATCTTTTCTTCCTCTTGCTTCTCCTCCTCCTCCTTCTCCTCCTCCATCCTCGTCCGTGGAAGTTTCCTTTTGGAGCTTCCGCTCTTCCTGGCGGTTATGGGTGTCACGGAGAGCTCCTTTTGAGGCTAGAAGCCAGCCAAGCACCTGACCCACACCAGATGCCCTTCCAACTTCCTCCTTCTCAGCCTTACGTCCGTTGGCATCCTGGTCCTGTGCCTCGACTACTTTTCCCTCACTTTTATTGTCTCTGACATCCTTTTGGACATCTTCCTTGTGACCATTCTTAACATCCATCTCGGTCGAGATTTCTAACTTGTCCTGTTAAGTCTCACTTTCCTCATTCCAGGTCTGTTTTCTTTTCTTCTTTATCTCCCCCTTCAAGTTCCTCCTTGAGTGAAGGAATGATCTCATTTGCCGCAAGCAGCTCGTCCTTCAGACCAACATTTTCTTTGGTGAATTTGACGATCCTCTCCTCTGACATTTCCTTACTAGAACTTGGATGGGAGACACGTTCCTTGTGACTATCTCTCTCCTTGTTGATAGAAGCCATACTCTCCTTTCAGACTTAACTTTTTCCAGTTCCTCCCTCAATTGAACATTATTTTGCTCCAAGTCACTTAATTTATTCAAATGTTCTTTTTTTAGACTTTGTAACTCTTGTAAAAGGCATTTGTAGCGGCCATTCCTGATCAGATCATTTATCCTTGCCTTATTGAGGCTCTTTTCCAGTTCATGTGTCTGTTCTGAAATCTGCTCAATTACTTCCATTTTCTTTTTAACGAACTTTTCCAGTTTCCTTTTGTTTTGACGAACTTTTTTCCAATTTCTCAGTGAGTTCAATATTTGATTTGTCTTTTTCCCTTAATTCATTTTTATATTGTTCAAGGACCACTTTTTGACTGCAGAGTTCCTGTTTAGATGTTCGTTTGTTCGTTCCAGGTCGTCATTCTTGGTTGCCAAATTTTCCATGTCGATTTTCTTATCGGATTTGAAGAGATCCAATGATGTTAGAGAGATGTTGATTCTCTGCTCTCAGCTCTTCATTCTCTGCTAAGAATTTCTATTCTACTTCCTTTGTGGAGCTGATCTCTGCAAACGCTGCTTCCAGTTCCTTTTCCAGGGAAACCGATGCGTTCCTCCAATGTCTTTTGAACATTCTCCTTCTCCTTCTCCACCTCCTCTCTTTTCTGTTCCTTTTCCTCTGGGGGTCCTCCTTCCACCTTCTCCTCCATCCCGCCCTCAGAGTTGAAGGGGTCCTTAGACCTTATCCAAGAGGTCATCCTATACATTAAGGATCCTTCCTCTTGTGGTTCCGTGAAAACCACACCACAGACTGTCCTCTTAACTTGAAGATGGCCAGTAGTAAACTGGGACATCTTGTTAGTTTCCTCCTTGTTGCAGGTTCAGCATTCCTAGAAATCCTTTAGTCATTTTTATTTGCTTTGAAAATCTATATGTTAGATAACTAGATTCTTCTTCTTTTTTCAGGTCTAATATTAAAAACTAGAAATTTCCTTCAAACGATTCCCGGAGACCCTTTTGGATTCGGAATCCTCTTGGAGGCTCAACGGAGACAAGAACAATTCTTGAAGACTCCGGAGACAATTTCATCTCTTTCCATCCTTTGCAAGGAGAAATTCTCGAAAAACTTTTACCGAAAAAAGATGAAATATGAAAGATTTATTAACATCGAAAGTTAAATTAACTAATAGATTTTACCGTCATTTTCTTGTGGAAGAAATTAAGTCTTTTAAATTGATATAGAGTTTCTCTAAATCAAAAAAAAATTGAAGAAATTTTACATTTTTTTTTCAGCTCTTTAGAAACCGAAACGTTTTGGTTCAGCTTTGCCAAGAAATCTCGGAAGCCGGAAAAAAAATCCTTTTCGTTTCAAGTAAATTTCACACGTAAATCTCATATTCCATTATTATTATTGTTGTTGTTGTTGTTGTTGTTGTTGTTGTTGTTGTTATTATTGTTGTTGGTGTCTTTAGATTGGGTACATCTGTAAACATTAAGAGCATTATATACATACATATATATATATATATATATATATATATATATATATATATATATATATATATATATATATATATATATTGTTCCATGTCGATGGTATTTCGAACATGGTGCTAGGGGATCGTTACCTGGATATAACATCCATGATCATATATATATATATATATATATATATATATATATATATATATATATATATATATATATATATATATATATATATATGTATATATATATATATATAATATATATATATATGTATATATATATGTATATATATTATTAGATTGATAACATTACGGGAAAAGGTATAATGCTGACATTACGATTGTGTTATTAGATTTTTTTTTTATTACATTATGGAGATTATTAAAAGGTACGAATGAACTGGGTTATCGCACAAAGGAATTATATTTCACTTTTTTGTACTAATTAATTTTCAAAAACTATTTATCAATTAAGGCATTCTTTTTTCCTTAGCAAGCTTTGTGCCTTGAAAAAGACATAGAGTGGTTTGAGAAAGTGCTTGAGGCTTAGATGAACATTGGCTAATGCTGAGTAAGGTATTAATATCAATTATAATAAAAATAATAGTTTTACTTTTTTTTTCACTTTTACTTCCCTTGTTTCCTTTAAATTGTTTTAATTTCTCCCTTTCTTTTCAACGTTTTTGTTTTTCCATTATATTCTTATATTTTCGTAGCTGATGTATATTTCAGCAATGTACGTCCCTTGCAATATATCATTGATAAATAATATTGATTTTTCAATCATTTAAACCAATTTTTGATAACTATAATAGTTCTCCTATCTCGACTTTCTTACCTTTACATCTGCAAGAAAATTTCCCGAATGCTCCAAAAACCTCCATTGGAATTCTATAGAAAATCCTTTGGAATTCTTAGAAAAGAATTTCTTCCCACGAACGATAATATGGTTTTATAGAATAGCATGAACGGAATAGTTTTATGACTTTTCGATTGGAAAGGAAAAATCCTCCAAGGATGGAAGGGCATCTTAAGGTTTTCGAAAAAGAGACGCACGAAGATTCAGTTTAAATTACATTGATGTACTACTTTTTAATTTGCCATAATATTGTCGTAAGGAGAGAATATAATCTAAAGTGACCACTAGTTAATTTTGGTCTCGTTAGTTAAAATAGTAATACTTACTAAATAAACGTATACATATAAATTGCACAACAAAGGTTGATGTTTACCACTGCAATGTCTACACTCTGGTGTTACTCTATAGTCTGAGGCTCTGTGACCTTTATACATATAAAACAACAATTTAAATCTCATTCTTTTTTCTTAGATTCCCATGTAGGATATTTTGAACAATATTTAGAACTCCGGAAATAGATTTGGTCAGTTATATACTGTGCTTTATTTTGTCTGAAAATGCCAATAGGACAATTATGACATTTGGTAAGTCTGATATCTTTCCAATGGGGGACGATAACTTATAAAATTATGTTTAAGTGTTGGAGGTAAATCAGTGATCGAGGATATTTGATGCACGACGGCAGTGACCATAAGAAATATAAATTTGGATAGTGAAGAGTTTGTTTCATCACGTTTGTAATAGATAGCACGGATATATCCGTCAGGAAACCTTCGTGTGCTAAATAGCAAAGGTTTGTTATTTTTCAATATGTACGTAGGAAAAGAAACATTGTGTGAATTTTCAGAACTTTGGTAATATCGATAAAGATGAACGTAAGAAGAAAAAATTGTTAGTAGATGACATCATGGTGAGGAGGGTCAAGATTAATCAGCGAAGCCGTAATGATTCTTAATGCCTCGTATATCATACCTTCTAAATCTTAGAAGACGTTGGAAAATGTATATGTGAGAGGTGTCGAGATGGTTATTGTAACTATTACCTGCCAGACAGGCTTTAGAGAAGATTGTTCTGAGGTGTAGAAGCTGTGTGCCGTTCCACGTAAGGAAACATAAGCCTCTAGACTTTGATTGTTATTGAAACATATAAAAAAAGAAACAGGTCTATCATAGGATATAGTAATTGGTAAAACCAGTACCACCTTCTGATGATTTAACAGTTTCACCAGTAGCGCAGTTAGCTGAGTTCCAAGGTAGAGGGTACCCTTATGAGCTGAGTACATGTTTGTATGAAGTTGCACATGTTCCTCTCATCTCCTTATTTTCACATCCCTCAGGAAACGGAATTTTTAAATAATGGGTGTTAAATCTGTAGTTTTTTATTTGAATATTGTGTATTTGAGGTACACCACCAGAGGGGAAAAGAATAACCGATTCGAGAAAAACGAATCTCAATTGCCCAATTTGCTTTCCATTTAGATTTCGAAGAAATCCGGAGACGTTTTCTGCCCACAGTCACCGCATTGGTTTTATCAAAACAAACGTATTAGTATAAGCACTGAGAAAATGGCCAATTTATCCTAACATTCCGTAGGTACCCGAAATAACCCTCTCAAATACAGGTTGTGTATTCAGCGACGAATGAAATCCAATTGGATCGAGGAGGGGGGTCAGAAAGGAGGCTCTGTGATCTCTCTCTCTCTCTCTCTCTCTCTCTCTCTCTCTCTCTCTCTCTCTCTCTCTCTCTCTCTCTCTCTCTCTCTCAATTGCATCTCTATCCAGTGCAATTTTTAGAACCCCCCTTTTGGAATCTATCAGGGTCGACTGCAGAAATGAACCGCTTTGACCAATAACCCCCCACCCTCCCCCATTTCCCTCTCCCACCCACAGCCCATAAAGCTGTGCCATCTATCCCGGACCCCTGTGACAACCCCTCCCCCTTGTCTGACTCCATTACCAAACCCCCTGCCAACATTCCCTCCCCCCCTCCCCCTTCTCCTCTGCTCCTTACCAGTACGCTCGAATCGATGCACACCTCCCCTTCCCTTATTGCCTGGCTTTCCAACTCTTACTTCCCTCTTTAAAAAAAAGGAGAAATATAAAATGAGGGAAAGTTTTGGCAAACAATCTCGCTAATTTTTAATTTTGATTCGGTTGATATCTTTGGCTTTATGCAGTTTCTGACCATCAATAGGTTTTTTAATGTATAAATTTATTAATGAAATACATTGAATAAAAGCTATATTGAGCGTATGATCATATAACTTTACACATTGTGACACCATTTTTCATAATCATAAGTGCAGTTCAGTTACAACTAGATGTACAAAGACAATTAATGTTTTTTTATATATATACATATTTGAAGATATGTATACAGGTATATATATGTTTGTGTGTATGTCTGCGCGCGTGTGACTAATGATGTAAATATCAACTACAATGGCATTTAATACCGAATTCTACCTTAGGAATATATATCCACTGGAATTTATTTATGGTAATAGCTTCTGGCTGGGCCCAGATTCGAACTCGTACCAGTCAGCCGAAACCATACTTGCGAGGTCTTTACCAACTGAGCTATGAAGAGAGATATAAGTTTTTTTACAAGGAATGAACTGAGAGGCACGAGTTCGAATCTCTGCCCAGGCAGAAGCTATAACCATTAATGAATTCCAGTGGATATATATTCCCAAGGTAGAATTCGGTATTAAATGCCATTGTGGTTGTTATTTACATCATTCATTTCACGTGCGCGCGCACACCTACACACACACACACACACACACACATATATATATATATATATATATATATATATATATATATATATATATATATATATATATATATATATATATATATTGTAGGAGAACTTCTGTTTTGAACTTTACATGCACATGCACATGCATCCCGCCTCTCCCCAAGGTATGGCTATCTTCTCTCCCCCTAACCTAGGGATTGGGAGAGCTGAGCGTGACTGGAAAGAAATATATAATTATATATACATAGCCAGGCACTTTCTTTACTATATAGGAAGATATTTTTTAAAGAACTAGTGCACGCAACCCATCAAAATGACTGCTAAATATTTAGATAGATATGTACACGCACCACCTTTCTCACCTGGGTATGATTACTCCCTTTCTCCCCTCTGTGAGGGACGGGGAGAGCTCAGTGTGACTGGATATATATATATATATATGTGTGTATATATATATTATATATGTGTGTGTGTGTGTGTGTGTGTGTGTCACCAGACAAGTTATTTATTATTTAGGGGAGATTTAATATTATTTACGAAGAGTACTTTGAAATATTGATTTTTTTTAAATGTCATGTCAGTTAGGGTGTTCTTCCCCGGAGTTGAATTTATGGTTTTATTTAATTTTATGTTTGGGCCTATTTCTTGTTCTCTGGAAAGATAAACAAAGAGGGGTATTATAATTATTTCAAACGTTTACTCATAAATGAAAGATAAGATGAAAGAACAAATCTGGACTAACAGCATTAAAAACACTGCTGCATAATATTAGTTATAAATTTGGAAACTCATTTATTGGTTATGGTAAAATGCGTTTATATTCAGATGTCTTAATCATATTTTCAGGGTACATTTTTTGCTTGTTTATCACTTTACTGTAAACAAACATTTTTTAAGTATCAGTTTATTCGTTTGATAGGGTCCTGAATTTTTAACACCGCACTGCTTTTTATCAGTTGGTAAATTAATGATTATTGGGGATTCAATGATCATTTTGTTCTTTGATGGCTCAAGGAAGGGATGAATCCATATACTGAAGTTGGGGCTGGGAACACCCTTAAATATCTAATTGCTATATATATATATATATATATATATATATATATATATATATATATATATATATATATATATATATATATATATATATATATATATATGCCATTGACTGGTTTGTGGTAGAAGGGTGTCTGAGAGTCTGGGAGAAATCCCTGAACAATCTAGACCAACCAATCAACCAACCAATGGTGTTATATTTATTCATTATCATTCTTTAATCGAGTGACGTAACAGGCCAGAGAAAGGTCAGTCAATATTGGTGCAAAGTTGGATGAACAAATGATCAGTGCACGATTAACTTTGCAGATGATACACCGTTGATCGGAGACAGCGAATAGAAAATGTCTAATCTATTAAAAGAGTTTGAAAATCCGTCCAAGGGGATAAAATTGAGAGATAATGTTGACATTAATAAGGTTATGAGGCTAGATAGAAAACAGGAAGGTGGAACGATGAATGTAAGTAATTCGTTAAAGTATTTGGGCATTAATGTAAAGAGTTACAGAATAGGAGAAGCAAAAGGTTGAGAAGAGAAGCAAATTGTGTGAAGAACCCAAGATAGGAATGTATGCAGAGAATATCGAGTCAATTTCCTTGATAGTGTTGAATCAGTGGAACTTCAGAAGTTCAAACGTGCAGCGAATATTTTTATGTCGAACAGGTTGACATTAATCTCTTTTCATAGATTGTATATGATAGTTCTGTTTCAGCGTTTGTTATTGGTCATCAGGTGTTTTTTATTTTTTATTCATTACTCCCCATAGATTATTTAGTTTATTTATTTCTTTATTTTCTTTCCTCACTGGGCTATTTTCCATGTTATAACCCTTGGGCGTGTAGCATCTTGCATTTTTCAAGTAGGGTTGTAGCTTAACTAATGTTGATTATGATAATAATTCTGGATCTTGATTGCAACTGAAAGATAAAGTTATGAACTGTTTATGTAGTAACTGCAGAGTTACACGGTCTGATGTGGGGGAGAAATGTGGAAATATTACATAAATCTGTGAAAGATTAGTGAAGATAAAACAATGGACGGGGATAATTTTAGGTGGTTTGTTCATGTGGAAAGAATGGAAGTCAGTAAGTTATTGAGAATTGTGTATAATTCCGAAGTACTAAGAGGAAAGGACGAAGAAAGATAGATAATGTGGAATAGGTATGTAAAGTAAAGGAAGGATTCTGGTATCTAGGGTGCGCGCGCAAGAGTGCTTGTAAATTAGGGTGCACAGTGCAGCATGTATAGTGGTTCTGACATAATGCTAATAAACCTTCTGTATACAGTAAATATATGAAGCGACTGATGTTGCCAAAGTCTTACTGAATATGTATTTCATCTAAGATTCAGCAATGAAAGAATGAATATAGCATTGCATGTGATCTCTGTAACCCCCCCCCCCCCCTCTCCCTCTTCCCCCCCCCCCTCCCTCGATAATGGAAGCACCGTAATGCCAAAAGATAGTTGTGTGCGCATGGGCAAATATTTTACAAGTAAATTCTCTTACTGGAAATTCATGGAAGGTATTTCTCAAGCGATGCCACATTAGACCTAACGGTGACAAGTTTCTAAGTAATGAGAATTTAGTCTCTCTCTCTCTCTCTCTCTCTCTCTCTCTCTCTCTCTCT
The DNA here is from genome assembly GCF_036898095.1 of Palaemon carinicauda. NCBI lineage: Eukaryota > Metazoa > Arthropoda > Malacostraca > Decapoda > Palaemonidae > Palaemon > Palaemon carinicauda. The sequence continues at coordinate 94,779,248 of NC_090747.1, read as the reverse complement.
CTCTCTCTCTCTCTCTCTCTCTGAAAGGAAACTTCCGTCAAAATTATCATAACAAATCCAAGCTGACATTAGCCTCTTTAATTAATAACGCATCGTCATTATGGCGATGTGAATGCGCTGTTCCTATTAATTTATATGTAAATGATATAATGGTTATGCAGGAACGTTCTCTCTCTCTCTCTCTCTCTCTCTCTCTCTCTCTCTCTCTCTCTCTCTCTCTCTCTCTCTCTCTCTCTCTCTCGTCCTTCAAGGTGGAATTCAATTTACCATTTAACGATTCTTGCTGCAGTCACGCTTTGGAGAAGTGCTACGAAACTATGAAGTTTCACGTTTCGTTTGAATCAAATAAATAATTTGATCCAATCTCCTCAATTTTGCATATTTAAGCAAAAACTTATCATGAGTAACTAAGATTTGTACGCCTTTATAAATAATTCCTATTCTAAAAAAAATGTATCCTTTATGAATTTTAAAGTTTCTTCTGTGACGGGCCGAGAGAAGGTTGTGAACTCAAAGGCAGTGTGAAAGCAACTGAGTTAATTTATTATAAAACACTCCTTTATATACAAAACCTCAAGGCAACAGGAAATTACATGTTCGAGAAACAGACAATGTTACATAGGAGAAACGCAGACATGTTTATTCTGGTTCTTTTTAGTGCGAGGGAAGAGCGAAGATACAAGCATAATATATACAAAATGAATTATGTACGATCGTGTGACACACGGTTGGTACACTTCTCTTATAAATAAACCATTTCATATGCTAATTGTTTTAAAACGAATTTAAGTCGTAAAACATATCTCAAAATAGTGATTGGGTTTATCCCAAAGCTGAAAGTTTTCAACCATATTGAATTAAAAGAAATCATGAATTTTAGGCTAAAATATTTTTACAGTTTTAGCTACAGAATTCATATATTTTTCAACTTCATGCTACAGATTTTCATCAGCTTTAACCAAATTAATCTATCGCTTTTAAAGTTAAAATCGTCCGTATATTTTTTTATGGCCAAAATATGTCACCGAACTTGAAATTTAAAAAAATAAATTTCATGTGAAGTTTCGTGAAATAATACCGATCAATTGCAGACTTTAATTGTATTTCATTTAATTGATTAAAGGCATTAGATCTACTCTCTCTCTCTCTCTCTCTCTCTCTCTCTCTCTCTCTCTCTCTCTCTCTCTCTCTCTCTCTCTGTAGTGTACACCGTTCCAGCGTCGTCGGCATCACGAATTAGCACTTACCTTTTCTATAATGGGGAGATTTGAATGCGATGTTTTGCATATTCAATTATACCCAGACTTTTGGGGGGTGGGTCTCTCTTTTTTTTTTTCCTTTAGCCAGAATTGGAACTCATTTTATATTCCAATAAGGTGAACCTTCTCCCACCCATTATCCCCCCCTCCTTCATTTCCTTTACCCCTTCTCTATCACATTTTCATTTGTGTTTCCCTCTTATTCCCATTCTTCCTTAGTTCCATTTTCCTTAATTTTTCAGACCTTTCTTCATTCTTTCCTTTTACTAATTTTTCAGACCGCTTCATTCTTTCTATCTTTTAATTCTCTTCCTCCTGCTTGCATACTCCTGGTTTGCTTTCTTTTTGTTTTGTCTCCATCTTTATTGTTTTCTTATTTCCCAGTTTCCGTCTCTAGTCTCTCCCTTTCTTTCACATCTCCTGGCCCCTCTTTCTTGTCCATTTCTTTACCATCTCCTGGCCCCCCTTTCATGTCCCTTTCTTTCTCATTTCCTCGCCCCCCCCCCTTTCTTTTCCCTTTCTTTCCTATCTCTTAGTCTCCCCTTCTTGTCCCTCTCTTATGTTCATACATTTCTCTGTGTATGTATAGACATACAGATGTAAACATACATGTATGTACGTTACTTGCCAATGTGTTGTATAGAGTCGAAGGAGGTCAAGCGAGTCGGGCCAAATGAGGTTAACGCCGAGCCGAGGTCGCTTTCGAACTCCTAAACTGTAGAAGTTTTTGCGAAGGGAAATAAGCAGGTGGGGAATGATTGTATTAATTTAGATTGTAAACAGTCTGGTATTTTGCGTCGTTACATTTTTTTTTTCGGTTTTATGTATTATCGCAGTCTCATGTGAATGCATTTTGTTTTTTAAAGCTCTTTTTTTTCTCGCGAGTAGTAATCTGTTTGCTTTTATTAATTGTTTGCTTTTTATTTACTTTTTATTTTTCATTTAAAAAGAATTTGATGTTGTTTGGGTCAGAAATAGTGTACGTGACCCGTCAAAAATAACGGTTAAATATTTAAATGCGCACACACACACACACACACACACACACACACACACACACACACACACACACTTCTGCCCCTTTCCTAACTATAGCACTGCAGTTTCGGCAATTTATGGGAGATTATGGTTTCAGAGTAAACCTCTGGGGTTACCCCCATTTCACCAGGGTATGGCTACCACCTCTCACCCTGTTTAATTTGTATTTACTGGAAATTATATTTGTAAAATGGCCAACTCCTTGGAATATTTTGTGGCTTACGTGACTGTTTATACGCTTATATTAGAGGGATTCATTTTTATTGTTATTTATTTTTTTATTTCATTCAACTCAAAACTTAGTCGGGTTCATTTTACTAATGTAAGTAATATTTCAAGGATGGATTTATGTGCAGAAAATGTCTACAGCAACCACTTAACGTAATTATACTGAATGTTCATTATAATTATGTACGTAATTCCTTAACTCTCTGTGTTATTCATTTGTGTATTGTAATGTTTTTAGTGCTTGTAGTACCCCTTTCACCTCCGTGTATTATATAACATCTGGATATCATAAAGTTTCTCCCAAAATTTAAAATTTCTGCACTTTTTGACACGCTACCTGCCTGATTCTCTCCACAAGACCAGACGTCTTAAAAGACTTGGGTCCACCTTTTCCCTTAGCTTCATATTTAGATTTCTCATCTTTACTTGCCTGATTCTCTCCACAAGACCAGACTTCTTAAAAGAATTTGGTCCACCTTTTTCTTTTGCTTCATATTTACATTTCTCATCTTTACTTTCCTGATTCACTCCACAAGACCAGACCTCTTAAAAGACTTGGGCCCACCTTAGCTTCATATTTAGATTTCTCATTTTTACTTACCTGATTCTCTCCACAAGACCAAACTTCTTAGAACACCTGGGTCCACCTTTTCCCCTTAGCTTCATATTTATATTTCTCCTCTTTATTTGCCTGATTCTCTCCACAAGACCAGATTTCTTAAAAGACTTGGGTCCACCTTTTCCCTTAGCTTCATATTTACATTTCTCACCTCTACTTGCCTGATTCTCTCCACAAGGCCAGACTTCTTAAAAGAATTTGGTCCACCTTTTCCCTTAGCTTCATATTTACATTTCTCATCTTTACTTTCCTGATTCTCTCCACAAGACCAGACTTCTTAAAAGAATTGGGTCCACCTTTTCCCTTTAGCTTCATATTTATATTTCTCATCTTTACTTACCTGATTCTCTCCACAAGACCAGACTTCTTAAAAGACTCGGGTCCAACTTTTCCCTTAGCTTCATATTTTCATTGCTTATATTTTGAGGCCCTGTCATAATCTTTTTTATCGCACTGATCTATATTTCACTTTTTTTAGAGAGTTAGCTCAAGTAATCCCTTTATTCATTTCAATCTTTGTCTAATTGATTCAGCTCCTCTCTTTGAAACGCTTTTCATATATCTTTCTGACCTCTGTTTCGTGACTCGTCACTTATCGTCTTTGTTTCATGTACCCAAATACGAATCAGCCAATTCCATGCTTCCACCATCTAAACTGACATTCATTTCTTCCTCTTTGTGGCTTCCATTCGTTTCCATTGCCCCATTTTTTATTACAGCTTACTTTTATAAACACTTTTACGCTATCACCAGCCATGCAGCATTATTTCATGTATTTTATTTATCACCACGAGTATATTATTGGCAAATACTAACAACTCCACACTAATCCACATATCCTTACAATAAATTTTTATTCATTTATATTTTTTTTATCACTCAGCCTACAAACCTATTAAAAAACTTTGTGAATAAAACATAACATTATCTTCGATCCACTTTACATTGCAAGTGGAAAATTTAATTTACTCATTTATTTGTACAAACGATATTATATTTTACTACTCCTCATCTTATTTTTAATAATCCTATTTATGAAAGCATTGTATTATTACTCAACTGAGGACATGCATGGCGAACTTGTCCTCCAGAAATCCACCTCCCATCATATATTCTGTGCTTAAATGTGCATGTCAGAGCATACACACTATGCATGTGCTGCCCATTACATGTGCATGAAGGCAGCGGTCACCAGTGTCCTTGGTCTTGTCTGTCTCATAATGCAGAAGTGGAGCCGTGTCATCCCCTGCGCCTTCGAAGGGCATTGGCGGTGCTCTGCTTCCCTTGCAAGGCGGTCGCCTTTTTACGCAAGTTTGATTGTGCCTTCGATCCTCCTCCCCCTTGTGCTTCATCTCCTTTGTATCTCTATTAGTTTGTTAAATTGTTTGTTGTTTTTGTTTATTAGATTGTTTGTTTGTTAGAGTTATCTTGCTTGAGGGTACACTCGGGCACACTTCTATCTAGTTTCTCTTCCTCTTGTTATTTTGAAGTTTTTATAGGAAATGTTTATTTTAATGTTGTTACTATAATTAAAATATTTTATTTTTCTTCATTTCCTTTCCTCACTGGGCTATTTTCCCTGTTGGTGCCCCTTGGCTTATAGCATTCTGCTTTTCCAACTAGGGTTGTAGCTTAGCATTTAATAATAATAATAATATGCCGTTAATTATGTGTAAAGATTGAGTTTGATTTACAATTGGTATGGTTGACGTGATTGTGTTGTGATTTTATTAAAAAGGTAATATAGAAAAAGGGAAAAATGAAAATAGGTTATTTGATATTAGCATTTATTATGTGTAAAGATTTGAATATGGTTATAGTTGGTTTGGTTGACGTGATTGTGTTGTAATTTTACTGAAAAGGAAATACAGTTTAGAAAAAGTGAAAAATAAAAATTGTTTGTTTGATATTAGCATTTATTATGTGTAAATATTTGCGTATGATATACGGTTAGTTTGGTTGAAATGATTGTTTTACATTTCTTTAAAGGAAATATAGTAAAAGTGAAAGTTGATAGTTGTTTGTTTGGCATTAGCGTTAGTTGTATTGAAAGGTTTAAATTTGTTTTACGATTGGTTTGGTTGACGTGATTGTGTTGCATTTTTTTTATAAAATGGAAATCAAGAAAAAGTAAAAATTAAGGTTTGTGTTGATTGTTAATTGTTAGTTTGTAGAATTTTGTTTATTTATCGTGATGTATGCATCTATTTACAATAGACTTTACGGATTTGGAAATCGTATTAGTAAAGTTAGTTTCATTGAATTGTAAAAATAGGTAAGGAATATTAATGGAAGTTTTGAAGTCCCTCCTGTTATCATAACTTCATTTCACAACATACTATCGTCTCCTGGCATTTACATATGCATATCCTGAAGTAATATGGGTATATAAAATATCCGTCGAAACTTCGTCTCTTTAAAGATAAAACAGTATCTTGATTATTATTCTGCCCTCAATGCTCTTCATGTCATGCTGTTATAAATATTATCCTCTCATTTAGTACTTTTTGTGTTAGCTGTTTATTCTTAAGAAGTATCTTATGGGGTTCATTAATTTTTAATCAACAAATGGATGCTAGGCAGGTATGTCGTAAGAACGTCCTGTTGTCGATATCATTTTTAATACTTGTAAATGATAAGAATGGAAAATGACCGTAGGTAAAGATCTATCTATAGTCTATACACACACGCACTCATATATATATATATATATATATATATATATATATATATATATATATATATATATATATATATATATATATATATATATGTGTGTGTGTGTGTGTGTGTGTGTGAGAGAGAGAGAGAGAGAGAGAGAGAGAGAGAGAGAGAGAGAGAGAGAGAGAGAGAGAGATGGTAAATGTTAATGAAGTGAAGTATATCCATGAAAAGACAAGAATGGATGTAGAAATAAAAAAAATGGAAAGAAATATTCCAAAGCAAATGAGAATGATGAAGATATACAAATTACAAATGTACACTTGCCTGTTTTGTTACTATCATCGTCATCGTCATAATTATTTAAATAGAAGAATTCACGAGGGAAAAGAACACAAAAAAGCAAAGCTTACTTTTATACAGGAAGAAGAATTATGAACACAAATCAAGCTAATGAAATTGCTTTCTTCCTTCAATATTCGTTGAAAGCATAAACATGTAAGATTACAGCTTATCTTTAAACTTAAGATTTTGAGGTTGCATTTCCAATGATTGATTTTTCTTACCAGAATTATTATTATTATTATTACTAGCTAAAATATAATTATAATTATCATTAAATATAATAAATTATGTGTAATTTGATTATTAAGTTGTATATTTTTTTTTTTAATTATTCCAAGAATGGATGTAAATGTATTGTTATGAAAATAATTTTGCAATTGATGCTGCTTATAATTACGTAATTTATTCAATAAATAATCCCCTTATTTCAACGAATGATTGGCACATAAAGTAATTTCTTCATAAATTTAATGAACAGGTCATTAAGTTAATAAACGAGGAATTCCTCAGTAAGCTTTGGAGATATATTTGTGACTGATTTTACCAATAATCGCTGAGTTAATCTGACAAGATATATTTTGTACTTAAAGGAATTTTTTTTCGCTATTATTTCGTTATTTATTGTTAATCCTCAATTTGTTAGTAGTTCCTTAGTTAATATGAATAACCCATTACACCCATAACTTGAAAAAGTATTATTACTACTACTACTACTACTATTATTATTATTATTATTATTATTATTATTATTATTATTATTATTATTATTATTATTATTATTATTACCACTACTTGCTAAACTACAACCACTTGCACTTTAGACATTAAGTACCGTACGAATCTCACAAGTCAAGGAGTTTATTACCCGTAAACTACAAAAATATACAGATGCAAATTATATTTTATGATGCAGAAATTTTATCACTGATAATAGAAATACTATGAATTATTTATCAAGTTAAAGGCATAGGTAACTAAATATAATTGGTTTAATTGTTAATATCTAAAGTTATTCTTCTGGGGGACAAGCCATTCTCCACTGACAGGGACTGCTCTTGTGAACCGCATCTCTCTTATGGCGTATGGGGTTGTCCTTTTGGTACGCCAAATCATTTATCTGTATAATGGCATTACTTGACTTTTGTTAATGTTAGCGATTAGTTCCCTTTGCCAAAATCGAAGATTTTGCGAAGAGTATGTATTCAACCCTGTAGTCTATTTATTGCTTTATTTATTCACCTGTTTGTTTGTGGGGGTATGACCCAAGGACAATCCCATTAGATTTTGAAGCAAATACATCAAAGTACAAGTATGCAGTGGAGTTACGAGCAAAATAAGACTCCTTAGCGTAGCGAGGACATGTTCTCTACTGAGTGCTCCTCTAGTTCATTATGCTTTTAAAATAAATTCCACAGGATTTCTTGTTGTTGATGTCCCAGATTAAGATTACTGACTCGTTGAAATGCTTTGTTTAAAACTACTAGTCTTGTTTCTTTTAGCTGAAATTCCTGGCCCTCCTAAAATTATTTTTTTGTCTATTTACATACAAATTAGTGACATTAAGTAAAATGAAAGTATCTAATTTTTCTTAAATACGAATCACCTACATTACATATCGCTCACCAGATAAGGGTTTCTGATTACTTAATTACGATATTTAATTAAATACCCATCTTAAATTTTACGGTTATGGCGAGTATTCTATCAAATATTTACCGGTATTGTTCATATTTTATGTGAATTCTCTCTCTCTCTCTCTCTCTCTCTCTCTCTCTCTCTCTCTCTTATTTATATATATGTGTATATATATATATATATATATATATAAATTCTTAGCGTATAGTTCAAGATTCTCATGTAGCTAATGGATACATATTTCTTTTGTTCTACACGGAAATCCCTGCCTATCTTTGCCTTATTTGGAACGTGTAGTAGAACCACTTGCATTATTACGAAGGCTTCCTTATACCTGCATCTTTAGGATGCATATGAGCCTGTCCAAACTGTCCATAGATTATGGGGGACTTTTCTCGGGTTATGGCAGAGTAGCAGCGGCATTCCCTGTTTGTGATGAGATACTCTCTCTCTCTCTCTCTCTCTCTCTCTCTCTCTCTTATCAGCTTCATAGTTGTATTTTTTTATTCCCAAGGTCTCTCTCTCTCTCTCTCTCTCTCTCTCTTTTATCCGCTTCATAGTTTTATTTCTTTTATTCCTGAGGTCTCTCTCTCTCTCTCTCTCTCTCTCTCTCTTTTATCAGCCTCATAGTTTTATTTTTTATTCCTAAGGTCTCTCTCTCTCTCTCTCTCTCTCTCTCTCACTCTCTCTCTCTCTCTCTCTCTCTCTCTCTTTTATCAGCTTCATAATTTTATTTTTTTCCCTGTTCTCTCTCTCTCTCTCTCTCTCTCTCTATTTCTCTCTCTCTCTCTCTCTTATCCGCTTCATAGTTTTATTTTTTTATTCCTGAGGTCTCTCTCTCTCTCTCTCTCTCTCTCTCTCTCTCTCTCTTATCAGCTTCATAGTTTTATTTTTTTATTCCTGAGGCTAGAATGGTTTTTTCATCGGTTCATTAGCATCTTTTTTTTCAATGCAACGTTTCTCATTAACTTTTTTTTTTTTCTTAATTTTGTTTCATTAGTCCTGCGCCTCTATTTTCATTGTTTCTTTTGCATTTCTTCAGTATTTTATCATGAACGCTTTTCTGTACATAAGCTTTTCCACTATTAGTCCTCCTTGTTTTCTCTTATTTCTTTAATGTTTCCAGGATCTCATATACTGTATAAAGTTCTCTATTAATTTGAGGTTCATTATTATAACCATCCTTTGGTTATTTTTTAATGTTCCAAACTGTCGTTAAAATCAAAGGTTACGTCTCGAAAATATACATATTTTTTGTTCTCATCATTGCCTAATTAGTATTGACCTTTTTGTTTTTATTTTAGGATATACTTTGTTGACGTACAATGATTGTGTTTGTAATCCTTGATCTCTCTTATTGTCAACCTTTGAAATTTAAATAACTCGGAAAAATATTTTCTAATATATCCCTTTTATGCCCTTCTATCTTCAATCGACTCTTTTAAACCTTTTTGGCTTATTTAGCCTAATGATATTTAGAACAGTACTTTAAAAGTTTGTTCCAACACGGAGTACTTACCTCGAACTACTTTCTTAGGAGTATCTGGGATCTCCTCCTAAGAAAGTAGTTCGAGGTAAGTACTGTTAGGAAAAATACAAATTACTTAAAATTTTTGATATTATATCGGATTTTTACGTTAAAAGTTAGCTTTGGATGTGCTTGGTAATGCATCATTTATGAAGGGCTTTAATGAAAAACATCAAGTGCATTATCGAGAATAATATGCAAGGTAAAAATTATGAAATTTGCTTCTGATGAATTAGCCTTCCGTCTTTAAGAGAGAAAAATAATAGAGAAAAATTATATCTACTCGTCTATATACATTAAGAAGTAAGTTAAACAAACAGTCCCATAGACAATGGGACAGCCTCCCTTCTTGTATATGTGTCCTTAGTGCTTTACTGTGTATAAATAATTGCAATGGTGTATGTGTGTGTGCGTTTGCGCGCGTGCGTGTATGCATGTATGTATATATATATATATATATATATATATTATAAGATTATTTAGTTGAAACTCGCATCATCAATTTTCTGGACGACTGTACTGTAGATTCTCGTTCTTTTTTTTCCATCTATTTGTCAGTATGCAAGTCAGTCCCACTTTTGGCATGCCATCTAATCCTGAATGTTGAAAGTAATAGCTGCTAAAAGTATAAGGGAAGGTAGAGCATATGTCTGTCTGACCGGCTGTGTCTCTTATTTCTCTTACAATGTCATCATAACTGCCCTAGCACGTTTCAAAGGATTTCAATTATACATATTATAGTTGTAGGCCTTCATGCGTAGATTTTTATGAAAGGAAATCATCTTAATGGCTGTTCATCAGTAAGTCTTTTATAATTATTCTGTCATGTAAAAACTGCCAAAGTACTTTTTTGTCATGTAAAGACTGCCAAAATGACTTTTTGCCATGGCCCTCACACAAATAATAGCAAATTTATCTTAGAAAATATAAATTGTGTACAGAAAAAGTTATTTCTTGCTTACCTTTGCAAGACTGTAATGGTATCCCCTTGAGTATGTCATCAATTGAAATAATTTCAGGGGGAAGTGTTTAGCACCGCTTTCTTCTCCATACTCGCTAAAACCCACCACTTTCGAACCACTACTCTGTACCTTAAAAGCTGCCTAGGTGAAATAAAGCTTCCATGGCTCTTTGTTGAATTGTTCCCTGTACGTTAGTTTGAACCCTGGACCCATGCTGCTTGAGGCAAGATCAGAACTACCAAAAGCATGGGTGTTCATAAGCATATATTTGTATAGATTGGGTATTAAACTTTTTCTGTAAACCTTATAGCTTCTTTTATAGAAACTGGAAATATTTATGTTTGTACATATATAAACCTTATAACTTTTTTTTAGGAAATGTGATGTGTATATATATATATATATATATATATAAATGTAAATAAAAATCTGATATCTTTTTTAGGAAATTGAATGTATATATACTGTATACAGTATGTATATAAACCTTATAATTTTTTTTGGTAATGGGATATATATATATATATATATATGAGGATATACTCGGGCACACTATTCTATCTTGTTTCTCTCCCTCTTGATATTTTGAAGTTTGTATCCTCTTGTTATTTTCAACTTTTTATAGTTTATATATGAAAGATTTATTTTAACGTTATTATTGTTCTTAAAACTTCTCGTAGTTTTTCTTTATTTCCTTTCCTCACTGGGCTATTTTCCCTGTTGGAGCCCTTGGGCTTATAGCATCCTGCTATTCCAACTAGGACTGTAGCTTAGCAGGTAATAATAATAATAATAATAATAATAATACGGTTATATGAATGTGCTTCTCTACGCTCATACGTTCATTATGCAGAAGCAACCAAGCCTGGAATGCAGTCCAAGTCAGAAAAGATAATTGTGCATGAAATTTCAAGGAGCCTCCTTCCTTACATCACAAACTCTCCTCTGAAAGTTTGTTAGTAAACATTTTGAAACTGTTTGCAGACATGTTGCGGAAAAAAGGACGGGTGTTTTCCGTTTCCCCATCCAGAATGGAAAAACAGCTTGTCAAAATTTCGCATGCAAGGACATGTTTGCAAACATTTAGCCAATGGATGAGTGGGTCGCAGTGTTTTCCAGCGAACGGTGGAGGGAAGATAGTTGCTTACTTTGAAAGCAATTAAAAGCCTATGCGAAGCGAAGATTATAAGGGAAGTAAAGTAATTTGTCTTGTCTCTTGCTGATGTTTCTTCAGGATGGTTAATTGTCAAAGCACAAATTTTATTATTATTATTATTATTATTATTATTATTAGTAGTAGTAGTAGTAGTAGTAGTAGTAGTAGTAGTAGTAGTAGTATAATTTAAATAGTACAATAATTAGCATTAAGTAAGCTGCTACACACACACACACACACACATATATATATATATATATATATATATATATATATATATATATATATATATATTATATATATATATATATACATACATACATACATACATACATACATACATACATACATACATACACTGTAATTTACTACAAACGCTTATCAGTCTCCCATGCGAAATAGCCTGTTGTAGCTTTCTCATTAACCTTTGCTACTGGCTTGATTTCATTTAAGAAAACATTCTTCTTTATGACTTCGAAGAGGAAAAGAGAAAACTTTCACCATAAAATCCCTGCTAGCAATCTCTCTCTCTCTCTCTCTCTCTCTCTCTCTCTCTCTCTCGTGAGCGTTTCACTCGTCTCTTATAGCTCTTTACAAAGCAGTAAATGAAGAATGTAAATAGGATGGGCGCATTTAAGAGCAAGGGTTTGGGGAGGGCAGAGGATAGGCGTGAGAGGGATGTCTTAACAGTTTATAATCCCCTTTTATTATTTTCATTATCCATTAAATCGCCGGATAAGGGCTTATCTCCGAAACACACCACGCGTAGAGGTTCGTCCTTCACCCCCCCCCCCCTCCCCCCACCCCCCCACCCCCTCCCCCCTTTCCATGCACCATCATCATCTGCATCATCTCCACTGGACATGACATTGCTTACTTCCTGAAGATCTTTATTTTACGTCAATATAGGTTAATGGCGTCCGCCGTTTGTCATTTACATCTGCAACCTTCTGTTGTATTTCATCTTTCGAGTGGGTATTACTTTGCTGCGGTTTGTTGTCTGATGATGTATGTCATGTGTTACTAGCGAGATTTGTGTAGCCTGTACTTGCAATGTAGATTTGGGTCTGTCGCTGCAGCTTCGATAAAGCAGTTTTTGTTGTATGATTTCAGGTCTGTGTTCTTATTCTTCATCATCCTTCTCCTCTTCCTCTTCTTCTTCTTCTTCTTCTTCTTCTTCTTCTTCTTCTTCTTTATGTGTGTGTGTGTGTGAGGGTGAAACTCTAGATACTTGGAGCATATTTGAAGCTACTATGTAATTGTTGCTCGTCTTAGTTTTTCTTCTAAATAGTAAAGATTTGGTTAATGGCCAAACTTCTGGTTAAAAAAAAAGAAAAACTGACTTAGGAAAAAATTAATATGGGTCATTCCCATGCCTGCCTAGTAAAAGAAATGATAAGCAACCACATTCGTATTTTTTACGCACCATTTTCTCGTGATAACCTAAGAATAAAATTACCTGGATTCGAGATCAGTGTTATCCCTATCAAGATAAATTTGTAAAGATTACTTCGTAGTGGCATGAAAACTATAGTTCCAAAGAGCTAGAAGCTTTAGATTTGGTTTTAGGAGGGACTTTTTCCATTATCATTAAGGTTGGTGTTTTTTTTTTATTTTTATATTATGATCTTTACTTCTAATATGTAAATATTAAGGGAAGCCATTAGATTATCTTCTCTAATAATTCATTAATCAGAATTCAGGAAAATTGCGTAAAACTTATTATCTTATTGTGTACCAGTTTATATTTTTTTAGCAATGTCATTGAAAGTAATTATGAATATATATTTCTGCATTCTTGGCTGATAGCCGACCAAATATTTTGAAATTTAGTAAAAAAAAAGAAAAAAATTAGAATAGCACTTTATCAGGATTTAAAGATTTTTCCTCAAATTCTCAACAATTTCAAGTTTTGATTGAGTTGGTGAGATAACCTGCGATAAAAGGTGTCCATACTATTAAAAGTCCCGTATATGAATATTAAAGATATAATCATATCAATATAAAAAGAAAGTATTACCGGGAGAAAATATAATGCTCTCCAGAAAGCACGAGTTAAACCAGCTCTTTAAACTCCCTTTATTAGGGGGTTTCACACTTCCTCGACCTCCTCCTATTTTCCTTTTGTCTATTTAATTCAGTTTCATTTCGGCGTCTGTTATTGCTACATTTGATTTTGCACTTTTCTCCTGGTAAGTATTCGTAGCCAGGTGTGTTTCCATGAAAGGATGGAACTGTGTTCATGTCATTCTTCATTTGCAGTGTGCTTTTTTATAAGAGGGAAGTCGGTGCGTTTTCTATTTTCTTTAATCTTTTTAAATAATTTTATTTCAATCATGTCATCTATTATTTCTACCTTCAATTTTACCTTTCTACTTGTCGCTCACTGAGAGATGAAAATAGTAAATAGCATGATAGTTGGGTATTTTCTAACATTGTTTATACGTTTGTAAAGCATTTAAATGATGAAGTAGTTTATTCCTTTAAGGTTATGTGAGTAAATGGATGATTGCAAGACGAGAAAAAGCTAACGAGGCACAGAAAAGGTGGAGGAAAACGAAAAAGTCTTCGTGGAAAAGGTTTCCAGCAGACGCATATAGTATTGTGAGTTTTTTTTTTTTCTTTTTTTTTTTCTTTTTTTTTATTGCCAGACTAGGATGATGGGTTTGCCATTCACATCGAACTTTTGAAATAAACAAAGCAGATGGCCAGTGGAAAACGGGGAAATGGTGACCAGGGAAAAACAGACAAAGACAATTGGAGGCTATAATGGGAAACAGGAGAATGCAGGTGACAATGGAAAAGCAAAGGAAAATACAGGGTAAGAGATATAAGTACATTAGAAAATAAAGGTGAGCATGGAAAATGAAAATTCCAAGCTAGCTTGGAAAAAATAAGGGAAATGTTAATGAAAAGGGAAAACAAGGTGAAAATACACAAGATCAGGGATCACAAGGTAAAATACAGAAGAATGCGGAAAACAAAGGAAACTGCAGGATACCAGCAAAGAACAAGAAAATATAGGTGACTACAGGAATACAAAGAAAAATAAAAATCCATAGGGAAAAATCAAAGGAAAATACAGTTCCCAGAGCAACAAAGGAAAATACTTGTGACTAGAAAAAAAAGAAGGAAATATAGGGTCCTATGAAAAACAAAAGAAAATACAGGTGACCTGAATGTCACCTATATCAGACGCATTGAGGTTTCTCCTACCGAGCCTTTACCTACTGAATATCTGTCCCTAACCACGTTGAATAAACTACCTCCAGTTACATTAGGTTGGCCCTGTGCTGTTTATATGCCATTGAGAACCGGAGGAGAATGATTTTCCGTCTTTGTTAAGCTTTTGTTTATTTTTTTTTTCTTGTGACGAAATTGCTTGGTTCACTTGTTTTATACTTGTTTTATTTGTATTTGTCATATTTTAGATGGCTGATCAGATTCAGGATGGAGGCATAATTAGGAAATAGGGTTTCAGTTTTCAGAGAAACAGAGAAATGGGGAATCTTGGTACCAATTTCGTTTATGTTGCAAGAAAATCTCTCTCTCTCTCTCTCTCTCTCTCTCTCTCTCTCTCTCTCTCTCTTCTCTGAGAGTAGGCTAGCTCTGGTATGTGTTGCAAGAATATTCTTTTATCTGGTAATTAACTTAGTGTTCCTTTTTATATTGCGAAAGGTAGCTGCTCTAAAAAGAAAGTTAATTAAGGTTTAGCATTGGAATCTAATTCGAATAAAAGCTATATACTCCTTAAACTCTGGGGAAGTTGGAATGATTATTTCTGCTATTAACCTCATTAGGGGACGTGGATTATTATTATTATTATTGTTATTATTATTATTATTATTATTATAAAACTTTATCAGCAACAGCGTTTGTAGTTTTTTCTTTATTACCGGTCGAACTACTATTTCAGTATCTTTGTCATTAGTAATAGCATTACATTCTTCTTGTTATCATTCTAGAAGTTCACACTTTGTACTAATGTTTTTCTGATGAGCAGGTTACATAAGTCTCGTTCTATAGTTTGTTATGTATTTTAGTTAATCTCAATTTATTATATATGAAGAATTATTTTATTTTAGTAATTTCGCTTTTCTCTCTCTCTCTCTCTCTCTCTCTCTCTCTCTCTCTCTCTCTCTCTCTCTCTCTCTCTCATTGGAATACTTTTCCATTTTGGACCCAAGGATCTATACATTTTTGCTTTTACCAACTATTATAACAGATTGGCTTTTAGTGATAATAATAATAATCATAATAATAATAATAATATCCAGAGACCAAGTAAGGCTGTAGATCAGTGTGAGATGCCTCAGTGTCACGCTTACTTACCGTCAGTTTCGTCTTAGTCGGTCATATGAGTTGATGTTGCGTTTCATTCAGTGCAATGCAGGTGTATCTCATGGGTGGATGATTAGATTTATTATCATGACTTTCAGTGTGTCTTATAAATGGAAGTAATTGGAATTCCGGTTAAAATCCTTGAACAGAATTTTGCTGGGATTTTATGTTTTCAATTTTATTTATTTATTTTCACCTTGCCAATATTATTGTTTAGAGTAATGTTATTTTATCAAATTGTTTTTTTTTTTTGTGAAAAATGTTTTCTTTTAAAACACGCTTTGAAATAATTTTAATCTCAAGTCTCTACTCTCTCTCTCTCTCTCTCTCTCTCTCTCTCTCTCTCTCTCTCTCTCTCTCTCTCTCTCTCTCTCTCACCTTGCCAGTATTATTATTTAGAGTAATGTTATTTTATCAAATTGGTTTTTTTTTATTTAGAAAAAATAATCTTTTAAAACACGCTTTAAATTCAATTCAATTCTCAAGTTTCTAGACTCTCTCTCTCTCTCTCTCTCTCTCTCTCTCTCTCTCTCATACACAACCTTACCAGGCTAAACATTAATCAGCTATTCATATACTTCTTGGCAAGTATTTAGTGCATTTAGAGTAATGTTATTTTATCAAATTATTGTTTTTTTTTATTTAGAAAAATGTTTTCTTTTAAAACACATTGAATTCAATTTAATTCTCAAGTCTCTACTCTCTCTCTCTCTCTCTCTCTCTCTCTCTCGCTCTCTCTCTCGCTCTCTCTCTCTCTCTCTCTCTCTCTCTCTCTCTCTCTCTCTCTCTCTCTCTCTCATACACAACCTTACCAGGCTAAACATTAATCAGCTATTCATATACTTCTTGGCAAGTATTTAGTGCCATTTATTATCCTCTTGGAAGAAGTTCTGTTGCAAAATATGACCGAGTTAAAACAGTATTCTGACTGGGACCATCGATCTTACTTACGAGCTTCAGTTCTCTTTTGACATTTACGAATAATTAAGTTCTGAGTTGGTAATATTCGCGAGGAAGACACGACTCCTGTTTAAAACATTATTATCATGAATTCTGTAAATAGCGGATTTTATATACAGTATATTGTTATATATTTTGGCAGATTTTTAATGTACATTTATATCTAAAGGAATTGACTCAAGTACGCTATTTTATATATATATATATATATATATATTATATATATATATATATATATATATATGTGTGTGGAGAGAGAGAGAGAGAGAGAGAGAGAGAGAGAGAGAGAGAATTTCCTCCTTTTTGTGGTGAATCATGGATAAGCTCTGTTTGAAACTTCCATATCCAAAGCCTCTTCATATCCCATTACGGAAGATGATTTGCAGAGCGTTGATCACTTCCCGCAATTTCTTCCCAGTTTGACCAATTTTGGAATCTGAATCCATTTCGTCTTTACAGGTTCGCACACTATGCACCATCCTTTCATACTCCTGTTTTTCCATAGGACTAAATTATCCTTGATACAAATTTATTAATGTTTTCGTCTGTTTCAGTGTTCTTTGCATATATGTCATAAATTCTTATTTAATCCCGCTTCAGATTTACTATGTAAACATTCCGTATACCTCCTTTATTCTTTTACATTTATCAGCTGTCTTATAAAATTGTCCTGGCTCAGTAACCTTTAATACATCCCAGCTTTTGCTTCCAATTCTTTCACAGAAAATCTTCTATATTATTCCTTCGTTTACGCATTGAGATGCATGTTAACTATCATGGTCTAACCCTTCCTTAAATTTTCTCCATACTAACTTTCGTATCTCCATCTTTCTACCTTCAAGTTTCCTTAATTTCTTTATTCTTGTTATTGTAACTCATGCTATATTTCCTTTTAGGTAACTTTGAATCAAACACAGAAAATTTTCTTCGATGCCGTAATCAAAATCTTATCTGTTTAATCAGTAGTATTTTCTTGGTTCGCTGTCTCCACATAAAGATTTTTTTTCTGACTCCTCAAAAAAATCATAATACAATAAACATGTGATATCCACCTCACACTTTTCTAAACAACACTATGCTTACCCTTCGTCAAGAACTGCATTAATAGGCGTAGGAAGAGATGATGATGAAATATTTGTTTAGGTATGCATGCGCATGCGCACACAAACAGATCCAACCCTTCCCACCCCCTCCCCATTACTGAACTACAACTAGGCAGTTTAGACAAATTGTAGGAGATTATGGGGTCCGGGTGTCCCACTCGGGATACCCCCTCTTACCAGGGTATGACTACTGACCACTGCGTCTTCTCCCAACCCGAGGGATGTGAATGACCGAGTAGTCATACGTTTGGCAATGCCGGTTAGCGTGACAATATATATATATATATATATATATATATATATATATATATATATATATATATAGGGCCAGGCACTTGCTCATTATTATATAGTAGAGATACATATTGCAATACCCTGGTATTTAATCCTCTTGCGGTTAGCGACGAGAAAATAGAATTTGAGGAAAGTTAAGCTTTCATGAAATCTTCTCGTAATGATCCTTAACGATATTGCCATTCAAGTGGTGCCTCTCGTTCTTCCAGCAGCAAGGGAAAATTTCGGCGACTGTTGGCCCTGACAAAGAGAGCGAGAAGGAGAGAAAGTTGCTAATGACGAGTCTTAGGAAATTCTCTTTCTTGAGTTGCTAACGACGCGGACAACTTTCCTCCAAGCGATTGTTAATTGCTGGAGTATTTCTGATTTCCAAGTTCGCCATTTCTCTCTCTCGCTGTTTTAAATTTTTGGTTTGAGCTCGCTGCAATTATCGAAAGGGTGTTGGGGGGTGGTAAGTAGCAGATTGCATTTGCATGTTGGGGGGGATATTATTATTATTATTACTTGCTAAGCTACAACCCTAGTTCGAAAAGCAGGATGCTAAAAGCCCAGGGGCTCCAACAGGGAAAATGGCTCAGTGAGGAAAGGCAATAAGGAAAAATAAGATATTTTAAGAATAATAACATCAAATAAATATTTCCTTTATAAACTATAAAAACTTTAACAAGGCAAGAGGAAGAGAAATAAGATAGAATGGTGTGCTTGAGCGTACCCTCAAGCAAGCGAACTCTAACCCAAGACAGTGAAAGACCGTGGTACAGAGGCTATGGCATTATCCAAGACTAGAGAACAATGGTTTGATTTTGGAGTGACCTTCTCCTAGAAAAGATGCTTACCATAGCTAAAGAGTCTTCCACTCTTAGGCCGCTGATATTGTGTTATAGATAGGGTGTTGAAAATACCATATACCATTGTTTAGTTACCGATAGATTAATTTGAACTAGGCTAGCCTTTTCAAGACCATTTGTTGCTCGAACAAATATTTTTACATTAGAAGGGAAGTAAGATGTGATCAATGGCAGGTTTTTTGCTGGGGAGAAGGGAGCTCCGTTGTTTGAGAAGTTAATTTTACGGAAAAGGGTCATCATCTCCCATCCCTAGACGCAAAGGGCCTCGATTAGATTTCGCCAGTCGTCTCTTTCTTGAGCTTTTAATTCAATATTTCTCCACTCATCATCTCACACTTCACGCTTCATAGTTCTCAGCCATGTAGGCCTTGTGCAGCCCAGCTGAACGTTTGGTGAACCAAT
>NC_090747.1:94744869-94754869 GCF_036898095.1 Palaemon carinicauda | reverse complement strand
ATAAATAAATGTGTAGACGTAAACATTCAAGGGATGGTAAACTAAAAATACCCATTATGGCAAAGAATAACAATAGAAATAAACTAGAGGGCCACTCAGTAGACCTCAGACCTCTGCGGCTGCAGCTTATTTCTCGACATTTTACTCGACCTTGACCTTGACCTTTGACCTTAACATGTATTAATTGGCGTGGATTTTCATAAACTCAAATATGAACCAAGTTTGAAGTGTCTGCGACAGCGATGCCCAAACCTATGGCAGATTATGTGAATTGAAAATTTTGCTTGACCACGACCTTTGACCTTGACCTTCCAAATTTTAATCCCTTCCAGCTTTCTACATAACAGTTAATCCCTGCAAGTTTCATAACTCTACGATTATGATTATGATCAGGAAGCTATTCACAAACAAACACAAGCACGAACACACAAACAGGGCTGTAAAACATAACCTCCTTCCAACTTCGTTGGCGGAGGTAACGAGTAATGAATAAGGAAGAGGTTAAAAACACTTACACGTAGGATCTAAGAGGAGAAGAAAATAAAGAAATGGAAAGGAATAGGGAATGAAACCGTGAAAGGCAAGGAAGGAACGAAAAGGATAGAAGGAGGAGGTCTTGTGCTACAAGTTAGCCTGCGAGAAGAGTCATGAGACTCGGGTCCAGCGTTGGCCTAGCCAGGTGCTTTTAATATTCCAACGAGAAGAGCAAACTTTTCGCCGCTTGAATTTCGCCTTGAATATTGAAAATAACTTTTGATGTAGTTTCTCGTTTTGTATTTTTCACGGCCTGGTTGGATTCTGCCTTTTCTCCACCTCTTTTTTTTATTTAGGGTGGAAGACCTCGTAGGGAAACTTTTTTTTTTTGGGTGAGTCCGCGCTGTTTGTAAATGTGTTTGAATGTTAGTGTTCAAACACATTGCTTTGGGTATTTCTAAGGTTTCAAGCTAAACTTTATGCTTATGGCTTCTCTCCGCTCTACTCTTACGCATTTCTAGTTCACGTTGTACTACTGCTAGTTATTATTATTATGTTCACTCTCCCCATTTTTCTTCCTAAGCATCGTGTTATATTTTATGAATGCAAGGTACTTTGGAACTGAAGTGAAAAAACTTGTGGTATCGTGTAAATGTTTTCCTTTTCTGGCTTCTTTTCTCATGTTATCCATTCTGGTATAATGGAACTTCAGGTTTTGTTCCTTGAGCAACATGATGTTTCCTTTCAGTTGGTCTTATGTATGCATGTATTCTTGTTGCTCAAGAGTAAGGATGGATGATTTCATGCTGCTATAGCATTGGCAATTCGAAGAGCTTAGTATTGTAGTGTAGTAACTCCAAAACCTTTATACCCTGGGACATTAACTCAGATCATGAACCCAATACAATTAATGCAGTGTTACGTGTTTTGATGGAATCCGGATTATTATGACCTTTATCTTTGTTATTCGTCTCCCACCGACAAGAACGGTATTATTGGTTTCCTCTATTGTATTTCGTCTGATATTCATTGTGTGTGTGTGTGTGTGTAAGGCTATCTTGTATTAGTAACATCTTCTACACGTTAGAATTAATTTCAGCCAAACTTGGCACAAAGGTAGACAATCAGGTAAAGAAAGGGGATCATTCATCTACCTGTTAATCCGTCACTATGTGTTATGGTTACCTTGGCATTGCAATTCCTCTTACACGGCTGAGTGATTAATTTCAATCAGATTTAGTGTAAAAGGATACCCTACTGCCTTTTTGTTCGTCTCTGTCATACTTCCATTCTTTATCT
Organism: Palaemon carinicauda; assembly: GCF_036898095.1. Classification (NCBI taxonomy): domain Eukaryota; kingdom Metazoa; phylum Arthropoda; class Malacostraca; order Decapoda; family Palaemonidae; genus Palaemon; species Palaemon carinicauda. Next base: position 94,753,096 of record NC_090747.1, on the reverse strand, counting down.
TCGCAACTCCTTCGCTGCTGACGGTAATTTCAGTCAAGCTGATACAAAGTTGTGTGTCAAATTTAACATAGTTATCCTAACCTCTCATACGTGTGAGAGGGTGTTCTGTCAAACGTGGTACATTGGCAGGTCATCATTTATAAATATGCATAGTGAGAGGTCATGAGGCCATGACAGCGTGCCATTGAGTCTTGTCTTGTGATTTCACCGACTTCAGCACAGTTTAATGGTAATCTGTCAACCTTTATACAAAGGTAGATCAAGATGCATGGATGTGCATAAAGGGAGGTCCTGCGCCTTTCCATCAGTCTCCTCGTCATATTTGACCTCTCGTCACAACTCCCCGGAAGCTGTTAGAAGGATTTCACTCAAACTTAATGAAAGGGTAGACAGTGATACGTGGATGCGCATAAAAGAAGGTTGTTCATCATCGAGTCCCTGTTTAGTTTTAGTCTGATGTCTTGCATATGGCAGGACATATTTACAACTAACCAGTTTGGTTTGAGGCAAGTTTAAATCGTGACACACAAAAGGCTGAAGACTTTAACAAACAATTTTTTTCTCGATGAAATAATGGGTGTCATCTACCTTCGTAAGAATTATGATTAAATCTTCAACATTTCATGAGTCTGGTTGTTCATAGGGAGAGAGAAATATGTTGAGGTCGTTAAGTTACATGCAATGTTATGATAATACTCAAGGATGATTGTTCAGTGATAGATCAAAGTCTGTCTTAATTGGGAACATAATACCTAGGGAAAACGAGTCATGCAGCCATGATTTTGAAAGTAATGTCTTTTGTATCATGTAAACAAATCAAGTTGTGTGCATAATCTTCTACAGTATATTGTAATTCGAAGGAACTGCTTCACTCTTGAAATATATTATAGCCCTTCCTTCCCTCTCCCCCAACGCTTCACTGTAGGTCAATCCTTATTTCTTGTCATTCAGTTTATATAAACTAGGAATGATTGGGTTATTGATTTTAGGTTCTACAGTAAAGGCATAGTTCCCATTTCGAATTTCATAGCATTTAGGGTAAACTAAAAATCCTCAGAAAACTTGATTGTGCACAACACTGCAATAACTTGGGCCTCCTATTTCATGAAATCCGAATCATTTATATTTTTAAAAGGACCTTTCGTTAGAGAACTGCTGGAATGTGCGAGCTCGCTAGGAATATTTCATGCGTTATGAAATAATAAGCATGAGTCGTGGAGTCAGAAGTACGAACTACGTTCAGGCTCACGGTTTTTATTCTTTTCCTAGGACGAGGTAAAGGTTTATTTAGTTGTTAGTAGTTATTCCACCTATATTATCATTTGTAGGACTGTTATCGTATCTAGAGTTCTCTTGCTTGAGGGTACGCTCGAGCACAATATCCAATTTTATTTCTCTTCCTCTTGTTTTTCATTTTTTTAAGTTTTTATTGTTTATGTATGAAATATCTACTTTAATGATGTTAATGTTCTTAAAATATTTTATTTTAGTTGTTCATTACTTCTCCTGTAGTTTATATATATATTATATGTGTGTGTATATATATATATATATATATATATGTGTGTATATATATATATATATATATGTGTGTGTATATATATATATATATATATACACTGTTTATGTATGAAGTATCTACTGTAATGATGTTACTGTTCTTGAAATATTTTATTTTAATTGTTCATTACTTCTCCTGTAGTTTATTTATTTCCTTGTTTCCTTTTTTCACTAGGGTATTTTACCCTATTGTAGCCTTTGGGCTTATAGCATCCTGATTTTCCATTTGGGGTTGTAGCTTAGCTAGTAATAATAATAATAGTGATAATAATAATAATAATAATAATAATAATAATGATAATAATAATTATAATAATAATAATAGTAATAATAATAATAATAATAATAATAATAATAATAATAATGATGATGATGATATATATATCGTTAAAGGCCTGTATCTATACAAACTTTATAAAGTTATTCTTCATCTGTATCATGAACAGATGTTTATCTCAGTATATACTGTATATTCATCGGTTGGTTACAATTTACATGAAAAACAAAATTCATGATATGGTTTCTATTTATGCCATGTAAATTAGCCCTTGATGAATCCTTGATATTTTTCTCTTTGCTATTAATGAACGCAGTACAGAGAAGTAATTTTTTAACCTGATGTTAAAAAACCAATTTCACTTCAAATTGTCGACTATAAAAGGACCGGATCAGAGAACTCGAGCAATTGTCTTTCATGTTTTCTGTTTTCTGGATCTTTTTCTCTCGTTAGCAGCGTGACAGAAAAATTGAATAATATTTTTCATCCGTCAATCGCTTATTGGAAAGCATATATACATTTTCAACCAATAAAAAAAAAGAAGAAAAACAGAAAACACCACCTGTGTGCTTTGGACTCGCCTCGTCCGAATACGGAGAATGTATGTTTTAATTTTTGTTTAATGATGGAAGTTTTCCTGTCGGAGCACAACTTAAATTTATGAGTCATTTTCGAACGCCGATGTTGACTCCAATTGATGTCCTGTGATTCCTTTGTTATGGATATCTGTTAGAGCTATTTTTTGCTCTCTGTTGTTACCTGTTGATGATGGGCGATTAGCTCTTCTATCAGATAACAAAGGTGTTATTGTCATCTCTATGAAATTTCATGCTGTAGGAGGGCCGTGTCTGTGCGCAGTCAGTACGTGTATGAATTTGTTTGTATTATTATTATTATTATTATTATTATTATTATTATTATTATTATTATTATTATTATTATTATATGTCCTTTTTCTCGTCACTGATACGTTTCTTTTATATTGGTTGTGTTATGTCAGTGTATGTTTATTTTTTTTCATTTTGTTTAAAGGTATAGAGTATATTTTGCGAGAATGTATATTTCTTCATAAAGAACTAGTATATTTTTTGTAAGAATGTTTATTTTTCATAAAAAAAGTGCAGAGTATATTTTTGGGCGAATGTTTATTTTTCATAAAAAGGAATAGAGTATATTTTTGTTAGAATGTTTATTTTTGTTCATAAAAAAGTATTGTGTATATTCTTTATAGAAAAAACTATTGATTATAATTTTGTACGAATGTTTATTTTATAGAGTATATGGTTATACGAGAAATTATTATCATTTTGCAATATTGATGGAGTGTATGTAAGGCATTGTGTTTGAAGTAGTGATTTTGGTTCATTTTTATGGTAAAGGGCATATGGTAAAACCGAACGCCCTTAATTAGCAGCTTTCATTTACGTCTTTTGATATCCGTTGTTATATTATCGTTGCTTTCATATCGCGCCTAGTTAATGAAGCCTACAATTAATCATTCGCTTTGATGTATGTACTGGAATTAATGTGCTTGCAAACAGCTCGGTGCTGCGAGTATGACGGGCCTATATTGCCAGCGCTGGGAATCCGAGAGCGAATTGGGGCGTGTATTATTGCTGGATGTTAATTATTGTAGTTAATTCTTATACTGCGTTATGCAGTTCGAATCTATTATGGAAATCTCTCTCTCTCTCTCTCTCTCTCTCTCTCTCTCTCTCTCTCTCTCTCAGTTTGATTTTGATCTCGTTTACTGTCCTAGGAAAGAAGTCTTCATTCGTATTGTAATTCTTTGGTAAGTGTATCTTATACACACACACACACACACACATATATATATATATATATATATATACATACATACATACATACATACATACATACTCAAAGGTTTATAAGAAAATTTATTTTGGTTTAGAATAGAACTGTACATATATATATTTGTTTAGTGAATGGATATTTACTATGTTGTTGTACCTTGTATTTCATGCTTGCTGGAATAATTTGAAATAATTTTGAATGGTTTCTGGTAATTTTAATGTTATGTTACTGTGTTTATTGGCCTTTATGTGCGAGAGAGTTTGTATAGTTATTAAAACGTATCCCCATTGAGAAATATCGCCTTACAAAAAACAATTTAAACCTCTGCCAATCATTTTCACTGCGGAAATATTATGCTAATGTTAACGATTTATGTTGCAACCCATGAAACACTGTGTTTTTCATTTGGTAAGCATTTCATAAAATGGTTGCCTTATGAAGATAAAAGAACGGGAGTCATTTTATCATGATTACATATTAGTCATACGAGATTGGCCCATAGATTTTTTAATGTGCTGTGAGTATGGAGGTACATACTTTTTATGTACAGTTTTTAGAAGACAAAAGAAATTTATGTTTCGGTCAAAAAACTATTAAAGATTCTACTCTGTTTAAAAAGCACAGATTCAATAGATACAATTTGTGATTTCTATGTGTAGCCTATATTTATCTCTTAATCTATGTTTATAACTTAGATTTTTTATTTTATGTTATATTACGCCCTTCAAAATTTATTCAGGCCGCCTCTGTAAAAGTCAAGTCTGACTCATAAGTCTGGAATATCTCACCCTTTTAATTATATATATGTATATATATACATATATATAAACATATATATATATATATATATATATGTGTGTGTGTGTGTGTGTGTGTGCGCGCCACTAGTCACTGCTTTTATTATGGAATACAGGAAATTCATTTTTTAATTTATCTATTTATTAGAGGTTATATATATATATATATATATACGTGTGTGTGTGTGTGTGTGGATGTGGTTGTATTTACTTATGTTTGTATGTATGTGTAAAAATGTGTGAAAAGATTTATTGCTGTTGTTGCATATTAGGTCACACAGTATATTCATAAGTTGAGCGCTAAATCAAATTAGGCTAACAATTCCTGCAAAATACATTATCGTATCATGAGGATAAATTGTACCAAATAATGTCTGATTTATTTTTATACTCTATTATTATTCCCGCTATCTTGCATACAATTACGATGAAAGTCTTCATAATGACTAATTTATTTCATTTTATTGCATATTTTGTGGCTATTATAGATAAACTTGGTTTATGCCATATGTATTTTTACTGATTGGTGGTTCCCTTTCCTCAAATATTACCTTGAATTATATATATAATATATATATATATGTATATATATATATATATATATATATATGTATATATATATATATATATATATTCATATATATGTGTGTGTATGTATAAATATAATTAAAATAGATTTTAAAATTTATGCCATGTGAATAATGTTATAACAGTGATATTTTGATTAATTTATTGGTTGTTACTTGTAATATGCGTTTTTTATAGTGAGTAGACTTCATGCCTAAAATTATATTTTCCCTTGGAGTATTTTTATCTTGATAAATAAGGGTAACATGTGCAACATTAGATATCTGGCCAAACAACATGTTTACTGTAGATACGCAATTGTATTGTTGTAAGATTTTATAAGTGTAATTCATTTGATATTCACATAACACGAATTTTCAGAAGAAATATTACAAAACCTGAAATTTGATAAATAAAAAATATGGAGTAACGCAGTGTTGGTTTAATTTCTTGGCTGATGTGTTTTGATTTTAGATTTTTTTGTTTTATTTCATTTTGTCTTTTGCTGTATATGTGATATGAAATTTCTTTATTTATATGTGTAACAAGTCATAGCTAGTATACATGCGTTCTATTTCGTAATTTCAGAAATATTCCAGCTGTTATGGAAGTAAATTAAATTGTGTGTTCTAGGTCCGTAGAGTTATTCAACACATGATCCAGTGTGAGTTATACACAATATTAATGGTAGTTATTTTGGTTATATATACAATATATATATATATATATATATGTGTGTGTGTGTGTGTGTGTGTGTGTATATACATGCATACATACATATATATATATATATATGTATGTATGTATGTATGTATATATATATATGTGTGTGTATGGATATAATATTATGTATGTATGTGCGCGTAAAAAAGCCGGTCAAGTTTTTTTTATTTTTATTTATTAAATATTAAAAACAGATATTAATGTGTTAGTCCTCTAGTAATCTTTTGTTTTCACAGAATTTACCGTACTCACGAGGAAAGAAATCCATTATGGGCCAAGCGTTGAATGGTATAGAATTTATAAGTAGATTTATTAAACTCACAAGCTGCAAGCTGATTATATTGAAATACTCATCAAGATCGTTCCAACTAATTTCATGTTTTTACAGAACATATTTTTTTGGCTGTTACAATTGTAATAATACTCTTATTATTACTATTTATAGTGTTTTGCAATGCGCACTAATTTCATCTTTCTCTAGTCATTAGAAAATGCATTAATGGTACCTTAACCTCTTCTCTGGTTAATGCCACACTGCAAAGGTTAATGGGGCTTAGGAGGAGTAGGAGCCATCCCATTAACCTTTTGGCGAGGATGGGGAAGGCGTGGGGGCACAGATGGGAAGGAGGAGCCGAGAAATGTCTATTCCCCTCACTCCCCTATTTCCTTAATGTCAAAAGACCGGCTAGACTAGGCCCCATATCATTCAGTAGCGAGTAGTGTTGCCTCTTCGAATCAGTTATTATTTGATAACTTCCATATATGTACCCTATTATTCATGATTTATGTTTTCATCTAATTTTCGATGAAGGTTTTTCCTTATTGTGCGTTTATTACACTTGATTTTATTGCTTTTGGTATATAAATAAATCCTGAAGTTACAAGTTTTTATTGTGGGTTTATTACACTTGATTTTATTGCGTTTATTATATAAATAAATGCCGAAGTCACGAATTTTTATTTTAGTTAAAAAAAATCTCGGAAGAATGTTTTTATTTCATATATATGTAATTCATTCAAAATTTAGGATTTTGATCTTAATCGTGCATTCAAAGACATTATTGTAAAGTAATTTTGTAGATATTGGTTAAGTTTGATGTTATGCCCGTGCTCATATTTCTTGCACTGGAGCAGCAAAATCGGGGCCAGAATAGAATATGTCAGAACTTTGATTAACGATATGCTATTTATTATGATTGATGGTAGAAAATTGAATACTGAATTGGAAAGAAAGTGAGAGTTGGTTTGAGAATGAATATTCATTTGAAATAAGTTACTCATTTTATTTTATGTTTTATATAATTCCAGAAATGCCAGGTAGATTTTTGATAATTTTGTTTAAATCTTATATAAGATTTTTTATACAATTTGTTAAAATGAATGTAAAGCATCTACTTGAAAGTATTTATAATGCATGTTTGGGTAAGCGAATGTATTTTGAAGAGTGGTTATGTTTTTTTTTTTTTTTTTTTTTTCAGTTCAAATCATTTACTTTCGCTATCGGTGATCATATTGAATGCGACGCCTGTTTGCTGAAATCAGTTAAACCTCAGAGTTTGTAAAAACCTTCTACTATCCTTAGGTTATTTATCTATTATATTGGTTTGATGGTGTCCACGCTTCATCACTGCTTTTTCATCTTAGTGTATTCGATATTAGACCACAATGAATCTCTGGCCATTTAATTTCATAGGATTCTTCTCCATCCTGTTTTACGCATAGTTTATTTGCCAGTATTTTGAAAATGTTGAAATTTTCACTTTGCTCAGACGCTGCTTATACTCGTAAGCATGAGTTACAGACAAAGTATACTCATGCGATTTTGGTTAATGAATCTTGATTCGTATTATTCAAAGGTATTTGATTTGTTGGTAAATTTGATGTATTGAAATTAATCTCTTGTACTGTTAGCGAAAACCAGATTGATTGCGTTTGAAGCTTTCTTTAAATATTTTACTGATTGATACCAATATATTTTTGCTATCTTTTTTTTAAGTAACTTCTTAAAACGTTTTAAATAATATTCGATGAAGGGAAGGAAATTTTATTAATTTAAAATGAAATTTTCATTATTAGTTTCTTTATTATAACAGGAATTAATTTGCTTATTATACTTTGCAGTTAGAAAAAAATATCACTCACTGTAGTCGACAATATTCATTTCCAAATTGGTAAATGAAACTTGATAAGGACCATTGCTTTTATTTTATAGCCCCATCTACATGGAAACTTTGATACACCTCATGTTCATGTTGCCCATCGCCCATTAGATACACGTTTTCTTTTCTGATATGTTCAAATCTGTGAATGTCGTTAGGCATTTAAAAAATGCACATGGCACATGGACAGAATATTGAGACGTATTCAGCCAATTCTGCTAAGGAGTACATTGACAATGGTGTTTCCATCATCGTGAACATGTAACATGGAATCTTGGCGTCACAGTGTTGTTGAAACCGGTGTAATATTCACTGCAAAAGAAATT
>NC_090747.1:94732369-94739869 GCF_036898095.1 Palaemon carinicauda | reverse complement strand
TCAATTAATATTCGGTCAAAGAGTATCCTTGGTGTACTAAATAATATTATATCTTATAACACACTCACACGTGCGCGCGCGCACACACATGTATATATATATATATATATATATGTATATTTATACATATATATATATATATTATTTTATACATTATTTTTTTTTGTTTTTTGTTCAGAGACGTATAATTAATTACATGTCTCTTAATTCGAAAGTTTTAGCAGTAAATATATCCTTATATGTATTGTTTTAATTCTTATATTTAAAAAAAAATTATTCAAATTCTTGGGTTAACATCGCTAATTATGATCCTCTAATCGTTTTATATAACTTTTCTGTATTAGTGGATATGGAACGAAGTCTGTTGTAGCTGTAGCGTTACTCTCTCTCTCTCTCTCTCTCTCTCTCTCTCTCTCTCTCTCTCTATTCTAAACGCATATTATCAGCTTTATCCAATGGTCTTTGTCATACATTCCCTTTATAAATTCAGGTCGTTACGTATTAAAAGGTCGAAGTTCAAACTCGGCGCCGATGATTCTTCATATAGGTCTAAAAATTTCGTCAGTTTGAAAACCAGTTGTTAATTAAAAGCTTAGATTGAGAGAGAGAGAGAGAGAGAGAGAGAGAGAGAGAGAGAGAGAGAGATAGAGAGAGGGCGGGAATCTGGGTTTTGTATTTCAAATTTCGGACATATAAGTTTTATGTTTGATTTATGAGGTGTGGCGAGAAACGCATGTCAGGATCTCTAATGTTCCTACTTTTTTCGGTGTTTTTCCAAATTTTTCAACTTTTCAATGTGATCAGATTTTCCTGATTTTCATTGCTACATCATTTTTCCTTCCTTTTCAGAAATGATTGATATTGCATTGCTAATTGAAGTGTAACGTATGTGAATTATTGATTCATAAATGTTAATTGCCTTTTTATATTTATGACTGGGGGATTAGGGGGGTGGGGGCTGCTTGAGCCTATTTTTCTTTAGATCGGGAATTTAGATTTTGTCTCGATACTGAACATGAGTTTCATGAATATATATAAATATCCCTTCATGTCATATATAAAAAAATCATTATCATTTTCCTTTACGAAAAAATCATATACTCAGGAATATTTTTTAGTAATCCCAATTGATTTGTTGTTTTGCAATGCAGTTTTGATGTTTAATTCAGAGTGAATAGAATTTTCTTTACATTGATGCTTCTAATATGTTTTCGGATAACCATAATCGTCTATCCATTAACCCACGTCAATTTACCTCCGCTGTCAAGCCATTATGCATGCAATATTTTCAAGGCCTTTCGAGGAGAAACTTCTTATGTTCTAATATCAAAGGTTATTGTGTAATTTGTATAAAATAAAGGTTTATTGTGTGTATGAATAGCTTATGCTTGAATTAAAAATTCGTGAATGATGCGACTCAGTTTTGCGTAAATTTGAGATTAATTGTCTTCTTTTTTATATAATTTTTTAATAAAAACAAATCAAAGTAAAATGCTTGAATGGCAAATTCATCAGTTAGAAGACTCACACCAAGACTTACAACTCTAAAGGTGTTGAGGATGATTGCATTTATTCCCCTGTGGACCACTTCTACCAAAGATTGTAAAAGCGGAATTAACACCAATCTCTCTCTCTCTCTCTCTCTCTCTCTCTCTCTCTCTCTCAGGCGTACGTACTTGAATTTACATTAAAATATAAGGGAAATGCCTTTAAAATGTTAAGATGTATATACCTTTTTCGTAATTCATTAAGAAGTGGTTTCATCTTTCTGTAATGTTGACATAATGCCAGACTTCAATTTATATGTCAATTTCCTGGTAGGTTTTTCTTCAGCTTTCAAAAAAAGGTTCATTCGTCTCCATATCTATGCTGTCTTTTAATGTCTGTCGAAGGATCTTATATTTAATATTTATAACTGGGTGACGTTACTAACCAATGTTTGATACGCATCCTTCACTGATGAAGAAATATTATGTCATGGATGCTAATTCCCAAACATTAATTACTATAATAAAAGGAGAAGGAATAAAAACACGCATGCGCAAAGAAATTGTGTAGCCCCAGACGCCGATTTGGATGGAGATAAGTCAAAGCTGTTATTAATGACTGGTGGGTAATGAGTCTCAAGCATCGAGTTTGAGAGATATTGATGACACAGCCATGTCAGAAAGTGAAGCGTCATTGTTAATCAAGCAAATGGTTATCTTCTGGGTGCGAGGGCTTCGCTGGAGTGGATGAAGAAGGTGTAGGGGACAGGGGTGGTAGACGTAAAGAGACTCAAAGTAGTTCCTGCGGACATGACAAACAGTAGCTGATAGATAATGCAATATTTGCGTAGTAGACAGATAAATGAAAATATATATTGAGAACATACTGATAGATAGATATAAACATTGAGATCATACCGGTAGGATATAATACAACAAGAAGTGCAACCGTTTCAAGACCACTGCAGGACAAAGACCTCAGACATTTCAATTCATGTCTTGGCCAATTTTCATCACCACGCTGCTCAGTGTAGAAAGGTGATGGTGGGAGATTTTTTCTGATAGCTCACGGCAAACCAACCTAATATGAGGGGCATTGATAAGTACAACTTTGCTGATCATGGAGATAACAAACCTTTTCACCAATTTAAGGTATTCCCACTCTGAAATGGAGGATAATAAAGGTTCCAGGGATATAGATTTAGACATTCTAGGCAGACCTACAAAGAAAACTATACATTTCCTGTAAACAGGTACACATTATTATTATTATTATTATTATTATTATTATTATTATTATTATTATTGTTATTATTATTATTATTATTATTATTATTATTATTATTATTATTATTATTATTAGCTAAGCTACAACTCCAGTTGGAAAAGCAGGATGCAAAGCCCAAGGGCTCCAACAGGGAAAAATAAAATGTGTTACATATTACTAGATCATTTTGACGATTCCGACGATATGTGGTTATAATTAGGGAATAAAACTACAGAAATTATAGTCTGATTGAAAGAATTGTCTAGGCAATAACATTAATTATTTTTGGTTAAGTATAATTGATTACGCATATGGTTTACAACAAATCTTTTCCAAACAGATAAATTGTTGGAATGGAATTAGTAATGAAAATGGCAGTTTTTCTTCTACACCGGTATTGTGTAATCCTCTACTATTTTCCTCTCATTTTAAATATCTCTTTCAAGCGTCCTCTATTGTTTTACTCTCATTTTACTTATCTTTCTCAGGCGATACCCATTTCTTGATATTTATTTCCCTTTTGATGTACTTCTTTAACAATTTTAATTCATTATGCATTATTCTATGTGCTTTCGTCCGTATCCAACTCTGTATCTCACTTTGCATATTTACCATCGCCAACAAATTTGGAAGGAGGTTATGTTTTCCCCCCTGTTTGTGTGTGTGTTTGTTTGTGAACTGCTTTCTGGCCACAATTTTAATCGTAGAGTAATGAAACTTGCAGGGATTAATTGCTATATAAACTGGGAATTATTAAATCTTGAAAGTTCAAGGTCAAGGTCAAAGGTCATCATCACGGTCAAGCAAAATGTCCATTTCACGTAATCATCCATAAGTTTGGACATTGTTGTCACAGAGACTTCAAACTTGGTTGATATGTGAGTGAATGAAAATCCACGATAATTAATACATGATGAGGTCAAGGTCCAGGTCGAGAAATAAGCTGCCGCGGCGGAGGTCTGCTCTCTACTATAGTCCATTTCTTTTAGCGATGCATATTTGCACCGACTCGCGGCGGTGCCCTTTTAGCTCGGAAAAGTTTCCTGATCGCTGATTGGTTAGAATTATCTTGTCCAACCAATCAGCGATCCGGAAACTTTTCCGAGGTAAAAGGGCACCGTTGCGAGTCGGTGCAAATATGACTCGCTAAAAGAATGGACTATAAGTACCTCTCTAGTTAAGTTCATTTCCATAAGATGCCCTCTTTTATTAACGCTATTCATTTAAGTATCTTTCCTTCGCCTCATATTCTCTATCGCTCTTTAAATTCTTATCTCTGATCCTCATCCTTATCGGTCTCTCCACCTCGTCCACTTAATCGTGATAAATATAATTCTGTATTGAATTATTTATGGTTTCAGACGTTGCACATTAAATGGCTTGCATCAGATAATAGAATCTAATTAAATTAATTGATATACTAATTACATTTCCCCTCAACTGAGCATGGATCCCATAATGTCTAATTTACAACTGGGGTTTAATGCATGAATATACAAGCATTTTGAATATGGTATGTCTTTCTTACTTGGTATCCACGCACACACACATACATACATACATACATATGTATATATATATATATATTTATTTATTTATTTATTTATTTATATAAATAACAAATGCAGTTGTTTCTAACACATACCTACATACATTCATACATACATATATGTATGTATGTATGTGTGTATATATATATATATATATATATATATATTTATTTATTTATTTATTTATTTATATAAAACAACAAATCCAGTTGTTTCTAGCCCACTGCAGGACAAAGGTCTCAATCATGGCAATTCCTGTTTGGGGTTTGGCCAGTCTTCATCGCTACGCTGGTCACTGCGGATTGGTGATGGTGGGAGATTTTAGTCTGATCGCTCACACCAACCAAACCAGTGTAGATGGTCCTGACTAGTACAACTTTGCTGATCATGGTGATACACGAACCCTTTCACTACTGTAAGGTGTTTGTGTGTATATATATATATATATATATATATGACAGTTATCTCTCTTTTATACATAGGGTCTCAGGACACAATAACGTTCTCGTTGCACTCGTGTTCTAAGTATTTAGGTCATTTGTGCCTCAGCAAACCATGTTAACTTCATTGGCAGACGAATTCTTGGTTTCCCGATACACGTAGTTTGGCGAGGCTCACATTTTTCATTGTGCTTACTGTGCTTGTATACAAGGTTGGCCCCATTAACATCGGGTGGTTTTGGGGAACGCTGTTGTGAAGATGTTATGTTCTCTTAGATTTATGGTACACGGCCATATTTATGGCCGCTGAGGTGACAGTAGGATGGGCATTCTTCGCTATAATTACCTCTGTAGTTCAGTCATCTTGATTGCATATATTTATTTGTGTAGATAATAATGGTTTTTATTATTTTCATTATTATTCCCGCTTTTAGGTTGCCCTACTAACATTTAGTGCTATGAAAACATTTGTCTACTATATATATTGCTGCTTTTTATGGTTCCCTTTTGTAGGAGGTGGCTAAACTGCTTCATTGTTATGAGCTTGTGTTTATTTACCATACACGGCTTTTACCTTCATATGGAATTGGCTATACATCTGTCTCTGAAATTATTTCGGGATGTTTCCTAAGTCTATTACAGCTGTTGTGAATGGTAATTAATTTTTATTTGTACAATAGCTTAAATAGTGATATATACATTTTCATTGGGCCATGAGCTCAGTTTTTAGGTGCCATGGTCCGAAGAAATGGGATTTTCATGGTACGTTTCTCAATCGTTTTGAGTCACTCTGGAATCTAACAAGTGTTTTCTTATGGAGTATGAGTGTGTGTGTATATATATATATATATATATATATACACATATATATATATACATACATACATGCATACATAATTCTAAAAACTCGACTTCCCCTTCTCAATATATGTTCATAATTACGTTGTAAAAATCTCTATTTCTTTTCCCTCTCTATATCTGTGTGTGTCTGTGTGCCTATGTAGGTTTGTTGTGGGTTGGAATGATCACTATTTTGAAACCAGATTGTATTTGTTATTTAATTATATAACCGATACTCTATACAGTGCAAGATGTTGATCAATAACAACATATACAGTACTGATTCCAAGTGAATTTTCACTGTTAAAAAAAATGAAAGAGCACAGTAATGGATTTTTCTAAAAGCAAAATTTCCAAGCGGGGATTGTAATCCCCCGAGAGGGAATTTCATGGGAAATGTTTTGAGTATGGCAACAGAAAAAAAATGTATTCTGGAATTATGATTTTCGTAATAGTTTCAGAGAGACAAATGCTATTGAAAATATTCCAGTTCACGTCAGTGTCAAAATAACTATATGTGTGATATCTGGTAGGTCGCTTTTAACGTAATGTAATTCAACAGAAGGCTATATTGGAATTATTGACGTTTAGTCAGTGACAAGCTTTTAATCTTTAAGATAGTTTTCTCTTTATTGTAAGGAATACAGAGTATGTATATATTGTTTCTAAATGAAAATTGGAAGGAAAATATATGAATGCATGTGATAAATATTTTCAGTCGTAGACAGTAATTTAAATTCTTTTTCAAACCTATATGTTTAATATTGTATTGACTCAGAAATTAAATGTTTTATGGAGTAGAAGCAACTATGTTATGACATTTTATTTTAAAGTAAACATCATATGATTATTACCACTACTTTCATTAGTAAAGCTTCGCATGGTGATCTTCCTCTTGTATGCTTACGCCAGTCATAATACATTTTAATAATGTATTAAAGGTTAATTATTCTGGTCGAAATGAATTCAGACTACCATTATTATTATTATTATTATTATTATTATTATTATTATTATTATTATTATTATTATTATTATAATAAGCTAAGTTACAACGCTAGTTGGAAAACGAGGATGATATTAGCCCAAGGGCTCCAACAGAGAAATATAGCCCTGTGAGGAAAGGAAATAAACTACAAGAGAATTAATAAACAAGTAAAATAAAATATTTTAAAAACAGTAACAAAACTAAAATAGATCTTTCAAATATAAACTATAAAATCTTCAAAACACAAGAGGAAGAGAGATAAGATAAAATAGTGTGCCGAGTGCACCCTCAAGCAAGAGAGTTTCTTTTCGTATGGTTCTTTCATAAATTCTTGTGTTTGCAGTTAATGCATGTATACACCTGGGGTAAAAGATGGGTTTATTTTTCGTGTCTTTCATTTTCTGGGATATGATCTTCCTCCCACGTGATTTTTTTTTTCTAAGTCGTCATATTTTATTCAATTTCAGTTGATATATATTTCAGTTATATCCTGACTTAAGATTATTTTTAGGAATTTTCTTTACATTATATGTCCATTATCTCTCTCTCTCTCTCTCTCTCTCTCTCTCTCTCATTATATATATATATGCATATATATATATATGTATATATATATATATATATATGCATATATATATATATATATATGTGTGTGTGTGTATATATACACACATATATATATATGTATATATACACACACATATATATATGTATATATACATATATACATACATACATACATATATATATATATATATATATAAATGCAAATTACCACAGGGAAATGGAATAGAAAATATACGATTAACACCTGGTAATGAGGTATGAACTCCTCTCACAAACACCTGAAAATATAACCCAGTTAGTTTGTTTGGGTAATGAGTATTTTGTAAATATCTGTACGTCATGTATGTCCGAGCTTTCACAG
>NC_090747.1:94721527-94731869 GCF_036898095.1 Palaemon carinicauda | reverse complement strand
GTGCCTCTCGTTCTTCCAGCATCAAGGGAAAATTTCGGCGACTGTTGGCCCTGACAAAGAGAGAGCGAGAAGGAGAGAAAGTTGCTAATGACGAGTCTTAGGAAATTCTCTTTCTTGAGTTGCTAACGACGCGGACAACTTTCCTCCAAGCGATTGTTAATTGCTGGAGTATTTCTGATTTCCAAGTTCGCCATTTCTCTCTCTCGCTGTTTTAAATTTTTGGTTTGAGCTCGCTGCAATTATCGAAAGGGGGTTGGGGGTTGGTGAGTAGGAGATTGCATTTGCATGCTGGGGAGGGGGTATTATTATTATTATTATTACTTGCTAAACTACAACCCTACTTCGGAAAGCAGGATGCTATAAGCCCAGGGGCTCCAACAGGGAAAATAGCTCAGTGAGGAAAGGAAATAAGGGAAAATAAAATATTTTAAGAACAGTAACAGTAAAATAAATATTTCCTTTATAAACTATAAAAACTTTTAGCAAGGCAAGAGGAAGAGAAATAAGATAGAATGGTGGGCTTGAGTGTCCCCTCAAGCAAGAGAACTCTAACCCAAGACAGTGAAAGACCATGGTACAGAGGCTATGGTACTATCCAAGACTAGAGAACAATGGTTTGATTTTGGAGTGTCCTTCTCCTTGAAAAGCTGCTTACCATAGCTAAAGAGTCTTTTACCCTTAGGCCACTGATATTAAGTTATAGATAGGCTGTTGATAATACCAGATACCATTGTTTAGTTACCGATAGATTAATCTGAACTAGGCTAGTCTTTTCAAGACCATTGGTTGCTTAAACACATTGTGTTTACATTAGAAGGGAAGTAAGATGTGATCAGTCACAGGTTTTTTGTTGGGGAGAATGGAGCTCCGTTGTTTGAGAAGTTAATTTTACTGAAAAGGGTCATCATCTCCTATCCCTAGACGCAAAGGGCCTCGGTTAGATTTCCCCAGTCGTCTCTATCTTGAGCTTTTAAATCAATACTTCTCCACTCATCATTTCCCACTTCACGCTTCATAGTTCGCAGCCATTTAGGCCTGGGTCTTCCAACTCTTCTAGTTCCTTGTGGAGCCCAGTTAAACATTTGGTGAACCAATCTCTCTTGGGGAGTGCGAAGGGATACCTGAAGTTAAAATGGAAATCAAAGACGACAGATATAAATAGTATTTGTGTATTTTAGTAGTCCTGTTATAGTTACTATTATTTTTGTTTCTAATCCAATTTTATCAAATATGTTGTTTTTACAAGTATATTAGTATTTCTCATTAAGAAAATAGCGTATTATTAT
Organism: Palaemon carinicauda; assembly: GCF_036898095.1. NCBI lineage: Eukaryota > Metazoa > Arthropoda > Malacostraca > Decapoda > Palaemonidae > Palaemon > Palaemon carinicauda. The sequence goes on along the minus strand of NC_090747.1, from coordinate 94,730,583 downwards.
TATTAATATTATCATTATTACTACTACTACTACTACTACTACTACTATTATTACTACTACTACTACTACTACTACTATCTAAGCTACAATTTCTACATTCCTGGTTGGAAAAGCAAGATGCTATAAGCCCAAGGGCTCCAACAGTAAAAAAAATAGCCCAATGAGGAAAGGAAACAAGGAAATAAATAAACTACAAGAGAAGTAATGAAAAATTAAAATAAGATGTTTTTAAAACAGTAACAACATTAAAATAGAATAGAATGAGAGAGAGAGAGATGATTCAGGTGAGGTCATATGACTCAAAGACATGAAGATGGAGAGTGACGAAGAGCCAAAAAGTGAAGCTGTCTCTAAGACCTGTAACTAAAGGGGATAGAAATAGGTGAGTGATCATATCCTGTCAGGTTAACGTTCCAACGATCATCTCTCTCCGTGTTTCCTTCCCATTCCACCCCTTCCCCTACTTAATGGGATATGGGACGTCCCTTTGAGATTGCAGTGGCCTTTAAATGGATGCTTTAGGTGTGAAGCGACAAAGAGGACTTGAGGGGTAGAAACTGGGATTTTTGGGTGGGATTTGCATCGAGTACCTGTTAAGAAATCTTGTTTTATTGGCCGTAATTCATGTTCAACTTTTTATTATTGACGAAGGAATTGATTTGTGCAATAAAAATCACTGTTGGGATTTCTATACATGTAATATACTCGCACACGCATGTTTGTATGTGTGCGTGTAAGTGTAAATTATAGTTGGGATATCATGGTGTTTCTCACAAGCTGCATTTAAGAGTGAACACGATCACACATTACTTTATATTTTGTAGTCTTGTCATCTTTCTAATTTCCTTGCTTTTAGCTTCATATCTGAGATACGCTGTTCATTTAGCAATGCGTGTGTACGTAAACAAAAGCAATATTTTTTTGTCAAGAAATTTCATCAAACCTACCAATGCTTTCTATCCTTTACATACCTTTAAGAATCTGCTTTATTTTACTTTATTCACGTTCATGATTGCTGAGAAGCTCTTGCTTCCGTTATTAGTGCTAAAAGATGTACATTCTTGAATATATTAGTTTCCCCTGTCTTTTCCCGGATCTGAAACAAAGTATTCATTTGGCATACACATAGACAAACGTTCCTCCGTGTGTATGTATAACCAGCTTAATTTATATCGTAATTGCTCTATACATTATTTCTCCAACTTTCATATTAACATCCTTTCATTGTCCATTTTGGCCATGAAGTTGCGTTACTCTCTCTTTCTTTTTCCCATCCCTCTGAGTCTCACTGCAAGTACTTGGCCCAGAACGTAGAGTTGTTGTTTTAATCTACTGATTTGCCTTTTATTTGATAGTATATGGGAAACTTGCCTAGTAGTATTGTTAAAATATATTCTGAAAGGTTTTCCAAGTTGGCATTCTTGGATAGTCTAGTATCACATTCACTTTCATTCACTATGAAGTTAGAGTCTTTCGTATGTGTTTGGTCGTACCTTGAATGATGTCGCTAGGTTTCAATTTTACTTTCATCAGTGAGAATTTCGTATGCATCCCCTTCTCTGTTATTATTATTCCTTATTTTAATAATTATAGTAACTTCATTATCCACCGCACACCAGTAATGTTTAAGATTAACATTTAACACAACTTTTAGTTTGTCACCAGTTGTAGAATTTGAAACATACTCACAGTAAAGCTCGAATAAATATTTATTTTATTAGTGTTGGATATTATGAATAGTCTCTTTCTACACAAATGAAAAATATTTTCTGAAGACGAAGTCTTTTGTCTTGCTGTCAAGACATTGTCAGCGTAATGTTTTGAAAAGGTAATGGAAAACTTGGGTATGTTCTTGTTTCGTTTCCATATTGGTATAATATATTAGGGTACACACATATATATGTATATATATATGTATGTATGTGTATATATATATATATATATATATATATATATATATATATATATATATATATATATATATATATATATATATAAATAAATATATGTATACATGCATAATGCAATACAAACATTATTTATATATATATATATATATATATATATATATATATATATATATATATATATATATATATATATATATATATGTATGTATATGTTTATATATATAAATACTGTCTTGATGGTACATTCAGGCATACTTCTCTATCTTATTTCTCTTTAGTTTGTAGTTCATATATGAAAGATCTATTTTAATGTTGTAACTGTTCTTAAAATATTTTATTTTAATTGTTCATTACATCTACAGTTTATTTCTTTATTTCCTTTCCTCACTGGATATTTTTTAGTGGGGGTGGGGCTCAGAAAACAAATCTCAATTCCTGAATGAGCCACATATACAGAAATTGTAAATATTACCTGTTTGTTTCACCTGTACATAAAGCTTATGAGTAGTATGTTGAACCCGATTATGCACACAATCCTTTTGGATATTATTGCTATGCCTTCACTAGTTCCTATACACCTTCTTCATCCATTTTAGCGCTTGAGCTAACTATCTTACACCAGTCTGATTCATCCTTTCACTAATTCTAGCCTTTTAACTACTACTACAAACTTTGAAACCTTTTACCTATTCAATTATTTATATGACACTGAAACTATGCTAACAATTCATCATAACAGCTACAAAGGTTTTGCTTTCATTCATATTCGACATTCACACTTCACTTCCATAAAGAATAGTTGGCTCAACAATCCCTTAAAATGTAATGAAATCTCTTAGTTTTTCACTCGCACATTGCTACCTTCCCCGCTCTACTTATCTTGGTTCATATCTATCATTCTATTTTATTAACGCCAAATATCCTATACGAACGAAGTGTGTATAATATTCTGCCATCTTTATGAATAGTAATCACTTTATTTCCCTAGTTTCCATCACCTTCCTGTTAATATTGTATCCCAAGTCGAAATTTACGTACTCTCTCTCTCTCTCTCTCTCTCTCTCTCTCTCTCTCTCTCTCTCTCTCTCCAGTCAGTACTGTATTGCGTTTAAACAGTCATTCCACGGTGACTTTACGACCGATTTTCTTCTCCCTCAATTATTATATTTACCTTTAATGTCACTTCTGTAACTAGCAGTAATGCTTCGTCATCATCAAGCATCCATGTCACTTCTCCACCTACATATTATTACACATACTTCCCTTCCAACATACAAGCTGTTAATTGCTCATAATTTAAACCATCCATCATCAAAAGCCTTCACGTCGCCTCTGTGGACTAACAAGTTTTGTCTAGTTTAATGTTAAATACTTTATGAAAGTTTAAACGTTAGCACATACTGGAGCTATTCCCTTAAGGGGAAAGGGGAATATATATATATATATATATATATATATATATATGTATATATATATATATATATATATATATATATATATATATATATATATGTAAGTATAAATATATATATATATATATATATAGTGTGTGTGTGTATGTATGTATGTGTATATGTGTATAAAAATATATATATATATATATATATATATATATATATATATATATATATATATATATATATATATATATATATATATATATATATATATGCGTGTGTTTGTGTGCTATATATATTATATACAAGTATGCATGTGCAGTATATGTGTTTGTTTCTACTTCCCCATTTAGTTTCAAGTAATTATCAATCGTATTTATATTTAAATTAAATTCCATGTATTTTTTTTTTCTCGTTCCCGCTATGCTTTCATCTCATCTCATGTTCAAATTTTAAGTTCGGCTGAAAAATATTTTCCTTTAATCTTTATATTCTAACTACTTTCGAAGTTTGTGCATGATAGATGGCTCTCCCGAGACCTCATTTGTTTTGTGTACATTTTGATCTTTAATGAAGACATATGAGTGGAAAGAGGGAGTAAAGCAGGAAGGGATAGTTGAGGTGAAAGATATGGAAAGGAGGATTAGAAGAAAGAGGACTTGAAGAAGACTGTTGAGAGAAAGGACAGACACATCGAGGAAAGAGATGGTTCAGAGTAATGAGTAATGATTGTAGGGAAAAATGATGGTAAACGAAAAAACTATATGTTAATTATTATTATTATTATTATTATTATTATTATTATTATTATTATTATTATTATTATTATTATTTGCCAAGCTACAACCCTAGTTGGAAAAGCAGGATGCTATAAGCCCAAGGGCCCCATCATGGAAAATAGCCCAGTGAGGAAAGGAGTTATGAATTAGAATGAAAGTGGTGGCTTAGGAACACTGAAAGTGAATAAAAGTTATACATGCATGAAATGTTGAGGTCGGGGAAAGAGAACGAAAAGTTGAAGGAAAAATACAAAAGGGATCAAACCAAAGTGAGGGAGGCAAGGAACGTAGAAAGGTTATAAAATAGGTTGAAAAGAATGGAGGGGAAGTTAAATGGAACTAAAGAAAACATATTGGAATTTACATCGCTGAAGCATGGTAAAGGATAATTGTCAAGTTCAACAGAATGAGTAGTAATGGAGTGGTAAAGGGCTGGGAATACTCGGAGACCGCAGAAATAATAATAATAATAATAATAATAATAATAATAATGATAATAATAATAATAATAATAATAATAATAATAATAATAATAATAATAATAATAATAATAATAATAATAATATGGATTTAGTTCATCTTATAGATTTCGGGCATCAGATTAGCTGGATTGAGTCATCTTTGCCTTTTAAAAGTACCTGCCAGAGTTGTTTTTCCTCTTATCCATTATCCTGATTGAGTAGAAAAAGGAAGTTTGTTTATAAATCAAGTAGTAAGAGCTATAAAGGTGTCATCCAGAATGATGGAAGACCCTATAAGATATAAATAAATGTGTAGACGTAAACATTCAAGGAATGATACAAATAAACTTAAAATACCCATTATGGCAAAGAATAACAATAGAAATAAACTAGAGGGCCACTCATTAGAGCGCAGACCTCTGCGGCTGCAGCTTATTTCTCGAAATTTTACGCGACCTTGAACTTGACCTTAACATGTATTCATTGGCGTGGATTTTCATACACTCAAATATGAACCAATTTTGAAGTGTCTACGACAACGATGCCCAAACTTATGGCTGATTATGTGAATTGAAAATTTTGCTTGACCATGACCTTTGACCTTGACCTTCCAATTTTTACTCCTTCCCAGCTTTTTACATAACAGTTAATCCCTGCAAGTTTCATAACTCTACGATTAAAATTATGAGCAGGAAGCTGTTCACAAACAAACACACGCACGAACTTACAAACCAGGGGGTAAAACATAACCTCCTTCCAACTTCGTTGGCGGAGGTAATGAGTAATGAACAAGGAAGAGGTCAAAAACACTTACAGGTAGGATCGAAGAGGAAAAGAAAATAAAGAAATGGAAAGGAATAGGGAATGAAACCGTGAAAGGCAAGGAAGGAACTAAAAGGAATAGAAGGAGGAGGTCTTGTGCTACAAGTTAGCCTGCGAGAAGAGTCATGAGACTCTGGTCCAGCGTTGGCCTAGCCAGGTGCTTTTAATATTCCAACGAGAAGAGCAAACTTTTCGCCGCTTGAATTTCGCCTTGAATATTGAAAATAACTTTTGATGTAGTTTCTCGTTTTGTATTTTTCACGGCCTGGTTGGATTCTGCCTTTTCTCCACCTCCCTTTTTTTTATTTTTTTGTGGAAGAACTCGTAGGGAAACTTTTTTGGGGGTGAGTCCGCGCTGTTTGTAAATGTGTGTGAATGTTAGTGTTCCAACACATTGCTTTTGGTATTTCTAAGTTTTCAAGCTAAACTTTATGCTTATGGCTTCTCTTCGCTCTACTCTTACGCATTTCTAGTTCACGTTGTACTACAGCTCGTTCTTATTATTATTATGTTCACTCTCCCCATTTTTCTTCCGAAGCATCGCGTTATATTTATGAATGCAAGGTACTTTGGAACTGAAATGAAAAAACTTGCGGTATCGTGAAATGTTTTTCTTTCCTGGCTTCTTTTCTCATTTTATCCATTGATATAATGGAACTTCAGGTTTTGTTAGCAACATGATGTTTCCTTTCAGTTGGTCTTATGTAAGGATGTATTCTTGTTGCTTTAGAATCCTCAGGATGTATGATTTCATGCTGCTATAGCATTGGCAATTCGAAGTGCATACTATTGTAGTGCAATAACTCCAAAACCTTTATACCCTAGGACATTAACTTACAGAATAAGAGAAAGCAATCTTGACCCCAATACAATTAATGCAGTGTTACGGGTTTTGATGGAATCCGGATTATTATGACCTGCATCCTTGTTATTAATCTCCCACCGACAAGAACTGTATTATTGGTTTCCTCTATTTTCTTTCGGCTGTTATTCATTGTGTGTGTAAGGCTTATCTTGTATTAATAACGTCTTCTACACATTAGAATTAATTTCAGTCAAACACAAAGGTAGACAATCAGGTAAAGAAAGGGGATCATTCATCTACCTGTTAATCCGTCACTATGTGTTATGGTTACCTTGGCATTGCAACTCCTCTTACACGGCTGAGTGATTAATTGCAATCAGATTTGGTGTAAAAGGATACTCTACCGCCTTTTTATTCGTCTCTGTCATACTTCCCTTCCTTATCTTCGCAACTCCTTCGCTGCTGACGGTATTTCAGTCCAGCTGGTACAAAGTTGTCTGTCAACCTTACATTGTTATCCTAACCTCTCATACGTGTGAGAGGGTGTTCTGTCAAACGTGGTACATTGGCAGGCCATCATTCATAAACATGCATAGAGAGAGGTCATGGCAGCGTGCCGTTGACTCTTGTTCTGTGATCGCAACGTCTTCAGCAGAGTTTAATGGTAATCCCAGTCAAGCTTTGTACGAGGGGAGACCAAGATGCATGGATGTGCATAAAGGGAGGTCCTGCGCCTTTCCATCAGTCTCTTCGTCATATTTGACCTCACATCACAACTTCCCGGAAGCTGTTAGAGGGATTTCAGTTAAACTTAATGAAAGGGTAGACAGTTATACGTGGATGCGCATAAAAGAAGGTTGTCCATCATCTAGTCCCTGTTTAGTTTTAGTCTGATTTCTTGCATATGCAGGACAAATGTATAACCAACCAGTTAGGTTTGCGGCAAGGTTAAATCGGGATGTACAAAAGCCTCAAGACTTTATCAAACATTTTTTTTTCTTGATGAAATAATGGGTGTTATCTATCTTGATAAGAATTATGATTAAATCTTCAACATTTCATGAGTCTGGTTGTTCATAGAGAGAAATATGTTGAGGCCGTTAAGTTACATGCAATGTTATGATATACTCAAGGATGATTGTTCAGTGATAGGTCAAAGTCTGTCTTAATTGGGAACATAATACCTAGGGAAAACGAGTCATGCAGCCATGATTTTGAAAGTAATGTCTTTTGTATCATGTAAACAAATCAAGTTGTGTGCATAATCTTCTACAGTATATTGTAATTCGAAGGAACTGCTTCACTCTTGAAATATATTATATCCCTTCCTTCCCTCTCTTCCAACACTGCACTGTAGGTCAATCCTCATTTCTTGTCATTCAGTTTATATAAACTAGGAATGATTGGATTATTGGTTTTAGGGTCAACAGTAAAGGCGAAGTTCCTATTTCGAATTTCATGGCATTTAGGGTAAACTAAAAATCCTCAGAAAACTTGATTGTGCACAACACTGCAATAACTTGGGCCTCCTATTTCATGAAATCCGAATCATTTATATTTTTAAAAGGACCTTTCGTTAGAGAACTGCTGGTATGTGTGAGCGAGCTAGGAATATTTCATGCGATATGAAATAATAAGCATGAGTCGTGGAGTTAGAAGTGGGAACTACGTTCAGGTTCACGGTTTTTATTCTTTTCCTAGGACGAGGTAAAGGTTTAATTTGTAGTTAGTAGTTATTCCACCTATATCATCATTTGTAGGACTGTAGTCGTATCTAGAGTTCTCTTTCTTGAGGGTACACTCGAGCACACTATCCAATCTTATTTCTCTTCCTCTTTCTTTATTCCTTTTTTTTTAAGTTTATATTGTTTATGTATGAAATATCTACTTTAATGATGTTAATTTTCTTAAAATATTTTATTTTAGTTGTTCATTTCTTCTCCTGTAGTTTATATATATATATATATATATATATATATATATATATATATATATATATATATATATATATATATATATATATATATATATATATACTGTTTATGTATGAAGTATCAACTGTAATTATGTTACTGTTCTTGAAATATTTTATTTTAATTGTTCATTACTTCTCCTGTAGTTTATTTATTTCCTTGTTTCCTTTTTTCGCTAGGCTATTTTACCCTATTGTAGCGTTTGGGCTTATAACATCCTGATTTTCCAATTAGGGTTGTAGCTTAGCTAGTAATAATAATAATAATAATAATAATAATAATGATGATGATGATGATGATATTTGCAGCTATCAATTTAGAGACGGAAAAGATTTTTGTTTCATTAAAAGCCTTCGGTATCTATACAAACTTTATATAATTATTCTTCATCTGTATCATGAACAGATGTTTATCTCAGTGTATACTGTATATTCATCGGTTGGTTACAATTTACATGAAAAACAAAATTCATGATATGTTTCTATTTATGCCATCTAAATTAGCCCTTGATGAATCCTTGATATTTTTCTCTTTGCTATTAATGAACGCAGTACAGAGAAGTATTTTTTTAACCTGATGTTAAAAAACCAATTTCACTTCAAATTGTCGACTATAAAAGGACCGGATCAGAGAACTCGAGCAATTGTCTTTCATGTTTTCTGTTTTCTGGGATCTTTTTCTCTCGTTAGCAGCGTGACAGAAAAATTGAATAATATTTTTCATCCGTCAATCGCTTATTGGAAAGCATATATACATTTTCAACCAATAAAAAAAAAAGAAAAAACAGAAAACACCACCTGTGTGCTTTGGACTCGCCTCGTCCGAATACGGTGAATGTATGTTTTAATTTTTGTTTAATGATGGAAGTTTTCCTGTTGGAGCACAACTTAAATTTATGAGTCATTTTCG
>NC_090747.1:94696527-94706527 GCF_036898095.1 Palaemon carinicauda | reverse complement strand
CGATGTCTACGTTGTAGATATATAGATGAAAATGTATATTTAGAACATATTTTTTGACCGATAGATAGATATAAACACTGAGATCATACCGTTAGGAGGATTTACAAGTGCAACAACAACAAGTGCTGCCGTTTCTAGTCCACTGCAGGACAAAAACCTCAGACATTTCAATTCATGTCTTTGGTTTGGCCAATTTTCATCACAACGCTGGCCAGTGTGGATTGGTGATGGTGGGAGATTTTTTCTGATAGCTCACAGCAAACAAACCTAGTATGTGCGGCTTTTACAAGTACAGCTTTGCTGATCATGGCGATACACAAACCTTTTTACCACGTTAATGTATCCCCTCTCAGAAAGGAAGGATAATATAGGTTCCAGGGAAATAGATTTAGACATTTTAGGCAGACCTACAAAGAAAACTGTACATTTCCTGTAAACAGGTACACATTATTATTATTATTATTATTATTATTATTATTATTATTATTATTATTATTATTATTATTATTAGCTAAGCTACAACTCCAGTTGGAAAAGCAGGATGCAAAGCCCAAGGGCTCCAACAGGGAAAAATAAAATGTGTTACATATTACTAGATCATTTTGAGGATTCCGACGATATGTGGTTACAATTAGGGAATTAAACTACAGAACTTATAGTTCGAATTAGAGAATTGCTTAGGTAATAACGTTAATTATTTTTGTTTACGTATAATTGATAACGCATATGGTTTACAACAGATCTTTTCCAAACAGATAAATTGTTGGAATGGAATCATTAATGAAAATGGTAGTTTTTCTTCCACGCTGGTATTGCCGAATCCTCTACTATTTTACTCTCATTTTACATATCTCTTGTCAGGTGTCCTGTATTGTTTTACTCAAATTCTATATATCTATCTCAGGTGATACCCATTTCTTGATATTCATTTCCCTTTTGGTGTACTTCTTTAACGATTTTAATTCGTTATACATTATTCTATGTGCTTTTGTCTGTATCCAACTCTGTATCTCACTTTTCATATTTACCATCGCCAACGAACTTGGAAGGAGGTTATGTTTTACCCCCTGTTTGTGTGTGTGTTTGTTTATGAACCGCTTCCTGGCCACAATTTTAATCGTAGAGTAATGAAACTTGCAGGGATTATTTGATATATAAACTGGAAATTATTAAATTTTGGAAGGTCAAGGTCAAAGGTCATCATCACGGTCAAGCAAAATGTCCAATTCACGTAATCATCCATAAGTTTGGACATTGTTGTCACAGAGACTTCAAACTTGGTTCATACGTGAGTGTATGAAAATCCATGATAATTAATACATGTTAAGGTCAAGGTCCAGGTCGAGAAATAAGCTACCGCGGCGGAGGTCTGCGCTTTACTGAGTGCCCCTCTAGTTAAGTATATTTCCCTCTGATGCCCTCTCTTATTAACGCTATTCTTTTAAGTATCTTTCCTTCGCGTCATATTCTCTATCGCTCTTTAAATTCTTATCTCTGATCCTCATCCTTATCGGTCTTTCCACCTCATCCACTTAATCTTGATAAATATAATTCTGTATTGAATTATTTATGTTTTCAGACGTTGCACATTAAATGGCTTGCATCAGATAATAGAATCTAATTAAATTAATTGATATACTAATTACATTTCCCCTCAACTGAGCATGGATCCCATAATGTCTAATTTACAACTGGGGTGTAATGCATGAATATACAAGCATTTTGAATATGCACTTTTTCAATTGATATCCATACACACACACTCACTCATATACTGTGTGTTTATATATACATTTATATATATATATATACATACATATATATATATATATATATATATATTTGTGTATATATATACATATATATATATGTATATATATACATATATATATATATATATATATATATTTGTGTATATATATACATATATATATATGTATATATATATATATATATATATATATATATATATAACAATAAATGCAGTTGTTTCTAGTCCACTGCAGGACAAAGATCTCAATCATGACAATTCCTGTTTTGGGTTTGGTTAGTTTTCATCGCCACGCTGGCCACTGCGGATTGGTGATGGTGGGAGATTTTAGTCTGATCGCTCACACAAACTAACCCAGTGTAGATTGTCTTGACTTGTATAACTTTGCTGATCATGGTGATACACGAACCCTTTCGTCACCGTAAGGTGTGTCTATATATATATATGAGTATATATATATATATATATATATATATACATATATATATATGTGTATATATATATATATATATATATACGTATATATATACGTATATATATATATATATATATGTATATATGAACACATATGACAGTTATCTCTCTTTTATGCATAAGGATTCAGAACACAATAGCGTTCTCATTGCACCCGTGTTCTAAGTATGTAGGTCATTTGTGCCTCAGCAAGACATGTTAACTTCATTGGCAGACGAATTCTTGGTATCCCGATACACGTAGTTTGGCGAGGCTCACATTTTTCATTGTGCTTACTGTGCTTGTATACAAGGTTGGCCCCCATTAACATCGGGTGGTTTTGGGGAACGCTGTTGTGAAGGAGATGTTATGTTCTCTTAGATTTATGGTACACGGCCATATTTATGGCCGCTGAGGTGACAGTAGGATGGGCATTATTCGCTATAATTACCTCTGTAGTTCAGTCATCTTGATTGGATATGTTTATTTGTGTAGGTAATAATGGTTTTTATCATTTTCATTATTATTCCCGCTTTTAGGTTGCCCTACTAACGTTTAGTGCTATGAAAACAGTTGTTTACTATATATATTGCTGATTTTTATGGTTCCCTTTTGTAGGAGGTGGCTAAACTGCTTCATTGTTATGAGCTTGCGTTTATTTACCATACACGGCTTTTACCTTCATATGGAATTGGCTATACATCTGTGTCTGAAATTATTTTGGGATGTTTCCTAAGTCTATTACAGCTGTTGTCAATGGTAATTAATTTTTATTTGTACAATAGCTTAAATAGTGATATATACATTTTCATTGGGCAAATGAGCTCAGTTCGTAGGTGCCATGGTCCGAAGAAATGGGATTTTCATGGTACGTTTCTCAATCGTTTTGAGTCACCCTGGAATCTAACAAGTGTTTTCTTATGGAGTATGAGTGCATATATATATATATATATATATATATGTATATATATATATGTATATATATATATATATATATATATATATATATATATATATATATTTCTAAAGAACTCTACTTCCCCACTTCAATATATGTTCGAAATAACGTTGAAAATCTCTTTATTTTTTTTTCTTTCTCTTTATCTCTGTGTTTGAATGCCTATGTAGGTTATCGTGGGTTGGAATGAACACCATTTTGAAATCAGACTGTATCTGTTACTCTATTATTTATATAACCGATATTCTATAAAATGTAAAATATTTACAATAACAACAAATACAGTACTGATTCCAAGTGAATTCTCACTGTTAAAAAAAATGAAAGAGCACAGTAATGGATTTTTCTAAAAGCAAAATTTCCAAGCGGGGATTGTAATCCCCGAGAGGGAATTTCATGGGAAATGTTTTGAGTATGGCAACAGAAAAAATGTATTCTGGAATTATGATTTTCGTAATAGTTTCAGAGAGACAAATGCTATTGAAAATATTCCAGTTCACGTCAGTGTCAAAATAACTCCATGTGTGATATCTGGTAGCTAGCTTTTTAACGTAATGTAATTCAACAGAAGGCTATATTGGAATTATTTACGTTTAGTCAGAGACAAGCTCAATCTTTAAGATAGTTTTCTCTTTATTGTAAGCAATGCAGTGTATGCATATATTGTTTCTAAATTAAAAGTGGAAGGAAAATATGTCAATGCAAGTGATAGATATTTTCAGTCGTAGATAGTGATTTAAATTGTTTTTTTTAAATCTATATATTTATTTATTTTGTGTGTGTGTGTGTGTGTAAACCTCATATGATTATTACCACTACTTTCATTAGTTAGCTTCGCATGGTGATCTTCCTCGTGTATGCTTACGCCAGTCATATTACAATTTATTAATGTATTAAAAGATTAATTATTCTGGTCGAAATAAATTCAGACTACCATTATTATTATTATTATTATTATTATTATTATTATTATTATTATAAGCTAAGTTACAACGCTGGTTGGAAAAGTAGGATGATATAAGCCCAAGGGCTCCAACAAGGAAAAATAGCCCTGTGAGGAAAGGAAATAAACTACAAGAGAAGTAATAAACAAGTAAAATATATTAAAAAACAGTAACAAAACTAAAATAGATCTTTCAAATATAAACTATAAAATCTTCAAAACACAAGAGGAAGAGAAATAAGATAGAATAGTGTGCCGAGTGCACCCTCAAGCAAGAGAATTTCTTTTCGTATGGTTCTTTTCATAAATGCTTGTGTTTGCAGTGAATGCATGTATACACCTGGGGTAAAAGATGAGTTTATTTTTCGTGTCTTTCATTTTCTGGGATATGATCTTCCTCCCACATGATTTTCTTTTTCTAAGTCGTCGGCATATTTTATTCAATTTCAGTTGATATATATTTCAGTTATATCCAGCGTTAAGATTATATTTAAGAATTATCTTTACTTTATATGTCCATTATCTCTCTCCCATATATATATATATATATATGCATATATATATGCATAGATATATATGTGTGTGTGTGTATATATATATATATATATATACATATATATGTGTGTATATATATATATATATATATATATTATTATATATATACATACATATATATGTGTGTATATATATATATATATATATGCAGAACTACCACCATGGGGAAATGAATTAGAAAATATAATATTAACACCTGGTAATGGGGTATGAACTCTTCTCACAAACACCTGAAAACATAACCCAGGTAGTTTGTTTCGGTGATGAGTATTGTTTTGTAAATATTTGTACGTCATTTATGTCCGAACTCTCACTGTACCATATGAAATTTAGAGACCTCGATCAATAAATCTGTACTCGGAAGAAGTATTACGAAATTAGTCTGGTTTTAATCTTGTATTTTCTATTTCTTCGTTTTTTTTTTTTTTTTTCATTACGCTCCCCTTTTATTTTTACGTGTGTGTGTATATATATACATATATATATATATATATATATAATAATAATAATAATAATAATAATAATAATAATAATAATAATAATAATAATAATAATAATAATAATAAAAACAGTATAAATAAAACTATAAAAGTAACCAAACGCTAGATTTTTAAATTGTCGAGAGAGAGAGAGAGAGAGAGAGAGAGAGAGAGAGAGAGAGAGAATATATACACGTAAAATCAACTGAATAATTGAGTCATACAAACCCGCATTTAAGTGGACGTCCCAACATTTTTCTTCGGAATAAAAAGGACGATGTCAGATCCCAACCACGAGACCGGAACATATTTTTTTCTCGACTTGAATTTGGAGAAAATTTGAAGATGTCTTGTTTGCCTTAAGGTTGCTGGGGTTACCTCAGCAATTTTACGGTATTTGCCTGTGGAGTAAGATAGACTTTACCCATAGGCTTTTTCTGTGTTTGAAATTCGTCCTAAATTTTTTTTTCTTTTTCGGTATATCTCTTATGAGTCTGTGTTGATGTTAGAAAAATAGTCTACTTGGAAGGGACCTGGTAGAATCTGTTTTTATGAAGGAAGGTAGTTTACAGTTATTTTTTTTTTCGATTTAGGGACTTATGTTACCCTTTCTGAGTTACCTTAACGTGGTGAAAGGGTTTGCGTATCGCCATGATCACCAAAGATTTACTAGTCAAGGCCACCCATACTAGGTTGGTTAGCTGTTAGCGATCAGACGAAAATTACTCACTATCACCAATCCTCAGTGGCCAACGTGGTGATGAAGAATGGCCAAACCCCATGCATGAATACGGGCATTTTTGACGGCTTTGGTTTCGCAGTGGACTGGAAACGGCTCCATTTGATTTTAAAAAACCTGTGGGGTTGTAATTATTATTGGTTAACTTTTCTGACCGGCATTCAAGTGTATCGTCTTTCTCAAGATTAATTTCAAATTTAAGGAAATTGGAAAAGGGTTAAGGTAATCTAAGGTAAAGAACAGCAGCATCTAAGGTAATGGCCACATGCTCAAGTTTAAACCCTGATCATAACATTATCATTTGCGTTCAGAGTTCTGCTCATCATATTTTTGCAACTAAAATGTAGGTAGTGGAGAAATTCAACAAGCTTAATGATGACAAGAGTCAGACAACAGAATCGTTAGCGAGAGAGAGAGAGAGAGAGAGAGAGAGAGAGAGAGAGAGATCTAAAGGGAACATCTGTGATGGTGGGAAAGAGGGAGAATTTGATAGTCTGATAAAAATCTTAATAGAGTCATTATTGATGTTGGTTGAGAGAGAAAGAATAAAGTCAGAAAGAAACATTTTCATGCTGGGAAATAGAGAGAGAGAGAGTGATAAATCAATTAAATCTAATAGTATCAGAGAGAGAGAGAGAGAGAGAGAGAGAGAGAGAGAGAGAGAGAGAGAATATATACACGTAAAATCAACTGAATAATTGAGTCATACAAACCCGTATTTAAGTGACGTCCCAACATTTTTCTCCGGAATAAAAGGACGATGTCAGATCCCAACCACGAGACCGGAACATATTTTTTCTCGACTTGAATTTGGAGAAATTTGAAGATGTCTTGTTTGCCTTAAGGTTGCTGGGGTTACCTCAGCAATTTTACGGTGTTTGCCTGTCGAGTAAGATAGACTTTACCCCATAGGCTTTTTCTGTGTTTGAAATTCGTACTAAATTTTTTTTCTTTTTCGGTATATCTCTTATGAGTCTGTGTTTATTTTAGAAAAATAGTCTACTCGGAAGGGACCTGGTAGAATCTGCTTTATGGAGGAAGGTAGTCTACAGTTATTTTTTTTTTTTTCGATTTAGGTACTTACGTTACCCTTTCTAGGTTACCTTAACGTGGTGAAAGGGTTTGTGTATCGCCATGATCACCAAAGCTTTACTAGTCATGGCCATCCATACTAGGTTGGTTAGCTGTTAGCGATCAGACGAAAAGCCCTATCACCAATCCTCAGTGGCCACCGTGGTGATGAAAAATGGCCAAACCCCAGGCATGAGTAAGGGTATTTCTGACGGCTTTGTTTCGCAGTGAACGGGAAACGGCTCCTTTTGTCTTAAAAAACTTGTGGGGTGTGATTTGTTTTGCAGTGAACGGGAAACGGCTCCATTTGTCTTAAAAAACTTGTGGGTTGTGATTTGTTTTGCTGTGAACGGGAAACGGCTCCATTTGTCTTAAAAAACTTGTGGGTTGTGATTTGTTTTGCAGTGAACGGGAAACGGCTCCATTTGTCTTAAAAAACTTGTGGGTTGTGATTTGTTTTGCAGTGAACGGGAAACGGCTCCATTTGTCTTAAAAAACTTGTGGGTTGTGATTTGTTTTGCAGTGAACGGGAAACGGCTCCATTTGTCTTAAAAAACTTGTGGGTTGTGATTTGTTTTGCAGTGAACGGGAAACGGCTCCATTTGTCTTAAAAAACTTGTGGGTTGTGATTTGTTTTGCAGTGAACGGGAAACGGCTCCTTTTGTCTTAAAAAACTTGTGGGTTGTGATTTGTTTTGCAGTGAACGGGAAACGGCTCCATTTGTCTTAAAAAACTTGTGGGTTGTGATTTGTTTTGCAGTGAACGGGAAACGGCTCCATTTGTCTTAAAAAACTTGTGGGTTGTGATTTGTTTTGCAGTGAACGGGAAACGGCTCCATTTGTCTTAAAAAACTTGTGGGTTGTGATTTGTTTTGCAGTGAACGGGAAACGGCTCCATTTGTCTTAAAAAACTTGTGGGTTGTGATTTGTTTTGCAGTGAACGGGAAACGGCTCCATTTGTCTTAAAAAACTTGTGGGTTGTGATTTGTTTTGCAGTGAACGGGAAACGGCTCCATTTGTCTTAAAAAACTTGTGGGTTGTGGTTTGTTTTGCAGTGAACGGGAAACGGCTCCATTTGTCTTAGAAAACCTGTGGGTTGTAATTATTATTGGTTAACATTTCTGACCGGCATTCAAGTGTATCGTCTTTCTCAAGATTAATTTCAAATTTAAGGAAATTGGAAAAGTGTTAAGGTAATCTAAGGTAAAAAGCAGCAGCATCTAAGGTTATGGCCACATGCTCATGTTTAAACCCTGATCATAACATTATCATTTACGTTCAGAGTTCTACTCATCATATTTTTGCAACTAAAATGTAGGTAGTGGAGAAATTCAACAGGCTTAATGACAACAGAGTCAGACAACATAATCGTTACCTGGAGAGAGAGAGAGAGAGAGAGAGAGAGAGAGAGAACATCTGTGATGCTGGGAAATAGAATCATTATTGATGTTGGTTGAGAGAGAAAGTATAAAGTAAAAAAGAAACATTTTCTTGCTGGGAAATAGAGAGTGATAAATCAATGAAATCTAATAGAATCATTAAGTTGAGAGAGAGAGAGAGAGAGAGAGAGAGAGAGAGAGAACTACTGTTAAATACAGTAACATCTTTCTTGTTCGAAGGGTCGAAATTGATAAACAGACACACAGATGGGTTTGAAAATTAATTTTAGCAAAAATTCGCACTTCCTTGATTTTGATCAAGCATATGGTAAAAGCCAGTAGTATGAGTCTCCCAGATGTTACTGTTATTAGCGTATACTCGTATTGGAAGAACTGTAGCCCATGTTAATTGAGGGAATAGTATCTTTAGAAAATAATGATACGCATTTGACGATTCTCAGTTAAATCTACGTAAGATAAAAATGGAAGTGGCTCGATAATATTAGCTGTAAATAATAAGAAATTTTTTTGCTTGTTATTATTCGTCAAAGCAATTTGGGATTTTATAACACTGTTAAATTTTTGCCATTTTAAGATTAAATGATGAGGCCATTTGCGTCAATAGGCGTAGTGGTCAATTACTGCACTGTAATGGTTCTGTGGCTACTTTCCTCTTGGTAAGGGTAGAAGAGACTCTTCAGCTGTGGTAAGCAGCTCTTCTAGGAGAAGGACACTCCAAATTCAAACCATTGTTCTCTAGTCTTGCATAGTGCCATAGCCTCTATACCATGGTCTTCCACTGTCTTGGGGTAGAGTTCTCTTACTTGAGGGTACACTCGGGAATCCTATGATTTTGTTAAAGTTTTTATAGTTTATATAGGAAATATTTTTAAATGTTGTTACTGTTCTTAAGATATTTTCTTCTTCCTTGTTCCCTTTCCTCACTGGGCTATTTTGCCTGTTGGGGCCCCTGGGCTTATAGCATCCTGCTTTTCCAAGTAGGGTTGTAGCTTAGCAAGTAAGAACAACAACAACAACAATAATAATAATAATAATGATAATAATAATACGTCTCTGAGTAAGCGTTAAAAAACAACAACACCCTTTTAATGGTGTCTGTAAGGCGAGGTTCCTTTGAAAAACGTGTCTTTGGAACGCTGTGTAGGATTATTAATGTTTGTTTTTGACTCTCCTGTGTTGGGCCAGTCTCTGAACACACATTTTAATACTTAATTGTATGTAAAGTTTCGTGTACACTATTATTTTCCTTTCAGGTGAAGGTTAGAGTTATTAAGATTAGGAAAAATACGTAAATGACTTCTGGTGTGAAGTGTTCATATTCACGCCTTATGTGTTTTTGTTTGTTTATATATTGCCTATTTAATTTTGTGTGAATTTTGTGTTTTTATAAGTTTTTTATTATAATCTTTATTATATACATATCTGTTGTTATTCAGTATACTGCGTGTATATGTGTATATATATATATATATATATATCGTGTTTTTATATATATTTTTTAAATTATAATCTTTATTATATACATGTGTGTTGTTATTCAGTATACTGCGTGTATATGTATATATATATATATATATATATACACACTGCATATTACTTTTAGCTTTTCTTTTTTAACAGTTTCCATGTTTG
>NC_090747.1:94679027-94686527 GCF_036898095.1 Palaemon carinicauda | reverse complement strand
CAAAAGTCTTATAGGATATTTTTTTTATCGATGCTGATAGGTTCTGACAGAAAATTAACGTCGTAGTAATATTGATAAGTGAAAGGTCCATAATCGATGCATCCCTTTAACTTTTTTTTTTTCATACATTTACGGCTATCTGCATACACACACACATATATAAATATATATATACACATACATAAATACACACACACACACACATATATATATATATATATATATAAATATATATATGAATGAATACAAAGGTCCATTATTGATACATCTCTAACTTTTTTTGTTTGTTTTTATACATTCACGGTTATCTGCATACACTCGAACATATATACATAAATACACACACATTATATATATATACATATATATATATATTGTTCGTATTTATGGTTACGTTTTCCCTTAGATGCTAATCATATACGTCAACAGGGTAATATGTACAGATAATCACACACTCTTATTCACGAAAACAGTCGCCCTTTGCCAAGGTACGTCACAGTGTAAAAAAAAAGTCTTAAACGGCCAAAATGACAACAAGGGGGAGAGGAATCCGAGACTGGCAACTAACTTAAAGGAGCCTTAACAAATGGGGTTAGTGAGAGTTTGCCGTGGATATATAATGCGTTTCCGACTCGGGCCTTGGCAGGAGGAGCCGGAGAATCTTCGTTCGTATAATGATCACGGGTGTGGTGTGATCTTCAGAAGGAAGCTGGATGTGTTAACAGAAAATGAGAGAGAGAGAGAGAGAGAGAGAGAGAGAGAGAGAGAGAGAGAGAGGTGTCTGCTTTTGCTCATCCTCTACATCTGCTGTCTCAGCTATTCATCATGTTTTTTCATTATATTTAGATTTTTTTTTTTTTCTTTTTTTTAGTTCGAACATCATATTAAGTTCATTACTTTGTGATTGTGTTTCCTAGTTGTTTTTCAATTACATTTTTGCATTATTGTAAGAACCTATTTATGATCTAGGTTTTCTTAATGAAATTTCCTCGTTATTTTAATTTTTTATCCCCAATAAAGGGCTTTATTTTAAGATAACTTCATGATATAATTTTATGACTAAATGAGACACGCACACGCACACACACATCTACATGAAAAATATAACGATGGGTCTCTAGGGGAAATTGGAAAATGTCCATTTATTCTATTCCATTTAAGTTTTCACATTTCCATGTTGAAATTATCAGCTGGCGTTGCGAAACTTTTCTAAAATGGTGGGTCTTACGTTCTCTTATTCAGTTTGGCTGTGTTGAAAAATGCATGAGATAATAATACAGATACTCAAATTCTTCTTGTGATTCTTTTTTCTTAATGTGAACTGTCTGGATGTTTGTTGGTATATATGGGATGGTCAGCAGATTTTTTTATTCCCTAGGTTTAGGCATTATATATATATATACATATATATATATATATATATATATAAGTATATATATATATGTATATTATAGTATATTATATATATATATAAATATATATATATGTATATTATATTATATTATATTGTATATATACATATATATACATACATATATATACAATTCATATATATGTGTATATATATATATAAATATATATATATATATATATTATATATATATATTTGTCAGGTTCTTATTCGCATAGTTATTTTAATCCGTTCCCCTGTCATTAAAAACATCAACTTTTTATCTAAACACTTCATGTTATTTATATGATTATATATACTTATATGCCTTTTTATGAATTTGATATGTATGTTGACTCGTGCTTGAAACGAAAATGGTTGTATACTATTTTATTTATTGGGAATCTTTAAGATTTGGGTACATTATATTATTTCAATGTTTTTGATGTCATACCGATAATGAATAATCTTATACATCAGGCTGCTGGGTAATCATCTCACTACAATTAAAAGTAAAATTCCACAAGATTCTACTATTAATGAAAACTTGCACGCTCATTTCGCGGGAGAATAATAGATTATTTTCAACTTCGATTCCGCGTAATATAGGGAGCTTTGGTATTGGAAATCCATACCGTATTCCTTTTCTAAAACAAATGATGCTCTTGATATGCATTTGTTTGTTTTCTCCGTTCAAAGTAGACGGTGGGTGTTTGGTATGTTAATTCACTAGGATATTCGTAGGTTTTTTCCATGATTATAAGGTGCAAAGCCTTGACTAGAAATCCCATCCAGACGTGCGTTGATTGGTCATATGTATGTTTAAGATTTAAAGGCAGCTCATGAATAGCAGACGCTAGGGACAGTGATATTGCCATATCAAGCTGGACAATGCCCCAGAGACTGACCATATATACTGTACATATGATCAGCGCTCAATTCCCCTCTCCTCCCAAGCTAGTTCAAGGGAGGGCTAGGCAATGGCTGCTGAGGACTCAGTAGATAGATCTATAGGCTCTCCCAAACCCCCCATCCTTAGCTCACAAGGATGGTAAGGTTGCAGCTACCAAAGAAACTATTGAGTTTGAGTGGGACTTGAACCCAGTTGGTCGTTCACCAGTCAGGGTCGTTACCTAATCGGCCACTACAACCCTAGATAGAAATAACTACCTGGTTACACTTACACACACATCATCATTATCGTCACCCGTAATTATTCCATTGCAGGATAAAGGCCTCTGGCATGTCCTTCTACTCGCGTCTGTTTATGGTCTTTCTATGCTAGTTTATGCCCATACATTTTCTTAGTTCGTCAATCCATCGTCTTCTCCTCCTTCCCTTGCTTCTTTTGAAATTTCTAGGTACCCATTCCGTTATTATTAATGTCCATTTTTTATCAGTTATTCTCATTGTACAGTATGCCGTGCTCATGTTGATTTCTTTTTCTTACATATAGTTAGAATATCCTCTCGTATTCATGTTGCTCTTTTTCTGTCTCTTAGTGTTATTCCCATCATTAATCTTTCCATAGCTCTTTGAGTTGTTACTAGCCTCATGTTCTAAGGCTTTAGTACTGCTTCATGTTTCTGATGCATAAGTTAACAATGGTAGGATTATCTGATTAAATACTTGTCTTTAGAGAAAGTGACATTTTAATTTTCATAATCTCATTTAGTTTACCAAAAGCTCTCCATCCTATACTTATCCTTCTTAAAATATCAGTCTCATGTCCTGGTGAAACACTTACTGCCTGTCCTATGTACGTATATTCATTAACTATTTCTAGAGGTTCGCTCATAACCCTTACTTGTTGTCTCTGCAATTTCATTGAACATTAACTTAGTTTGACTTATAATAATTTTCATTCATATTCTGTTCTCTCTCTCTCTCTCTCTCTCTCTCTCTCTCTCTCTGTATATACATACATACATACATTATATATATATATATATGTATATGTAGATAGATAGATGGGACATTGGGCTATCGAACTATGGTGGATTATGATATTATTATTCAATGGGAAAAACAAACCAATGCGAAAAAGAAACGGAGAAGGGAAGAATGATCTGTAAAAGAAAAAAGAAAATTAAGATAAATATTATTTAAATAAATGCGTAGCAGATGAACTCTGAAACATGGCACACATGAGCATTATATATATATATATATATATATATACTGTATATATAAATCAGAGTGGTTGAGTTTTTAGCTCTAGGTCTCCCGATTCTTATGTATGTTGTGCCTACCAGTTTACCCAGCTGCAACTGGGCACCAGTATTTAACAGGATAAAAATAAAGTGTCGGTATAGGATCTTTATCTATCTAGGCATGCTGTGAATCCGGATATCTGTACACTTTCTGTCGCTACCACTATAGACTTAAAAATACTTAGTGGTGTAGGGAGAAAATTCGTATGTATACTGTATATGTATGTATAATACACACACACACACACACACACATATATATATATATATATATATATAAATGTATGTGTGTCTGTCTGTATTTCTATCTGTCTGTGAGTGTGAGAGTGTGCATACTCATGTGCGCGCTCTCTAATATAACCATAAGACCAAATGTTAATACCTTTTTTTTTTTAGTATCATCATTGTATTTTTGTCATAAATACAGTATACAATCATAAATATATCCATTTCTTCTTGATGGAGACCTTATGCTAGAAGCTAGGTGGTAATTGTTTAGGAATGGTAAACGAAAGTGTCGGCAACCTTCATTAAAAAAAAAAAGATGCTTCCTTATTGTTTTACGAATACTGTTTCAAAAGATCCATCATTAATACTCATTTCTTCTCCATGGACAAAGAGATGCATTAGCAGTCCTATTAGTGTACTTGCGAATTTCATTTATTTATTAATTTAACTATTTGATAGTTAAATGTTTCATTTATTCATCAATTGGTTGTGATCTGCTATTAATCTATGTTATTCGATCCATGCTCTCTAGCTCCTGATTCCTGAAATCTTCTCATTTCAGTGTCGGAACTCACAAGTTTTAGACTCTTTTCCCTCTCTTGTTTCTGTTTCTATCTTTTTATTTCTCTTTTTTCTTTTAATGTAAACTTTACCATTTGGTTCCACGGGTTGTTGTGGCTTGATTGGTAACGTCTCTGCCTGGTGTTTGCCAGTCGGGGGTTCGAGTCCCGCTCAGACCCGATAGTGCCATTAGTGTCTGCAACCTTACCATCCTTATGAGCTAAGGTTGGGGGTTTGGGGTAGCCTATAGGTCTATCTGCTGAGTCATCAGCAGCCACTACCTGGCCCTCCCTGGTCCTAGCTTGGGTGGAGAGAAGGCTTGGGCACTTTTCATAAAATATATGGTCAGTCTCTAGAGCATTGACCTGCTTGCTAGGGCAATGTCACTGTCCCTTGTCTCTGCGATTCATGAGTGACCTTTAAACCTTTAAATTAGCCTGCTTTCCCTGTTTGTACCCTAGGACATGTAACTTTCAGTTTTCTCTAGCTTGTGTTGCAGCTCTGACGATGATGATAATAATAATATGATGTTTCTGTTATAGAAGGGCTTCATGTTATCACTCACGTAATATACACCTACGTCGCTTCATATGTCCAGTCGCCCATTACTTTATTCTATGCCCCGGTCAGGTTTTTAGATAATTTACTATAAAAGGTAATTTTTATTAGAAATAAGTCCATATGTTGCTGTAATATTTATCAAATAAAATGTGCATGACTTATTTAGAAACAAAACAAAAAAAAAACATCTTTTTTTACTAGTGTGGTTCATATTGTGAGTGATATTAAGCATTAAAATATAAATGTTATAAATAAAGATTATTCCTGGTATGACTAATTTAGAAAAAAAAATCTTTTTACTTGCCTGGTTCAGATCGTGATATTAACAAGTATCAAAATATGATTTTTATAAATAAAAATTATTTTTCTTATAATTTTTCTCGATAGAATTCCTTCCAACCTGTTGTACCAACCTGGAGACACTTGTGGAGATTTTGGAGACCTAATAAATTCCTTTGTTCGTTTCTATAAACGTTCTTTTGAAAGAGACTGTCCCCGATGTTTCATGGTTCGAATACTAAATTGCACATTTGTATCGTTCTTACGTCTTTTCCGTTAATATTTCTTATCAGATTGCTATGTAAAATTAAATTGTTATCTTATTATTTTGCAATGCTTCAACGCTGTTCTATTTTTGTAAACGCATTTTTCATTTACGGTAGTCGAAGCCATAGACCAGGGAAGGGTTTCGAACACGCATGACGTCAACAAAGGGAATATTGTAGACTGGATTAAAGAGGAAATTCGCCTAGATTCCTCTTTTGAAATGGACCTGTTTGAAGCTGAGACTCATGGCGAACGCATTTATTCGATTCGGCCCGGACCCCCCGAAATGAGAGAGAGAGAGAGAGAGAGAGAGAGAGAGAGAGAGAGAGAGAGAGAGAGAGAGAGCTACTCCTAATTCTTAATCTTTTTATCGTTCCTAAACGGATTCAGATAAAAGTATCCCATCTAAATACCACTTCTGTGTGGTAGCATTTCCGGGATTCTTACTATCGGACATTTCTGATGTAATTAAAACACGATTTTAGGGTGATTGTGTAATTTATAAGCCTATTAATTTTATTAATATCGCTCGTTGCACTTGCCTTAGACGCGATGGATCCCGTTTTCTTTGAAAGACACCTGTTGGGAAAGGTGGTCAAATATAATCTAGGTTTATATTTTTTTAGGCATCATCAGGAATTTGAATTGTTTATTTATGTGTATGTATGTTTATTTGAATTGTTTTATTTAAGTGTATGTATGTTTATTTGAATTGTTTGTTTAAGTGTATGTATGTGTATTTGAATTGTTTATTTATGTGTATGTATGTTTACTGATATTATTTTCGCCGATATATGACAAATAGAGGGTTTTTTTGACAGAAATTATTTAGGTGTATGTATATTTATTGATGTAGTTATTTTGACGGTTATATGACAAATAGAGTTTTTTTTTTTAAAGAAATTTTAATTTGAAATTGGGAGGAATGTCCGTAGTTTTTTCTTAATAGCTTGAAGAGTGAAAACTGGTGGAAGGTTTACAAAGATTTAATCGCGTTTGTAAGTTCCCACCTTTTTTACTCTCTCTCTCTCTCTCTCTCTCTCTCTCTCTCTCTCTCTCATTCTTAGTTATTGATCCATGGTAGCATTATCCTTTGTGCTTATATATCTCCCTTAATAGTATCAGTTTGCCTTTTGAAAATCAGGGCTTTTGATGTGTGCCATGGTTTTCTCTCTCTCTCTCTCTCTCTCTCTCTCTCTCTCTCTCTCTCTCTCGTTCTTTATCAAGAGGAAAAAGTGCTATGTGAATAGTGAATGGCCCTTGATATATCAAGAAATAAGACATGAATAGGAGAGAGAGAGAGAGAGAGAGAGAGAGAGAGAGAGAGAGAGAGAGTTGGCACATTCATCCACGCGACAAGAGAGAGAGAGAGAGAGAGAGAAAAAAAGGAAACTTTGAAAGCTGCCAAGTAAGAGCTTAAAGGGTGGCAGTTAAGGCAACATCTGATGCTATTGTAGTGGTCATATTTATAGGAAGAGCAGGTGCACGAGGAATGCTCCGCCTCGTTGGGAGATGCTCCGGAGAAAGAGAGAGAAAGGGGAGGGAGAGGAGGGATAGGAGCATAGGTATTCCATCTACCGTGCCACTACATAAATCTTCCTCTACATTGGCATTATCATCTTTCGTCTAACAATACCTCCAACAATCTCTCTCTCTCTCTCTCTCTCTCTCTCTCTCTCTCTCTCTCTCTCAAAACTATATAGTCAACGGCTTTCGCGAGGTGTTGCATCTTTGCATACCGAGCCGTTCAAGTCAACAATGGAACACTTCAGATTCCGGCTGTATAGCCGCTTTTGATTCTTGTGGAAATTTTGTATGCATACACATATATTTTATTATATTGTATATACACACACACACACACACATATATATATATATATATATACAGTATATATATATATATATATATATACAGTATATATATATATATATATATGTAGGGTGTATGTGTCTTTATATACATATAGATTTTCTCTCTCTCTCTCTCTCTCTCTCTCTC
>NC_090747.1:94677200-94678527 GCF_036898095.1 Palaemon carinicauda | reverse complement strand
ATCTCGTATTATATCATTTTTGAATAGTTCTAACTTTGTGGTTTTTGTTTTTTATTATTTGTTTTATTTATGTTTTTGATGAATTGCAAGTTTTTTACAGATTTTACTGTTGTATGTATCTTTTAATTTTTTTTCTATTATTTATTATATGGTATGGATATCGATTTTGTCTTTGCTATTCATTACCTCCGCCAAGGAAGTTGGAAGGAGGTTATGTTTTACCCCCTGTTTGTGTGTTTGTGTTTGTTTGTGTGTGTGTATTAATAAACACCTTCCTGGCCACAGCTTCAATAGTAGAGTAAGGAAGTTTGCAGGGATTAACTGTTATATGAAAAAAAAATTGGAAATGAATAAATTTGGAAGGTCAAGATTACCGTCAAGGAAAATGTCTAATTCACGTAATCAGCCAAAAGTTTGGACATCCATGTCACAAAGACTTCAATCTTGGTTCATATTTGAGGGCATGAAAAATCCACGCCAATTAATACATGTTAAGGTCAAAAGGTCAAGGTCGAGCAAAGGTCGATAAATAAGCTTTGCGGTGGAGGTCTGCGCTTTACTGAGTATCCCTCTAGTTATGTATTTTTTTTCCTATTTTATTTTTTTTATTCTTTTTTTTTTATGTTATTTACTTTGGTTTCCCTTGAGTACAGAGCTCGTATTTTATATAGTTTTTTTATTCAATGTTCTAAATTGTTCTATTGCTTTTGTACGTTTTTATCGTTTTCTACGATTTCCACATTTCTCTGAAAAAGGACATATTATTTATCCAGTTATACTGTATATATTGATTTTACCTTACATTATTATGTCTTATTTCTATACGCATCTTCCTGAAAGAACCCACGTTGTATACTTGATCACGCATCGACGATCGTAGACTTTTCGAAGCTGCATTTTTAGTTAATATTTCTCACCGCAAAGCACGTTAACAAAAAACCACCTTTAGTCTTGACCTCACAGGTGTGTGTGTGTGTGTATGTGTGTGTGTATGAAGGTGGGTGGCGGCCTGATCTCTGCAATTACTGGATTAAGATTATATTTCGCCTTTTTTTATGTTATCTTGTATCGTATATTACTGGATTTTAAGTTGAATCAGTTTCATTTCAGATTTGGAAAACCCGGGCTTGGCAAAACGCTTGGATATTGTTGTCGTTTTTTTTTTGGGGGGGGGGGGTGGGGGGGGAGGGGGTTACGGATCCGATGGCTTTTGTTGTAGTGACGCCATTGTACCTAAAGAAATCATTCGGTAGCTGACTGGCTCAGCGACGTTTGGAGGGGGCAATATAGTCTACCAATATTTCTTTTATTGGAGGATGGGTGGTGA
>NC_090747.1:94662200-94667200 GCF_036898095.1 Palaemon carinicauda | reverse complement strand
TAATTTTACGACTAATAATTGCAACGTTCATGGTAGTGAAATTCTTTTTCAAATTTATATCTGTATTTACCATTTTATTTCACCTAATTGGGTGGGAAAATAATCAGAATGATTTATTTTAGTATTAATGTTTTTCAATTCAGTTTTACCGACCATTTCGTATAATTTGATATCTTGTGGAAAAGACTATTATAACATAAATCTTAATTTTAATCACGTGTTATGATTCGTCGGATCCTTTGGCCAATAGGGGAAGTGTGCTCCCGGGATTTCTCTTGAGCAGTGCCAAGGACGAGAGAGTCGAGAACAGTGACACTCCTCTTCTGCCTAGAGCCCCTGATTAATGGTGTTAATAATTCTCCGAGTTTTCTGTCATATTTTGAGGGTCCTTGATCTACGGTGCATATCAGATGGTGTTGCTTTTATATCTCCTTGGGATTTCGCCTTGTCTTTGTGTTCTCTTGGACTTATTGTTATTGTTATTTCTTAGTTTAGAGTTTAGATTCTTCTCCATCTATCATACACTGAGAGAGGCTTCTGTTAGTTTTTATTGTTTATTTCTTTAGAAAGAATTTTTCCCGATATACACCAAATGACATATACTCAAAATTTTATTTCTGCGTCCCCCTTATTTTGATTTTAGTGTTTTATTGTTTATTTCTTTGGAAAGAATTTTTCGTATATACTCCAAATGGCATATACTCTAAATTCGATTATTGGGTCCCCCTTGTTTTGATTTTAGTTTTTCATTGTTTATTTCTTTGTAAAGAATTTTTATGGATATACTCCAAATGGCATACACTCAAAATTCGATTGCTGCGTCCTTCTTGTTTTGATTTTAATTTATATTGTTTATTTCTTTGTAAAGATTTTTTTCTTATATACACCAAATGGCATATACTCAAAATTCGATTTCTACGTTCATCTTGTTTTGATTTCACCTGATACAAAATTTTGTATATTCTTCTATCTCCTACACGCCACAGTTGTTCCCTCATTCAGAGGCCCGGTTCCCTTTAATAACCATGTTACATAACACCGAAAAGAGCATTAAGACTTGCCCGTCACTTCGCGTCATTTGGTCTTAATAACACACCGAGGCCGTCATCCATTGAAATCACTCCCGGCTGTTCCACTGCCATGATTTCTCACCCGGAGAGAGAGAAAATGGGTTTGGGGAGCTCCAACCCCCATCCACCACCTATCCCCTTTGGCCCCACCCCATCCACCAACTATTCCCTACAGCCCAACCCCCCTCCACCACTGCTCCCATTCAACCCCCATCCACCACCTATCCCCTTTAGTCCCGCCCCCATTCACCACCTATCCCCTATAGCCCCACCCCCATCTACCACCTATCCCCTATAGCCCAACCCCCATCTACCACCTATCCCCTTTAATCCCACCCCCATTCACCACCTATTCTCTTTAGCCGAACCCCCATCCACCACCTATTCCCTATAGCCCCAACCCCATCCACCACCTATCCCCTTTAACCCCACTCCCATCCACCACCTATCCCCTTTAGTCCCGCCCCCATCCACCACCTATAAACTTTAGCCCCAGCCCCATCCACCACCTGTAAACTTTAGCCCTAGCCCCATCCACCACCTATCCCCCTTTAGCCCCACTCCTATCCACCACTTATCCCCAATAGCCATCCCCCATGGACCACCTATCCCCTTTAGTCCTGCCCCCATCCACCACCTCTCCCTTTTAGCCCCACCCCTTCTCCCCGATTCCCTTTAGCCCCACCCCTTCTCCCCGATTCCCTTTAGCCCATCCCCCATCCACCACCTATCCCCTCTAGTCTCGCCCCCATCCACCACCTATCCCCTTTAGTCCCGCCCCCATCCACCACCTATAAACTTTAGCCCCACCCCCATCCACCACCTATCCCCCTTTAGCCCCACTCCTATCCACCACTTAACCCCAATAGCCATCCCCCATGGACCACCTATCCCCTTTAGTCCTGCCCCCATCCACCACCTCTCCCTTTTAGCCCCACCCATTCCCCTCTATTCCCTTTAGCCCATCCCCCATCCACCACCTATCCCCCCATTGGAAGAGAAAAGTTTCATGTCAGAATGATTGCCTCTCCTCTATCCTGGGGGGGGGGGGGGGGGGGGGGGGTTGTCTGTCTGCGGGGTGGCTTATTAAGGAGGTGGGAGGGAGTTTCTTTGAAGACGAGATGGTTGTCTGTTCTTTTAGTGTGCGATTATCTGCTTGCTTATTTAATTCAGATGGTTTTAGTTTGTTTTCTCTCGCTCTCGCTTCCTTCTGACTCGTGAAATAGTTGTCTCTTCATTTAATAGTTGAAACAAAACTGTTTTTCCTTTTACCAATTGATATATATGAATGGGTTATTGTCTCTCTTTATCCAATCTGTCTAAATGACGTTAAAACTTATTTTTTCTCCTTTTACTGTTTTATATAAAATAGCTATTGTCTATCTTCACGGGATCCGTCTAATTGATGTATTAAGAGAATACACGGAATTTCGAATATATTTCACAATTCAGGTTTTTTTTTTTTTTTTTTTTTTTTTTTTTTTTTTTTTTTTTTTTTTTTTTTTTTTTTCGTTAGTTCGTGATAAATACTAATAAACCAGTCAGTCTGTCAGTCAGTCTCTTCCATTTACACATTATGAGCCGGTCATGAAATGCATGACGATTACTGGCCAGAAAAATCGAGATTAATTTCGATTATTGGTCTTTAATGCTACTTTGCCCCCGAATGCCTGATTGAATAGGAAGACATTAATCCGATCAGATTAAATGAAGTTAACATTATCATCGTGTTCTCGCATTTAGTGAACCGACATCGTATCAATTATGGATGAAGACTTGTATTTTGTCGATCATGGGAGAGTTTGCGGTAGCTTTTACTCGTACGGAATTTGTAAGGGAATTTTTTTTATTACTCATATTTAAGAGTATTGTTATTGGTATTTCGTTTTCAGGTATTGTTATGGCTCTTTCATTGGCTTGGAAGATGAATGGTGGTTCTTGTTATAAATTGAGCTTATTGCTTTTTTTCACATTTCTCCGAAAAATTTTTGTAAGTTATCTTTACTGAGGGAGAAATGTATATTTTTTTCTTATTGTCTTTATAAATTACCTATGTATGTCTTCAATCAGGATTCACTGTATTTTCATGAGAATTGGTTGATATCGTTTTATTTTTATGGTTTCTAAAGATTTATTTTTATGCAGTATCTTGGTTTTATTGCAAGATGCATTGTTTAAAGAGATTATCTCAATATCCTAATGTATTATTATTTTTTTAAACATTGAAATATAAATTTATTATCCATTATTTGTTTCTTTCCTTAACGTTTTCGTATGCCCCTTTAAGCATATTTAGAAACTTTATGAATTGTGTGTAAGCATTGAAGATACGGAAGGAGGAGCAGATGAGAAATTTTTAAACTTACACGATCGGTTCATAGGGACAGCAGGGAGTGTTGTGGGTGTAGGGAAATAGAAAGAAATAGAAACAACAAGCAGTTGGAGAATTGAAAGGTCTTGCTATATGCGTTTCATTTCAATAGTTGAGCAAAAAAAAAAAAAAGGCGCAAGTAAAAGAATGTATTGAGAATTGAAAGGAGAACATGCGCACGAACTTCAGCAGAAAAAAAGGTTCTTTAAAAGAAGTACCCTGTAAATGCTCAGAAGATTTTAGTGTGAAAGATGGCGATGAAGACATAATGGCTGAAGAGTATAAAGCTCCCGGTCAGTAATGTAAGCATTTTGAAGATTTGTTGAAAATGGAGAATAGGAGAATGCAGAGCTGAGCAAGTCATGAGTGGAAAGAGTTGATGTTTTTTTAAAATACTCGAGGAAGTGACTATCAGGAAATTGAAAGGTTGAAGGATAGAAAGGCACGTTTATTTGATTGGAGTACAAGTGACTTCTTGTATGGCAATATCGGTAGGATTAAGTAATTGTCATTGGTGTCTAAGTTATGTATAGTTGAGGGGAAGATTCTTAGTAAATTGATGTCAAAAATAACTCATCTACTCTATAAAAGTAAAGCTGAAAAGGAAACTTTACGAATGAAGTTAGTATATTGTTCAGTATAAAGTAAGACATGATAAAAAGATAGGTTAGGGAAGTATGGTATGTGTGTGTCTGTGTGTGTGTGTGGGGGGGGGGGGGGAATGTTTAGAATTAAAGTGGACGAACCTTGATCAAGATTCTGGTAAAATCAATAAAAGGGGAATATGATTGGTATTATTGGTGTTTGGTATAAAAAATGAGCTGTTGAGATATGTGATTTTTTTTACTATAAAAGTAAAGTTAGTTTCTGAATAGTTAGACAGACGAATGACAAGTTTGAAAAGTTGGGCCGGAAGCCAGAGTCCGATAACCTGTTTGGTTATTAAAGATTTCTCTGGACGGAGTGATGGGGAAAGTTGGGGAAAGGACAGTTTCAAAGTTGCGTCATGCAAAATTTAGTCATGATTAGAATGTAAAAGCGTTGATATTTGTAGTTGATGCAGCACTGATTGGGGATCGGGAGAATGAATTTTCGAAACTAGGGAAAAGGATTTTTGTTTGGGCAAAACAACAAAGTCGTAAGATCATTTACTTGAGAATAATATTATTTGATTATATTGAATGTTGAGGCTCTTTGCGTCAATAGGCGTAGGAGGATATGATGATATGGAATATTTGAAGATGGTGCTGCGAAAGTTGATATGTAAATTTAATTATTTGAAACTATTGATTCATATAGGAAGTCAAGTGTAAATATTTAAGAAAATAAGGTGAGGAAAGAGGTAAGTCATAGAGGAAGAAATAGAGGTTGCAGTATGTGTGCATGGGATTGAGAAGAGGCTGGGAGCGCCTGAGGAAGCTAGGGTTGTATGAAGTAGTTGTTAATCAAAACTCCTTTATGGAAGGTACTTTTGGATATACTCCTATATGGAAGAGGTTTATGACTATTGAAGTCTAACGTAATTAAATGCTTTGTGTTGTTAAGATGAACTGATTGTA
>NC_090747.1:94652200-94654700 GCF_036898095.1 Palaemon carinicauda | reverse complement strand
AAGACTGAGGATGGAATTAAGTATTAGGGCAGTTGCCTAGTTATTTTGCATAATCTTTATATGAGAATTTTCGTTTTTTTTAATAACGGGCACAGGTTGCGTTTTCAGACATAATTTGCAGTCCATGAGAAATTAATTTAGCTATGCTATTGAGTTCATGACCTTTTCAAGAATAAAACTAATTTGTTCTTTCCCTGATGGGAGGATATCGAACCCATATTTTAGTGTACATTATTATATCTCTGCTCTGATTGTACATGAATAGTTATATATTAAAATGTTCATATAATGACAGGAAAATCGACATTATGTAAGCTCTTCAGGTAATGGAATGTTGTTCTGAAACCATTTAAATTTTAGTGATATTATGTTCAATATATATTGAACTCCATTGAAAACGCATCACCTGTAAATTATAATATGGTAAACGAATCTATTTCGAGGCGGAATATTAACGTCACCAACACGACCGACCGTGAATAATGCCATTAAGAAAAGAACAGATTAATTGTTCTATCTAGTTTCTCTTCCTCTTGTTTTGTTAAAGTTTTTTATAGTTTATATAGGAAATATTTATTTTTATGTTTTTACTGTTCTTAAAATATTTTATTTTTCCTTATTTCCTTCCCTCACTGGGCTATTTCCTGTTGGGGCCCCTGGGGCTTACAGCATTTAGCTTTTCCAACTAGGATTGTAGCTTAGCATTTAGTAATAATAATAATAATAATAATATTGAAACTAATTGCATGAAAACAGCAAAATTCCAGCACTTTGAAATAAAAACTTTATTTGTGTTGTGTAAACGTGCTGATGTACTTTCGTAAGTGAAGATGTTCACCAATGCCAAGATTGTTATCAGAGGAAAGGCGTATGGCCTTCAGCATGTCTCAGGTCGCCACATCAAGCAGTGTTATTGCCAGACGTTTCGGGTTGCCATGATTTCACCATCCGAGAATGTTCAATAAGTAGCCACCAGGGACCGCCAGCGTCCAGGTTAATCACGTGGCCATAATCCGTCTTGATGTGCCGACCTGAAACCTGCCCAAGGGCGTTCGCATTCCTCTGATGATAATCTTGGCATTGCTAAACACAATCACTTAGGAAAGTAGAGCGAAAATTAGAACTGCTTTGATCAGGCCGTTATTTATACCCCATATCAGCACGTTTTCGCAAAGCAATTCATTGTTTTTTTTTTTATGTAAATTGCATGATTTTTGTTTTTTTCATGCAATGAGTTCTATAATTATTATTATTATTGTTATTATTATTATTATTATTATTACTACCAGGTAAGCTACAACCATAGTTGAAAAAGCAGGATGCTATAAGCCCAAGGGCTCCAACAAGGAAAAATAGCCCAAGAGGGAAAGGAAACAAGAAATAAAATACAAGAGAAGCAATGTACAATTAAGATAAAATATGTTGAAAATAATCTGTTTCCTCTGAACAACATTATTTACGGCCTTTCGCATTGGTAACAACATTGCTGACGTTAATATTCCATCTCAAAATAGATTCGTAAATAAAGGGAAAAGGAAGAATTTAGTTTAGAACGAGTGAAAAGGACGCGCGTTTTAAGAAAATGATAAGAAAGACACGCCTTATTTAGATATATCTCATGGATAATAAATGCTTTTGAAAACTTCATGCAGAAAGGATTCTTAATTCTTGGTACATTCTTCAAGGTGCAGCTCAAGGCTCTTTATACGATAAGAGATTGTTCACCTTAAAGAAAATAGAAGCAGCAAGTAACTTAATATCTATTGTTATAGTTAGCGCAGAGCTAACATCTGTCACTGGCGATATACAGAGATTGACTATAGCAAGCTAATGTCATGCTCATCAAAAGAGAACTAGAATATTTTTGTTTGTTGGTTTTTCTTTCTTTTCCTACATTCCTTGAATATTATGATGAATAAAGCTTTGCTTTTCAAAGTCTTTATTCAAGAGAAACTTGAATTTTTTATAATGTATAAGTTAGAAATTTTTGAGAGTTGTCTGATTTTATCGCAAGTTACATGTCACCTCCAAAAGAACAATCTTGTAAGCGGTATTGTTTACTTTGTGCTTATCACGGCACCCTTTAAACGGGAGTAAAGTCTCTTTGCAGCATCCATGTATTTCAGAAATTATTTATTTTCATGTTCCATAATTAAGATAATAGCCTGTCTCTCTCTCTCTCTCTCTCTCTCTCTCTCTCTCAGACCATTCTATAAGTGTGCCATTAATACTGAAGAGGGAGAAGGAATATTCTCTCTCTCTCTCTCTCTCTCTCTCTCTCTCTCTCTCTCTCGTTATTGCCATTTCCTGATTGTATATTGTTTACCAATATTTTAACTGCAGTGTTGGTATGAGAAATTTCTCATTTTCATTCGAAGTTACATCATCATAATTTCTCAATTATTAACATACACTTCGAATCAGGACAGTACACGAAGCAGCCTCTTCCAATGATATCCTCCGTTTTGAGTTCGTGGTTAAATTTCAGTATCATCATCGT
>NC_090747.1:94644700-94647200 GCF_036898095.1 Palaemon carinicauda | reverse complement strand
CTCTCTCTCTCTCTCTCTCTCTCTATAATATATATATATATGTATATATATATATATATATGTGTGTATATATATATACATATATATATACATATATATATATATATATATAATAGATTTCCTGACACCCCGCTCTGAGGAAGTGCACCCTATCACACGCTTACTGCGTGGTAAGTAACCAAACAGATAGTGTAATGAGAGATGGCATCAGTGGTCGGTGGGGGTATACACAGGAACTCACCGCTCAGTTAGTGTGTGGCAGGGTGCCCTTCCTGAGAGTAATGTGTGCCAGGAATTCTTGTGTCCAACTGTTACATAACATTTTATGGAGGTTAGTTTTGAAGGTTAATGGTAATTTTGATTTATGATGTACGAATTTATATGATGATAATGATGATATTCATGCATTGTAGCTAAGCCCTGATGTAGTTTAAAAAAACTATCGTAACGGTTCGAGTGTTTGTAAAAAGATCAAACGGACTGTTGTTTGCGGTTATGATGTGCAAAAGAGGACGTGGGAATAGTGGAATAGTGTTTTGCATCTTCTGGCAAAATCGTTTTATGACCCATTGAAGTGGAATTCATTGCTCCAATATCTCAGCCTTGGAATTGGGAATCTCCCTGCAAATGCAAGTATGTTGCAAATCCCGATTTTAATACGTTGCAAGTCTTTGCAAGATGCGGAGTAGAATTGCATCTCTGGAAATGAAGGTTTTGTAAGCTAATGCGAATTTTTTATTGCAAAACTATACTATAGTTTTGCGCTATTGGAAGTATCAGTTTCATTGCTGTTTATCTTGATTGTATATCATTGTATCTTTACATTGCAAGAGCAAGGCCTCTGTGGGTCGTGGTATCCCGAGGGATTAACTTTGGGAAATTTTAAGCTTTATTTCCTATTTCTAGGCCCCCCCCCCCCAAAAAAAAAAAAATACGTGTTTTTTATATTCATAAAAAATTGCTAATAGATTTTTATTTTTTATTTTTTTAATTATTTTCTGCATGAACTTTTCTTTACATAGTTGAATAAATGCTTCAAAAACGTGGATGGGGGTGGTTTTTTTTTTTTTTTTTTTTTTGTATGCTAATGACCATTATTTTATCGTTATCACTTAATGCAAAACAAAAAGTTTTTTTAATTAGTGTATCTATATTTATTAAAGGAATTGATCCGACAAACTTGGTCATTATCTCTAGAGTTTTGGATTAGAAAATTATTGAAGGATAAACTTAGAATGAAATCAAATCTTCGAAGTGAAATAGATAATAAAGTCTTTTTTTCCGGCCGATTTTTTATCTCAAATGGAGCTTAATTCAATTTTTCTTTTTCCCCATAGTTCCCTTTGCTTTTCCTATTTCCCTTTGTTTTTCCTAGTTCCCTTTGCATTTTCCAAATTCCCTTTGGTTTCCCCTAGTTTCCTTTGCTTTTTCCTAGTTCCCTTTGTTTTTCCTAGTTCCCTTTACTTTTCCTAGTTCCCCTTTGATTTTCCTGGTTCCCTTTGGTTTTTCTTTTGTTCCCTTTGCTTTTCCTGGTTCCCTTTGCTTTACCTAGTTCCCTTTGCTTTTCCTGGTTCCCTTTGTTTTTCTTTGTTCCCTTTGCTTTTCCTAGTTCCCTTTGTTTTTCCTAGTTACCTTTTGTTTTTCTTCCGAACTGTATGTAATTTATTTTCCTAAAAAGAACAATGATGTTTAGATGGGCCGACTTTTGTCAGAGATGAAAATTTAAGAAGAAATTCTTATCTTATTTGACGCATCTTCTCATGAAATTGATTTGTTAATTCCAGCTTCCAAAATATGTTTATAGATATTTAAGATTTTAGATATTTTACCAGGCATCTCAATAACCATGAGTTAACAAAAGAAAAGACCAACAGTATTTGTGTAGTATTTCTGGCTTAACATCGAATGTTTACTTTTTTTCATCAGTAGCTTTGCCATTTTCTACCTCTCCCTAATTCGTCTTTAGGTTTCCCTTTGTAAACAAAATTCTAGGCAATTGTTTAAATGGACCTTCCAATTGCAGGTAAAAGCGACTGTTAAAAGAATCTCTACTGAAATCCCTCTTCCAAAAGCCAGGGTAAACGTTGGCTTGTGGAAAAGTCACTCATTCTCGTCCCAGAGAGAGAGAGAGAGAGAGAGAGAGAGAGAGAGAGAGAGAGAGTCCCAATTTCGAATTTGGTGCCTGGAAAGTTGAAGTTGGGAATCTGTTCTATGGCTGAAAACATGTTCCTAGAAACTGCTTATACACCTGAGCATTTGTGGCTTTGATCTTGCGTGTCTTCGCTTTTATGTGTGTTTTTTTTCTTTTTTTTTCCCAAAACGGAGTTCTCGTTTACTATTGAGATGAGAGTTGTATGTATGTATCTCTCTCTCTCTCTCTCTCTCTCTCTCTCTCTCTTATATATATTATATGTATATACATATATATATATATATATATAATATATTATATATATATATGCATACATATATGTATATATATTACTTTTTTCACTATATA
>NC_090747.1:94629084-94631584 GCF_036898095.1 Palaemon carinicauda | reverse complement strand
TATATATATATATATATATATATATATATATATATATATATATATATATATATATGTGTGTGTGTGTGTGTGTGTGTGTGTGTGTGTGTGTGTGTGGATGAAAATCAACACAATATCGTGCTCAAATAGAAATCAATTTCTATCTCCGACTTCTTTTAGAGTCTCTTGTGTCATGATTGGTAGCAACCTTATCTTTCATTTGAAGGGGCTATGGTGTGTGTGTGTGACAATTTATCACTAGCACTCATCAGTTTAGTTTATTTGAATAAATCGCAAATACATTTTAACGTCGTTGACCTCTCCATCGGGATTAAATACTCAACGAGAAGTAAATTTTATAATTAGCATTTCGAATCATAACCTTATATTCAACATAATTGTGCTGGAGGGGAATCTCGGCTTCGTAATGAGTTGTAGAAGGATATGCCCTGATATTCTATTCATTTATTTAGCCAACAATATTATGAAGTTTTAAATATACAACTTGTTCATTATCGAATACAATCTCATAATGAAATGCATCGTAACATTATATGATTAAGAAATAGTTATTTGATATATCCAATTAATACACGTAGAAAACATCTTTTCAGAATTATCTTTTTGAGTTAAATATTTAAGAAAAAAATTTATACATGATAGCCATCACCTTCTATATACTTTAGCTTATAGACTGGCATTACCATTCGAAAGCTTTCATGAAGTTGTAATAATCCAGGAGAATTTTTTTATTAGTAACGTTTTTCGGGATTATGATTTCTATGGTAGGTCAAGGAGGGTCGTGGAATGCATATAACAGCCCAAACGGAAAATTCATGGACAGAAAAAAAAAATCTGGATTTATTTAGGAAATTTTTAGTCTGAAATAAAGAAATTTCTTGGGAAATACTTCACACAAATGAACATGAAATATTTTGTTTCACTAATTATAAATGAAAAAAACCCTTAAAACATACAATCATACTAAAGAAAATTTACCCCCAGCTTACGTGTAGGTGATTTTGTTTCCATATCCTTGTTTTCCAATCTCCCTATATAATGAAGAGAGTGTCTGGATGGATATATATATATATATATATATATATATATATATATATATATATATATATATATATAATGTGTGTGTGTGTGTTACCTGTCACGGTGAGGGGCAACCACTCGGAAACCATCATCTCCCACAAAGTCCCCAAACTACCGTACAGTAGTTAGGAATCTGTGTGCGTGTGTATGTATATCTATCTGAATATTTAGTCGTCATTCTTAACGGGGCGCGTACGCTAGTAAATATATAGTTTTCCCCCAAACGAAGTCATATCTCAAGGTATTCCCGTTATAAGGATTTAAGCTGCCACACCAACCACCCTTTAAAATGCCCAATGTCTCCACCCAATAGAAATCATTTCGAAGAATGATGCATCATAAGCATTAACATCATTGCCTTATAAATATTCCTTAGAGGTAACAGTGATAGTTAAATATGAATTGCCGAATTAATGATAAAAAGAAATTGCATCCAAACTGGAATCAGGATAGATGTAGTTACCCCTTTAAAATTTTTACCGATGAAGTATTATGTACATTGTGCATAACTGGTATCATTTTCCATTTATGGTCCTTTTCTTTTCAGCGGATTGTATTTTAATTAATACATTGTGTTCGAAACTTTATCTGCCGTTGAAATAAATGTTTACAGTTTTATCGCTTACCATTTTATATATATATATATAT
Source organism: Palaemon carinicauda (assembly GCF_036898095.1). Classification (NCBI taxonomy): domain Eukaryota; kingdom Metazoa; phylum Arthropoda; class Malacostraca; order Decapoda; family Palaemonidae; genus Palaemon; species Palaemon carinicauda. Next base: position 94,629,856 of record NC_090747.1, on the reverse strand, counting down.
ATATATATATATATATATATATATATATATATATATATTATATATATATATATATATATATACATATATATGTGTGTATGTATGTATGTATATGTATGTGTATGTGTGAAAACGCACGTGTTGCTCTGTTTGAGTTCAGAAAAAATATTTATGTATCTCTCTACTTGCTAGGTAAATTTATCTTAAACTTATTCTTTGCTGGTGTCCATCCTTAGAAAATAGTATTTCCAGAGATCATTTATGGAACTTGTTTTTGGTTTAATGAATTATATGCTTATGGAAGCTCTCTACGCCATATCGCCAATTATTATGAATGATATTAACTTTATCCATCATAATCCATCACAGTCACATATTCAACAATCACAAAGGGTAATTTTTTCTCATTTATAACATAAGAGAAATTTTTTAACATTTATAACAAACATGTGTACTGTAGTCTACTTTTTATATACTTTATAAATTTCAGAGGCAACTAGTTTATACGGATATTCATGACTTTTTAAGAAAAGAAGATTAGAGAATCTTTTTCTATTAAAGATAAAATTTTCCTTTTGGACGTCAGCTGAGTAGCAAGTGAAGAAGACAAGAAAGAAATGGAAAGATTTTGGCGAGTAAAATAGCAGGAAAATACTTTGGTAAGCTCGCCATACCTCTTTTTCTCAAGCCCATTAACTGTCCCATTGAAAGTGGACGAAAAGAGGAAGAAACGAAAGAAAAATCTTCATCTTGACCGTAAATTGAGAGGATTGAGTCAAGGGTGTTCCACTTC
>NC_090747.1:94614084-94616584 GCF_036898095.1 Palaemon carinicauda | reverse complement strand
CAACCTCGCTGATAGAGGTGGGAATATATTTTGACCTTGCTCATGGTGGTAACAAGGAAATCAATCTTTACTCCGAATAGTGACAAGAGTTGTTGACCTTCAACACTGTTCTGAAGACATGCAGACCTTGCAAATTGGATTTTTGATTAGATATACCTTTCTCATAAAGGTGGTAATCGATATGTACTTTGACCAGAGGTGATAACAGCATTAATGACAGTTGAAAGGACTGTAGACCTTGCTCATAGAGGGACAAGAAATACAAAGCTTACGCATTGAAGTACCAGCTTCAAACATGTACTTTAAACAGATCGCTATGGTATGTTATGCAGATCCTGCATATAATGGCCACATGAGATGTAAACCCACCATAAAGTTAGGACAATAGATGGAAAAATAAACTTAAATGGAACGGGTGAGTCAGATGTTTCAGGTATAGTAGGTTTCAAAGGCAGACCTTCCCATGAAGATGCAAGGTAATACAGTCCAAGTTCATAGTTTGCAGGGAATGTGAACAACCTGCAGAGGAGTAATAGGTGGTTTGAACCAAGTTCCTAGATGTGAAGTATAAAGTAGACCTTCCTCATTGAAGTAGCAGAAAAGGGAACGTGACCGTATTATTAACGAGTTTTGCAAATATGGCTAATAAAGGGGGAAAGGAATACAGTCTTTGCATATACTGTAGACTTGGAGGGAAGGAATACAGTCCTTGCATATACTGTAGACGTGTCCACTGCATCTAAGGTTATTATACGGTCTTTGAACCGGTATTAGAATGTGATTTTTATATCCATCATTTTCAAGGAGAGGAACCTTTTAAGCCTTGAAACTATCTTTTTCTCTTATATTAGTGTATTTTCTTTCGCACAAGTAATTTAGGAAAAGACTTATGCTCATTTGCAACGTTCTCTAAGACGTTAATTTTAACATATAGCGTAAGAATTTGAATAATAATAAGTGTTTGGAAATGTTCTGTGTCTTCTTAAAGAAATAAATGTTTAAACTGAAGGAAAACATCCTAGCTTTAAACATATACCCAGGAGGTTTGTGTATTTATATATTTTTTTATTGGGAAACATATCCTCCCCATTTAAAACTTGTTAATCTCTGCCTTTGGTAAACAGAATACAGTATTAACATTTAGAATTATTAGTTTAATGCCAAATTAAAAAATTCAGATATGCGATCAGATAGTTGCTGAGTTGCATACATACATACACACTCATACACACACACACATATATATATATATATATATATATATATATATATATATACGTATATATAAATAAATTAATATATATATATATATTATATATATATATATATATATATATATAATATATATTATATATATATATATATATATATATATATATATATATATATATATATATATACTTGTATATATATATATATATATATACACACATAATTGTGTGAGTATATATTATTTATGTATATGTTTTTATATATATACATGTTCATGTATGAATACGTACGTTATTGATATCATTATGCGTTTTGCCACTAGATTGCTGGACGTTGAAGGCATGTAAAAATATATCTTCAATATATTATGCATATTCATTTCCTCAGATGCGTGTTGTGTGTCTGCATTTATCTTTCTTATCATACCGTGTCCTCCTGTCGTAAAGCCGTTAATGGAACGACGCTACTCAGAAATAGCTGGTGGTGTCTCGTAGAGACTAGCATTTAGAAGATCTAACTTTTTACCTTAAGGATAAACCATTTTGAACTATTGTCTGCACTAATTGTAAGCTTAAAATACCCGTTATTCTGTTTCAAGCATTTTGGGATTTCACTTTATTTATTCATTGAAAATCAAATGTTGGTCTCTCTCTCTCTCTCTCTCTCTCTCTCTCTCTCTCTCTCTCTCTCTCTCTCTCTCTCTCTCTCTCTTCTTTTTAAGGGTATTTTGAAAAATAAGACTCGTCTCACACATGCCTAAGAGTTCTGGTGTTAAAAAAAATGGAGTATTTTCACTGGGAAAGTTTATGAGGGGTTAATGGAGGGCAAAAGGAAGCAGACTCTCTGTTACGAACTTCAGCAGCGATAGTGGTAAGGTCTTGGCCACACTTCAAAATAATACGGGTGTTCCCTTTTCTCCAATATTTTGTCTCTGAATAAAATGCCTTCCCGCTTTTTCATTTATGAATTTCAAGCTTATTATTTTAGGTTTGCATTGAATTTTATGGGGTTTTTATGTGGCTTGTGTTGTGTTTTATGTATAATTAAAATTAATGGGGTTTTTGTATGGCTTGTGTCCTTTTTAATGCATATAGCCATCAGGCCTGGACATTTTTAACGAATCGGTGGAACGTGTTGAATATCGAGAAAAATAACTATATACTGAAACATGGGTAGAAATCTCCGTAGATTATTTTTCAATACACCTACATTTTGTCTGTAATTGCTGTTTTTCTCTGGCCGCTTCTCCTATTATTTGTAAATGCGGACATAACTATCCGTATGTGCT
>NC_090747.1:94583598-94613584 GCF_036898095.1 Palaemon carinicauda | reverse complement strand
TATGACCCTTCCAGATCAGTTTTCTTCCATGACTTTGTTTCCTTTCCCCCCCCCCCCTCTTTCTAGCCCCCTGTCTGTAGCCCCTCCCTTTCTACCCCCTTCCCGGTTTGGCAAGAGAAAAGTAAAAGGATGAAATGAGGGAAGAAAACAAAAGTTCTAATTTATGGAGTGACTAAAGTTACTGATCTGAGATTCGGAGGAAGGAGTTTAATTACCGTTATTGTTATTATTATTACTTTTTTATTCTTTGTAGTAATATTGAATAATATACATATATATACACACAATCATTAATTTAGTAATGACAAGTACTGTGATTATATTAATGTTAAATAAAATAAAATAACGATATTCAGTTGAAATGTTTGTGACTATGTCAAGTTTTAATGAACAAATTTTGCTGAATTGTATTATTGTTTTCTTTCGATTTTAAAAAAAAGAAAAAAAACGGTGTTGCCTGGCCAGACCTGACTTGGAGAGATCATGCCCCTCTTGCCCTGAAAGATGGCCGACGTGAAACAACGGAGACATCGTTAGGATGGTTCGAATGTGAGGAGGAGGGAAATTACCAATATCACTGAAATAAATGCGATAAAGAGAGAGAACTTTTTTATTCTTTTAAGAAATGTCATCTAATATTATTTCGAAACTAATTCATCAAAAGATTTTATCATATATTTTATTTGAATTTCCCTATCCTATTTCTATATAAAATTTTCTTGAATAATATTGGAACTGACTATTCATATTAATATTCATAACACGGAAATATGCCTCGTTTGCATTTTCCTCTCTCTCTCTCTCTCTCTCTCTCTCTCTCTCTCCTCTCTCTCTCTCTCTCTCTCTCTCTCTCTCTCTCTCTCTCTCTCTCCACATAATTACAACACTGTGGCATACGTATTATATGTAGGGGCTAATAATGTATCGTTTCAAATAGCACCTATTGGGTCACCAATCATTAGTAAGTGGCCTTTGTTCAAAATTTCGAAGGTAATTAGGTTTAAAGGTTTAGTGGTTGATTTCAGTGTTTTCCTTTGATTTCGATTATGAGCCACGAAGCTTGGTGTGGTTGGGGTCAGCTTTTGTCACTGGCTACTTGGCGGCCCCCTTAGAGAAAATAGTATTATTTGCTATATCAATTATATTAGTTTAAGGTTGGAGATTCAAAATGAATCATCAGTTAACATAATCTATATTGTTTCAGAAGTGATTGGTGAAAATAAAATATGTGAAATGACATGCAATGAAAGTTCATGGGTGCATTATTATAGTGATGATGTGGTATATAGGATGTAGGGTATAAGATATTAAACAATCAACTCATTGTTTACTCAAATTATCTGGTTCGGCGTCAATAACCTTAGATGTCAGGATGACATAAAACTCCTAATCAATCAATCAATCCATCAAATTATCTGGGCAAGTCGCTCACTTCCAAGCGAACTCCCTTCCCTGGTGACGATTGCTCAAAGCTCAAAGGTCCGAGTCTAGCGCAAAAGGAAAAATTTCCTTAGCATTGAGTATTCCTATTATCATGATTTTATTTGTCGTTTCATGTCCTGATGTCCAACACCTTAAAATGTTCCCCCGGTAAGCTCTTCAAGAAATCCATTACTCTTGATATTTGTTCAATCAGTCTTTCGCATGTTTACTTCGTTATCTATAGTTTTGATATACCGGTAATTGTAAACACCGAGAAAGCAAACTGTATGAAATATTGTCATCTTAGTATTTTGTTTTTCATTTACTAAAAAAACTTCCACCAGAAGGATCTCATCATAACTGTGAGACCTTTAAACCTCAAACATTGGGGATGGGCGTAGAAGGATATAATCAGGTGGGGGTTTAAAGATGATGGTGGAGAGGTGGCAATTGGGTGATCTTAATGTATAGCTTGACGAGGTTTGCTTATTAATATTTATGAAGTGAAGATGATGTTAATACCCCTATTGATAACATTTAATATCAATGATTCCAACTCGCAATGAAAACGGCCATATATCGTTCTAACATTGTTTTTAGGTGGTCATTAAACATCTTTGGAACATGGGATCTTCACCCGAAAGAAATACAAATCCAACACCAACTTGCAAAGTAGTTAGCGGTTTTGTGTGATCCTTGGGAACGTCCAAATGATATAAGATATTGGATACAGTTATATATATATATATATATATATATATATATATATATATATATATATATATATATATATATACATATATATATATATATATATATATACAGAGAGAGAGAGAGAGAGAGAGAGAGAGAGAGGAGAGAGAGAGAGAGAGAGAGAGAGAGAGAGAGAGAGAGTGTTTACAAGGATTTTGGATGTCTCAAAGACTTTTTAGTCCATTCGCAGATACTCCATTTGCTCTTTGGTAGAGCGATTTAGTTTAAGCATTTGGAGAGTTCTTATGATCTTATCTAAATTATTCTAGAACACGAGAGAGAGAGAGAGAGAGAGAGAGAGAGGAGAGAGAGAGAGAGAGAGAGAGAGAGAGGAGAGAGAGAGAGAGAGAGAGAGAGAGCAGCTGCTAGAATAATGCAAACAAAGGATATATGATTCCCACCTATAATAATTAGAATGGTCAGTTCCCACAATATTTTATGGATGTTCCATATAAAAATGTATTAAGGAATGCAAATATATCGGTGTGATTATATTTTTCGATAACTATTCTCGAAAACGATTGCATTTCTTAAAAGAATAAGAGATAAGACCTCTCTATCTCTTACATATATATATGTTAGAGGCAAACTGCGTAACCAGGCATTTCACGAAATGCCTAAATATTTTAGGCATTTCGTGAAGTGACTGATTCACTTAGGGATTTCGTGAAATGACTGAAATTTCCAGGCATTACGCGAAATAACTGGTTTTATTGGTCCAGGGATTTCGCGAAATGCCTGGTTCATAAGAATTTTAGGTCAATAGTGTATATTTGCTCGTATGTTGTATATGCTTAGGGCATTTTAGTAGCAATGTTTTCTTTGTAATTTACAAGGGCAGGATTTTAAGTTAAATAATATATATTTGCACAGTATAGTGTATATTTCTAAGGTATTATAGTAGCAACAATTCTGTAACAACATATTTTTTAAAACCATATATTGTTTCTTCTTTCATTAAATGTACAATTAGACAGAAGGGCCTTTCTTCAGTGCCTTACGAAGAGATACTTGCTGTGCTTGGTTGATTTCATCTACAATCGTTGGGGGCACAAGTTGAATTTAGACCTTGTGAATTTTGTCTTTAGTATCACCCCGCCTTTACCCTAATAGTGTATAAGTTATTTTCCATGTCCTTCCATGTTGATTCCTAGAGGATTTCTTGGATCCTCCCTTCCCCTGTCAACATATGGAGCTGGCACAGTGACATTGTCCCCCTATTTCCCCGGCTTTTAAGTCAATCCTACTACATTTGACCATACGTTCTTCCTGGCACACTTGACCCTTTCTGGTCCTCTTGCAGTTCTTGGAAATTTCTTGTTGTCTTGATGCAATATGCGGTGCTGAACTAAGTGGACCTGGGTTGGCTAGGTGAAGATGGTGATTGGTTCATCAAGGGACTGGGCTGGCTGGGTGGTGATGATGACTGATGACTGGCTCACAGGCCTCGACTGGCTCGTCAGTTATGTGAAAGTGCCGAGTGAGGGTTGTGAACTCAAAGACAGGATGCAATCAACTGAGTTGTATTATTAAAGAACACTCTCCTTTACATACAAAACCTCAAGGCAACAGGAAAATACATGTTGAAGAAATGACAATATTTACATAGGCGACACATAGACATGTTTGTTCTGGTTCTTTTTAGTGCGAGGGAAGAGCGTAGATACAAGCATAATATATACAAAAATAATTATGTACAATTGTGTGACACACAGTTGGTACATGGCTCCCCCTCTAAAAATGACATACTGAACATGTTAAATAGGTGCCCTGAATCTGGAGAGGTAGTAGTAAAAAACTGCGCCGCTTAGCGGCAGTGAGTGGCTGTAGAAGTCGTTGGTTGGGGTGGTGAGCGAGTGGTGGATGATGGTTGGCTGTGTTGCCGCTCCGGCTCGTCACGTGGTAGGCGAGTGGTGTCCTACCGGCATTCATAGGCGTGTGTGTCCTACGGCATTCATAGGCGTGTCCTACGGTATTCATAGGCGAGTGTGTCCCACGGCATTCATAGGCGTGTGTGTCCTAACGGCATTCATAGGCGTGTGTCCTACGCCAATCATAGGCGTGTCCTACGGCATTCATAGGCCTACGGCGTTCATAGGCGTGTATGTCCTACGGCATTCATAGGCGAGTATGTCCTACGGCATTCATAGGCGTGTATGTCCTACAGCATTCACGTCAGCTTCGGTTGAAGTTGAATAGGTGTCCTCTTCGTCACGAGTGGAGGCGTTGATGGAGGTTTTGAAGGTCATGAAGTGGCTGTCCATAAGGGCACAAAGTAGGTACACCTCACGAGGAGAGCTGTCTGCGGCAGGTTGCAGGCGAGTGATACTGGTCATTATCCCGTGGGTGAGCGAAGCCCTTTGGTCCCCCAACGGTTGTTGAGAGACCTGAAAAGGCGTTGCTATACAGGCGGCTGGCGACGACGAGTACTGCTGCAGAAGGTATGTGTTGACGGCGTCATAGTAACGGTGAGAGGTGGAGGGGGGGGAGGAGCGAGTCACTCCGGGGTCACCAATGTGAAAGTGCCGAGTGAGGGTTGTGAACTCAAAGGCAGGATGCAATCAACTGAGTTGTATTATTAAAGAACACTCTCCTTTATATACAAAACCTCAAGGCAACAGGAAAATACATGTTCGAGAAATGACAATATTACATAGGCGACACATAGACATGTTTTGTTCTGGTTTCTTTTTAGTGCGAGGGAAGAGCGCAGATACAAGCATAATATATACAAAAATAATTATGTACAATTGTGTCACTCACGGTTGGTACAGTTAGATCAATAGGGGGCTGTGCTTCTAGTGCTGCAAGATCATCTTCTGTCTCTAAGCGGTCAATGACCTCCTAAAGCAAGCTAGTGGAAGAGAGTCCATCTTTTGGATTCTCTACAAGCAAAGTAGCATAGGGGGTTACTCTTAATGCTTGAATGGCATGATGAGTTCTTCTGGTTCTGAACAAAACGAAGGCCTAGGGAACAATCTCGGGGTGTTGTTGTCAGAGAGCCAAGCAGCCAGCATGTCTTTGATGTTTGAGTTTGCTTGTTCGACTGAACCTTGACTCTTTGCCTCTCTAGGGGCTTGCCATGTACAAGATACAGGCAGAGATCCTTCATCTCTCGAACCATCTAGGCAGGGAACTCAGGTCCATTATCTGATTGTAGGATGCATGGAGCGCCAATCAATAAGAAGATATCCAAAAGCTGAAAACCAACCTCACCTACTCTCTTGGATGTGAGTGGACGCAGGATGACAAACTTGGTCACAGGGCACTGGTACACCATAATCCACTTGTGTTGGGCTTGTGGAGATGACGGCATGTCAATTAAATCGACTTGGAAGCGACAATTTAAATCTTAAATATATATATATATTATAATATATATATATATATATATATATATATATATATATATATATTTCACAATATTTATTTCTATTTCACCAATGTTATAGATTCTATACCTATTTCCATTTTACCATAAATCTTATAATCGTCTGTAATTTAGGGGGCAATATATTGCTTTATTTTTCTAATAATAATAATAATAATAATACTGTTTGCAGTGCACCATTAGGAGAGTTGTAATATATGAAATAAGTCCAATTCAATGAATCATAAAGTTTTCATTTATTCATTTTGTTAATTAATTTCAGAGTGAAGGAGTGACTGAACATATATATATATATATATATATATATATATATATATATATATATATATATATATATATATATATATATATATATATACATGCACACACACATATATATATATATATGATAATATTGGATATTCATGTGTTTTTTCATATATATTCATATAAGCCATATACACAACTTGATATCTGAATTCTCTCTCTACCTCGGGATCAGAGACCCAGTGGGGAATCAACCTTTACGATAATAGCTTCTGATAGGCCAGGGGATCGAACCCAGGACCAAGAAACTGAGGTTCCAATGTGATTGCAACCCTCAGTTTCTTGGGCCCAGGTTCGATTCCCTGCCTGGCCCGACCAGAAGCTATTATCGTAAAGTCGATTACTCACTGGGTCTCTGATCCCGAGGTAGAGTGAGAATCCAGATATTAAGAGGTATATAGGAGTTATATGAATATATCCATATATATATATATATATATATGTGTGTGAGTGTGTGTGTGTGTGTAAATATCAACTACAATGGTATTTAATACCGAATTCTACCTTGAGACTATACAGTATGTCCACTAGAATTCATTTGCGGTAATAGTTACTGGCTGAGCAGAGATTCGAACTCCTGCCACTCAGCTGAAAACCATGCCTGCGAGGACTCTACCAACTTAACTATCAAATCTCTCTTGATAGCTCAGTTGGTAGAGTCCTCGCAGGCATAGTTTCGGCTGAGTGAGAGGAGTTTTAATCTCTTCTCATTTAGAAGCTATTACCCTAAATGAATTCCAGTGGAATATACTGTATTGTCTCAAGGTAGAATTCGGTATTAAATGCCATTGTGGTTGATATTTACATTGATTAAAATGACGAATATTCAGTGATGTGTGTGTATGTATATATATATATCATATATATATATATATATATATTATATATATATATATATATACATATATATATATATATATATATATATATATATATATATATCTATATATATATATATATATATATATATATATATACTGTATATGTATATATATATATATATAATATATATATATATATATATATATATATATATATATATATATATATATATATATATATATATATATATGAATGTGTATGTATATATGCATATATATATTCAACTATTTCCAATTATATACTACTACTACTACTAGAAGGGTTTCGCCCTTACCTAAGGGCTCATCAGGTGGGTTCAGCCCGTTTCCAGGCTTGGTTCCCACGACCCCTCCCTCCCAACCTCTTTTTTTTTTTTTTTTTTTTTTTTTTTTTTTTTTTTTTTTTTTTTTTTTTTTTTTTCTCCCTAAACCATCCAATTGGAGACATTGGATGCTGACCTCCGCAGACAAACCTCCCTGGAGAAGACGTCTTTCCCTCCTCCCCAGCTGAAGGGCCCTTGGACCAACCCATGAGGACAAGTCCACTGCGTACTAGAAGAAACAGAGCTAGTTCCCTCTGCAGAGCCGGTCTTCTAGATTATTCCCCCAGAACCACCCGAAGGTTGGTATCCGAAAGAATAGATCCAGATATCCGACCATTGTACACTTGACAAGGTCCTGTACACCCCATCAAGGTACATAGCATACTAGAAAAAGCAAAGTCTCTTCCCTCTGCAGGGCCTGTTCTCTGGGTTGTCCCAAGTGGCCTTCAAGCTGGGCAGTTTAGGCCGGGCGTCCTTCCAGGGCTGTAAGGCAGAGCATCACTGATCCATGTTCCTTTGGGGCACTGATGTCCTAGGGCCTATTTAAGGGGAATCCTATCTCCCCTGGTGGTCCTTCAAGGCTCTTTTTGGTCCTACTGTCTTCTGTTTGCCTTGGGATTTCAGATCTTAGCCACGTAGATGCTTAATCCCAGTGTACGCCAGAACCTCTTAAAAGAGATTCCTCATAGAAGTAATCTTCGTCATATTCTTCGTAGTACTCTTCTTCGTAATATTCATCCTCTTGGTCTTCTTCTTTTTCTTCTGCGTCTCCATTAAATCCGTATTCTGAATATTCATAAGTTTCCTGTGAATGTTCACGAACTGCCTGCTGAATATTGTCTCTTTCTTTGCTTTCTGTGGGAACATCTGTTTCTTCCCTTTCAGCAAGGACTTCTGAATCTTCGCTTGCTGTGGGAACATCTGTTTCTTCCCATTCAGCGAGAAACTTCGGAATCTTCGCTTGCTGTGGGAACATGTGTTTCTTCCCTTTCAGCAAGAACTGAATCTTCGCTTTCTGTGGGAACATCTGTTTCTTCCCTTTCAGCAAGGACTTCTGATTCTTCACTTGCTGTGGGAACATCCATAATGTTCTCCTCTTCTCCCAACTCTGCAATTTGTTCAACTTCGGAAGAAATACCCTCATCTCGTACAGAAGCTTCTTCCTCCTGTGAGATTCCGACCTCTTCTTCCGTTTCATTATTGAAGAATTCTTTTTTGCTCTCCAGCACCGGGTCTTTTTCAGTAGAGTTTTCCATAACAATTTCTTCACTTGTTTCGAGTTCATCAGTTTCCTTCTCTTCCTCCGTCTGTGGAATCTCATCTTGAGGAGAAATGTCCTCATCTGCAGCAGCCTCCACCGAAGATTCATCCGAAACTTCATTTTCGAATGTGCTTTCCTCTTCGGTTTCATTACTGCAGACTTCGTCATCTTCCTCTCGCTCCACTTTTCCAATTTCCTCTTCTTCGTCCTCTTTGCTTTTTTCCTCAGACTTCCTGGTCACAGCCCAGAAGATTCCGCCAGCCATGACGGAAACTGCAAGAGCTACTCCGATGTAAATTGAGTGGTTTGAACTGGCAATAGAAATGACCTTTTCTTCCCTTCCTCCAAGTTGGAATTCGGGGAGAAGCTTTCGAAGGAGCCCAATTCGAATTCAGCTGTTCGTTGAATCTCTCGGCTTCCCTCTGCATTTCCATCAGTCCAAGTTCACACCGTTCGACTTCATCGGCGGCTCTCAAAACGCCACCGATAATAGGACAGCTTCGCATCCACCTTCTGAGGATTGAATCCTGCGAGGCAGGTGCAACACCACAGTCTTCTGGGAAGCGCGGCGCCTCTGGAAGGAACCGCGAAAACCATCTGTAGATGAAGGACTCTTGCAAAGTCCTCAGCTGTCCCCCGAGTTCTTTAATAGGAATTTCGCAGCAGCCTTCCGCGCTTGTATCGCCGACGCTGCTGCGTTTTTCAGGTGAAGTTCTCCTCCAAATAGGGCTCCGGTCAAACACACCAACACGCTCACGATAAATGCTTTTAATACTGACATATTAAACTCATGCAGATCGAGAGACTCGAATCAGCTATATTTTGAATAAAAAAAAATAGAAAATCTCTGAAGACTTCAGAATCCGCTCTGGTATCTGGAGACAGTTGGAACAAGTCTTCAAGATTACGGGAAAATTGTCTTCAAGCGGGCGGGCGCGCGCGTGTGTGTGTGTGTGTGTGTGTTGTGTCGTGTGTGTGCGCGCGTGACGATCTTCAAGAGATTCAAGAGATTTGTAAATAATTTATTATTATTATTATTATTATTATTATTATTATCATTAATGCTACCATTAGGAAAAGTAAATTTATAAATTAAACATACAAATCAAATAAAATAAACTAGAAATAAAAAACAAAGAAGCGAATATCACTAACATCTGCTATAAAAACACGTTTAAAAAACTCGCTACTTCGAAAAGTTTTTTTAAACAATTCATATCATCCATCGACACAGCTCAAATAACGGAAACTTCTGAAAAGTACACTTCTTCAAATATAGCTCTTTTGATACTTTCTAATGTACCAATTTGAGACGTATCATTTATGTTTTTTGCTGATTTATTTATTTTGCTGTCATGTGTTTTTTTTTTTTTTTTACTGGTTATCCGTCACAAGGGACTCGAAGAGTTGGAAGACCCAGGGCTACATGGCTGAGGACTATTAAGCGCTTGGTTCTTTTTGTCTTTTCTTGGCAGGTAATGCACTAGGACTTGAACAGGTCGACAGCCTCCCTTGTGATGTTTGCATATTTAGAGTATGATATTAGTTTTAGTTAAATCTACATTCCAAATTTTCTCAAACTATTATCTAAAACTCCTGCCACTCAGCTGAAACCATGCCTGCGAGGACTCTACCAACTTAACTATTAAATCTCTCTTGATAGCTCAGTTGGTAGAGTCCTCGCAGGCATAGTTTCGGCTGAGTGGCAGGACTTTTTCAATTGCCTACTAATATGGTTAAAAGAAACCAAAATGAGGGAATTACTTGCTCACGTATTTAAAAGAAATCAAAGAAAATGGTCATTTCAAACAAAACTGAATTAACTTCTCAGGTAGTTAAATTTAAATTGAACACCTGTGCTTGAAACAACTCTGGTTACAATTTATATGGAAATGAAATATATGAAAATTATATGGAAATGTTTACCAGATATACATAAATCAATACTAATTATAAATATTCTAAACCAACTTTCAGTGTATAAGAATCCGTGTCAACACCCATATATACTTAAAACCACATAAAAGTGGTGTTTGCAAACAAATACCAGAATTACACAGTTTGCCTGAATTCTATTAGGCAAAGCGTGTAATAAGAACTACTAAATTTCAGTCATTTCGCGTAATGCCTGGAAATTTTAGTCATTTCGCGAAATCTCCAAGTGAATCAGTCATTTCACGAAATGCCTAAAATTTTTAGGCATTTCGTGAAATGCCTGGTTACGCAGTTTGCCTGTAACATATATATATATATATATATATATATATATATATATATATATATATATATATATGTGTGTGTGTGTGTGTGTGTGTATATATATATACAGTATATATATCATCAATCCTCGCACTTCTTTGACTGATATCGGTAATCACCCTCCTCCTCACATTCGAACCATCCTAACGATGTCTTGGTTGTTTAAACGTCAAGCCACCTTTCAACCTTTCAGGGCAAGAAGGACATGGTGTATCCAAGTCGGGTCTGGCGTGTTGCTGGGTGTTCGTTTCTTATATTACGTTGGTTATTCCGGTCGATCGTTAAGAATTCTTGGATACGGAAGGTTTAATTTAAGCATGATGAAAGCTCTCATTACAGATTAATGAGTACTTTACTGTTTGCCGGATGTTTATACTTAAAACGATGTTTGTAGTTGGTTTAAAGGGCCTGTAACATTATATATGGCTGTCATTGAAGTAGATTGTTGGAGAATCGACTTGATTATAATGAAATCCTTGATTGTTGGAGAATCGACTTGATTTATTATGAAATCCTTGATTGTTGGAGAATCTACTTGATTTATAATGAAATCCTTGATCGTTGGAGAATCGACTTGAGTTATAATAAAATCCTTGATTGTTGGAGAATTAACTTGATTTATAATGAAATTCTTGATTGTGGAGAATCGACTTGATTTATAATGAAATTCTTGATTGTGGAGAATCGACTTGATTTATAATGAAATCCTTGATTGTTGGAGAATCGACTTGATTTATAATGAAATCCTTGATTGTTGGAGAATCGACTTGTTTTATAATGAAATCCTTGATTGTTGGAGAATCGACTTGATTTATAATGAAATCCTTGATTGTTGGAGAATCGACTTGATTTTTAATGAAATCCTTGATTGTTGGAGAATCGACTTGATTTATAATGAAATCCTTGATTTTTGGAGAATCGACTTGATTTATAATGAAATCCTTGATTTTTGGAGAATCGACTTGATTTATAATGAAATCCTTGATTGTTGGAGAATCGACTTGATTTATTATGAAATCCTTGATTGTTGGAGAATCGACTTGATTTATAATGAAATCCTTGATTGTTGGAGGATCGACTTGATTTATGATGAAATCCTTGATTGTTGGAGAATCGACTTGATTTTTAATGAATTGCTTGATTATTAGAGAATTCACTTCATTTTCAATGAATTGCTTGAAATTCATTGATTTATTTGAAAGATTTTCCTGAGGATTTCACCGTCTCTCTTTTTCTTTTTTGGTAATGTTGAATTAAGAAAATTAATTCGGCCCTTATGTCAACGCCAGATCCTCTTAGTATTATTATTATTATTTTTATTGTTATTATTATTATTATTATTATTTGCCAAGCTACAACCCTAGCTACAAAAGTAGGATGCTATGTGCCTAAGGGTTTCAACAGGGAAAATAGCTCAGTGAGGAAAGGGAATAAGGTAATAAACTACAAGTAAAGTTTATGAAGAATAACAACATTAAAATAAATCTTTCATATATAAACTATAAAAACTTCAAAATAACAAGAGAAAGAGCAATAAGGTAGAAGTGTGCCTGAGTGTACCCTCGAGACATTGAACCGAAAGTTTGGGTTTACTTTCATTTTTGGATGGTAGACTTAGAAATTTTCCTTAAGAAAAGGTAAAAAGCTCGGAATAAATGTTGCCAGGCATTTGCCGTTTTAAAAACGGATATATTAGCAACGTAGGGTAAAATTACGGTCGATTAAATTTTACTGAAATACGGCTAAGAACAGTATATTTTTACGCAGAATTTCTGATTTAAGTTAGGTTTTTTTTAACAGTGTACATTAGAAACAGACTTTAATACATTCTCTGTAAATCAGCTACTAATAAAATTTTTTCCCCGCTCATTGATTTGTCATCGTTAATTTTTCCCGTCCTTTGATTGGCAAACCGACTGTTTTATTCAATCGGTTGGTCACCAGTTTTCGCAGATTTCAGAATTTGCATTATGTGATTTCTGTTGTCTCTCCTCTTTGAAGTATCGAGATCGTTTTCCTTTGAAGCTATGTGAAGTGATCTTTTACTTATCAGTGTTATCCCCTCCTCCCGTTATCTTTCACACGTAAATGTAACATGAATTTACACCTGAACATTTTCGTATATTGAGAAATATGAAGTCGACAGTATTTTTGCTACCTGGAAACGACCAAGCTGGTCTCATGACCATTTTGGATATAAAAATTACTAAAAGAAGACCATTGTATGATATTGAGATTTTTTTTTTTTTTGTGTGTGTAATTGAATATCATGGTATGAATGTTAATAATTCAAAAATCAAAACTATAAGTTTACACGCACGTGACAACACATCATTATCTAGTTACGGTGAATTTCAGTTCGTCGGTATAGCATTGAATGGTAGTTTACGAAAACAGCTATACACTTATTTTCAGGAAGCAATTTCCGACTGCCATGAAATAAGCTGCTTATATATGTTTGTTGTTTCTTTGAAACAGGTAATTGAATAATTACCTAAGGTAACGATTCCCCTGTTAATCTAATTAAAATATTTTTTGTTTGTGCCTTGCAACTCTTAATATTTTGCATGTGTCAAAGATTTGCTAATGTTTGGTCGGTTTGAGAGAGAGAGAGAGAGAGAGAGAGAGGAGAGAGAGAGAGAGAGAGAAGAGAGAGAGAGAGAGAGAGAGAGAGAGAGAGAGAGCATAATGATTCCAATTCAAGTAACTTATGTTACGATGAGATTGGAAAACATGGAGAGAGAGAGAGAGAGAGAGAGAGAGAGAGAGAGAGAGAGAGAGAGAGAGAGAGAGAGAGAGAGAGAGAGAGAGAGAGAGAGAGAGAGCATAATGATTCCAATTCAAGTAACTTATGTTACGATCAGATGAGAGAGAGAGAGAGAGAGAGAGAGAGAGAGAGAGAGAGAGAGAGAGAGAGAGAGAGAGAGAGAGAGAGAGAGATTGTCCATAATGATTCCAATTTAAATAACCTATGTTGGGATCTGATTTGAAAACAAAGAGAGACAGAAAGAGTATTATGTCTGGCTCATCCAATCCAGGTGAATCTATGTGTTTTTTTTAGTAGGACACGGGGATATATCAAAATCATTTGATCTTTTCAAAACTAAAATTACCAAATTCCAATTAACATTGAGAGCTATTGTTACGAAAACTGACTCTTTGTAAGAAAAAAAAAACTTACGTTGATTAGCGCTGAATGCTAATATTCAAATGTCCCTCAACGTTTGAGGAAATGTTTGAAAAGAACGTTCGGTAGTTGAAATGTCATTCTCGCATAGAACTGTTTCATTATCTCTCCCTTCCATTTTCCTTTTCATCGAAATTCGGAATATTGATCGATCCTGGGGTGGTAATTTTTTGTGGATGGTTAAAAGACCATGCTCAACTTATGGATTCGAAATGGAACGTAGTTTGACGAACAGAGCATTACTGCAATCCAATTTGGCTCATAAATTTGTTGAGAAAGTGCAGAGGTACGTTTTGAAACAAAAGTACAAAAAATTATTCTGCTTTAGCTTTGGTGGACTAATTAAACAAAGCCTCCTCCTTCCTGTTTATTTGATCTATTAGTTTCACAGGAGCTGTAATACTCCGAAAGGTCTTTTAAGACTAAATCTGCACCTTGCATTGCTTGTCTTAATAACTGACAGTGTCCCATTCATCACCAAATTTTCTTCGTGTTCAAACTATGATATAGTAGGGTGAGGCAATTTTGGACACCTTTTTAGTAACCTTTGTACAAAATCTATATTAATAATTTATGACCAAATACCAAACATGTTTTCAAGAGAGGGATATCTCATCTATAAAAATGGCTTGTTTCATAATCATCAAAGAATTAGAAATTCTCGTATTACAGTAATAAAAAAAAAATCTCAGAGGTGAGGCAATTTTGGACACGTCTGTATCTCCGTTAAGCGCCAACGCTCAGTTGGGCAAACTATGACAATTTGTGGTCCCTATCAATATAAATATGCTAGAAAAAAAATTATAGACATACATAAATTTTTGTGTCCGTAATCCAAGATTGTCCAATTTTGCCTCGCCAAGAAAAAAGTGAGAAGTTTGCCTGTCCAATTTTGCCCGACCATGGTTTTGAAAACTGTCCAATTTTGCCTTACTATATGAATATGTAAATCAAACTTTGTATTCGAGCACACAATTATACTTTTATGTATAAATATGCATATATGTAATCATAAAAATTCTAAATAAGACATAAGGGGTGCAGTAAAAGGGGTGTCTGCCCAAGGTGACACCCTAAAAGTGAGTGACACCCTGAGAGTTACATTAAAAAAAAAAAAGTTTCTTTCTAGCTCGACGGTTATGATATGATTTTCAAAAAGTTATTTAATACTGGGGACACTCTTAAAGCTGTTCAAACTCAGGGGGAGAAACCTTCAAAAAGATTGACCAAAACATGGTAACATCCTCGAGAGGGGTGTCAACCTAAATGCTAGAAATATCTAAAAAAAAATCTACTATATACATTGTTCCTATAATAATTCACATATCCAAATGAAAATTGCAGGAATTGAAATAGAATATATTTTCACAGTTCCTGCTAATTTCCATGTTGATAACTGTCATGTTGCCTTTTTGATATGGTGTCAAATGGAGCAACATTAGAGTGAACAGCTTGACAGATACATCAAGGAGGGGCAAAGCTGATCCCATAAACAATATTCGTCCTAAGTTATACCTATCCATTTTATTCTTATTATTGTTACCTCATACTATGAACGAGCCATCAAAGAGATACTTTTACCTACAAAAGAAAGGGATACAATCGAAGATTTAAGAAAAAAAGATGAAATGAAGAAAAATAAAAGGAAAAACACAAAGAGAGATAGAAACATGACAAATCATGGAAATACAAAGCAACCAAATATCTCTTGATTCTTTAAGAAAAAATGTTTGCAAACTAAGGTAAATACAAAAAAATCTGAATTGACCAGGGTAATGAATAGTGATAATTAAACTGCTAGGATAGTCTCGATAGTGAATGATAAGGATTTATTTATACCTAAAATAAAATAAATAAAAAAGAAATTCAAATTATTTTGGAAGATATTAAGGATCGTCCATTATTTTGCATTGGTAGAGCAACAAAAGGGTTTTTAGAGGAAGAAAGAGGCTAAGTGACTCGCCTTGAGCTAGATGCTTGAAGCCACTGCCCACATATCATCATCATCATCTCCTCCCACGCCAATTGACGCAAAGAGCCTCAATTAGATTTCGCTAGTCGTCTCTATCTTCAGCTTTTAATTCAATACTTCTCCAATCACAATATCCTACTTCATGCTTTATAGTCCTGAGTCTTCCAACTCTTCTAGTGCCTTGTGGAGGCCACTTTAAAGTTTGGTGAACTAATGTCTCTTAGGGAAAACAAAGAGCATCCCCAAACCATCTCCATCTACCCCTCACCATGATCTCATCCACATGTGGCGCTCGAGTAATCTCTCTTAGTTTCATTTGTAATCCTGTCCTGTCATTTAACACCCAATATTCTTCTGAGGGCTTTGTTCACAAATCTATAAAATGAGTTTCATTAATAAACCAAGATTCACGACCATACAGTAACACCGATATCACTAAACAGATATATAGCCTGATTATTATATGTAATTTTAGGCGACCTGATTTCCAAATTTGACTTAACCTAGCCATCCTCTGATTTGCTTTTTTCAATCTTTCATTAAACTCAAATTCTAAAGCTCCTATATTGGATATCATAGTTCCTAAATATTTAAATAATTCTACCTCATTAATCCTTTATCCTTCCAAAGATATTTCATCTTCCATTGCATATTCCGTTCTCATCATCTGTCTTTCTTCTATTTATCTCGAGCCCAACCTCATGTGATTTTTCATGCATTCTGGTAAGCAAGCTTTCCAAGCCCTGTGGTGTTCTGCTAATTAGGACAGCGTCATCAGCATACTCTAGGTCTCTTAATTTTCTGTTACCAATCCAGTCCAATCCTTCTCCACCATCCCCAACCGATCTATGCATTGCAAAATCTATGAGGAGGATGAACAACATAGGTAACAACACATTCCCTTAGAGTACTCCACTTTTTACTGGAAATTCGTTTGATAAGACGCCACTAACATTAACTTTGCATTTGCTATGCTTATGAACAGACAATTAAATTTACATATTTGAGAGGAACTCCATAATATCGCAGGACTCTCCACAAAATTTGCCAGAGCACATAATCAAAAGCTTTTTCATAGCCCACATATACCATCAAAAGTGGAATTCTATATTCTACATATTGCTGTACCACATGTCTTAAATGAAAATTTGGTCAGTACAACTTCTACCTTTTCTAAATCCTGCTTGTTCATCTCTTAACTTTTCATCAATCTTTCTCTCTAGTCTCTTTAGAATGAGCATTCTATATATTTTCATGACAGCTGACGTAAGTGTGATGCCTCTGTAATGGTTGCAATCAGTCAGATATTTTTTCGTCATTTTCACCAGCACTCCTAGCTCCCATACATAAGGCTTTGCCTCTTCACGACACATTCTACAAAATAATCTTGTAGGTAATCTGGGAGTCACTTCATTTTCAGGCAATATCATCTCAGCAGTTATTCCTTCGTATCCAGGGCTTTCCATATTTTGAGTTTTTTTTAAGAACAGCTTCGACTTCAAACACACCTAATTCATTCTTGGGCACATCAAGGCCTTCATCAGTTTCAGGTATATCAACCAAATTATTCCCTTCGTATTTCCTATTCATGACCTCACTAAAGTGTTCAATCCAACGTTACTTTTCTTCATGTTCTTTTTTAATAACAGATCCATCTTTCTTTTTGATGGGTATATGCTTCTTTTTTCCCCGCAGAGATTTCATTAATAATTCCAAGAGCAATTCCTACAACAAAGCCACTCCCTGAATTCATAACTTTGTCAGCCTCATCTGCTTTCCTGTCTAAATATTCTCTCCAATCATTCCTGATATTTCTTTTGACCTCACTATCAATACTGAAATACTTGGCATGCTCTGCCTTGTAATTTTCATTACTTCCTCGAAAATTTTAAGAAATCAATTTCTGTCTTTGTCTTCTTTTTATAGTATCCCAAGTATCATTTGATATCCATGGTTTTCTCCTTGTAACTGCATGTCCCAAAACTTCGTCTCTTAAAGTCTCTTAAGACTGTAAATCGATTCCTACATTTAGTTACAAAGATTTCTGTGCTCATCCTCTAGAAGCTTAGTTGTATCAAACTTAGGTATTCTATCTACATTTCTGTTGGGTTCTTTCAGTTTTAATATTTGTGTCGCAATGAGGAGCTGGTGATCACTACCAATAACTGCACCTCTATAGCTTGTTACATTTCCCAGAGTCCTCCTTCTCTCTTTATCAATGGCTATGTGATCTATTTGATATTTGTAATTGCCACATGGTGAAGTCCTTGTATATTTGTAGATCTCCTTGTGCTGGAAAAGAGTACCTCCAGTAGCAAGATTGTTTGTTGAACAATAACTTATAAAATGGGCCCCATTTTCATTTGCAACTTCGCCAAGAACCTCAACGCCCATCACATTTTCTATCCCTTGATTATTCCTTCCAACTTTAGCATTGAAGTCATTAATCACAATTTTCATATCTCTCTAGGTTCTCACCTATTATACTCTGCAGTTCTTCACAGTATTCATCTTTCCTTTCTTCAGGGGAATCATTTGATTCGCCTTGTAAGATGGAATCTTCGGGATCTTGAACCCTTCTGTGAAGCCTCTTCCCTTTTTGCCCTGCGGGCATGCTGTCATGCGTTTGCGGGGAGGGGAACGTGGCAATTTTAACCTGTCAAAAAGTGTTCATTCTTTTTGCCTCTTGCGCGAGTGCGAAGGAGAGTACTGGAGCGTTGGCGCACAGGATGCTGCTTGTGCTCAGTTTCTGCTGAAATACAGTTTTTGGTGAAGGCGCAGAAAAGCGCTGGCGCGTAGGAAACCAATGCATAAGGTAAATATACAAAGAATAGGCCAGATTATTTGGCCTCTATTTTGATGTACCTTACCTCTAGCATTAGAGGCTCTTTGACCTTTTATTTTGAGGTGCCATACTTCCAACATTAGAGGATATTTAAGCTCTATTTTGAGGTGCCATACCTTTAGTATTAAGGGCTCTATGACCTCTATTTTGAGGTACTATAATCTTAGCATTATATGTTCTTTGATCTCTAATTTGAAGTGCTTTACCTCTAGCATTAGAGGCTCTTTGACCTCTATTTTGAGGCTCCTTACTTTTAGCATTAGAGGGTCTTTGACCTCCATTTTGAGGCTCCTTACTTTTAGCATTAGAGGCTCTTTGACCTCTATTTTGAGGCTTACTTTGAGCATTAGAGGGTTTTTTACCTCTATTTTGAGGCTCCTTACGTTTAGCATTAGAGGCTCTTTGACCTCTAGTTTGAGTCTGCTCACTTTTAGCATTAGTCTCTCTTTGACCTCTAGTTTGAGGCTACTTACTTTTAGTATTAGAGGGTCTTTGACCTCTTATTTTGAAGCTCATTACTTTTAGCATTAGAGGCTGTTTGACCTCTATTTTGAGGCTCCTTACTTTGAGCATTAGAGGGTCTTTGACCTCAATTTTGAGGCTCCTTACGTTTAGCATTAGAGGCTCTTTGTCCTCTATTTTGAGACTGCTCACTTTTAGCATTAGAGTTTCTTTGACCTCTATTTTGAGGCTCCTTACTTTTAGCATTAGAGGGTCTTTGATCTCCATTTTGAGGCTCCTTACGTTTAGCATTAGAGGGTCTTTGACCTCTATTTTGAGGCTCCTTACGTTTAGCATTAGAGGGCCTTTGACCTCTATTTTGAGGCTCATTACTTTTAGCATTAAAGGCTCCTTGACCTCTATTTTGAGACTGCTCACTTTCAGCATTAGAGTCTCTTTGACCTCTATTTTGAGGCTCCTTGCTTTTAGCATTAGAAGGTCTTTGACCTCTATTTTGAGACTGCTCACTTTTAGCATTTGAGGGTCTTTGACCTCTATTTTGAGGCTCCTTACGTTTAGCATTAGAGGGTCTTTGACCTCTATTTTGAGGCTCCTTACTTTTAGCATTAGAGGCTCTTTGACCTCTATTTTGAGGCTCCTTACTTGTAGCTTTAGAGTCTCTTTGACCTCTGTTTTGAGGCTCCTTACTTTTAGCATTGGAGGGTCTTTGATCTCTATTTTGAGGCTCCTTACGTTTAGCATTAGAGGCTCTTTGACCTCTATTTTGAGGCTTCTTACTTTTAGCATTAGAGGCTCTTTGACCTCTATGTTGAGGCTCCTTAGTTTAGCATTAGAGGGTCTTTGACCTCTATTTTGAGGCTCCTTACTTTGAGCATTAAAGGCTCTTTGACCTCTGTTTTGAGACTGCTCACTTTTAGCATTAGAGTCTCTTTGACCTCTATTTCGAGGCTCCTTACTTTTAGTATTAGAGGCTCTTTGACCTCTTATTTTAAGGGTCTTACTTTTAGCATTAGAGGCTCTTTGACCTCTATTTTGAGACTCCTTTTAGCATTAGAGGGTCTTTGACCTTTATTTTGAGGGTCCTTACTTTTAGCATTAGAGGGTCTTTGACCTCCATTTTGAGGGTCCTTATTTTTAGCATTAGAGGCTCTTTTACCTCTATTTTGAGGTTCCTTACTTTTAGCATTAGAGGGTCTTTGACCTCTATTTTGAGGCTTCTTGTGTTTAGCATTAGAGGTTCATTGACCTCTATTTTGAGGCTTCTTACGTTTAGCATTAGAGGCTCTTTGACCTCTATTTTGAGGCTCCTTACTTTTAGCATTAGAGGCTGTTTGACCTCAATTTTGAGGCTCCTTACTTTTAGCATTAGAGGCTCTTTGACCTCTATTTTGAGGCTTTTTAATTTGAGCATTAGAGGCTCTTTGACCTCTATTTTGAGGCTTCTTACGTTTAGCATTAGAGGGTCTTTGACCTCTGTTTTGAGGCTCCTTACTTTTAGTATTAGAGGTTCTTTGACCTCTATTTTGAAGCTCCGTACTTTTAGCATTAGAGGCTCTTTGACCTCTATTTTGAGGTGCTATACTCTAGCATTAGAGTTTCTTTGACCTTTATTTTAATCCCCTTACCTCTAACATTAAAAGCTCTTTGACCTTTATTTTTGGGTGCTTTATTTTTAGAACTCGAGGCTCTTTGAGACCTCTGTTTTAAGGCGACTAACCGCTAATAGTAGAGGCTATTTGACCTCAGTTTTTAGTTGACTTACCTCTATAATTAAAGGCTATTTTTTATACTTCTTCATATAAAGGCTTTCCTTCTCTATTCTCTTCTGTCTTTTATAGTTTTTCAAGATCTTCTTTGCTTAGTTCGCCAGTCTCCTTCGAGATTTCAAGAGACATTTCAGTGTTGTTTGTCCTCGGTTCATCAGATTCCTCGGAGATATCGATGGCTTTCATGTCTTTACCTATAAGGGCGATGGGTTAAGACATGGATGCCATTGATTTCTCGGCATACACTATACGCCATCATACTAAAGTCGACGATGAGCAACACAATATATTTACCAATGCCGTCCTGATATGTTCTATCTTCAATGCCGAATTTTGAAGAAACACACGTCGCTCACCGCTTTGCACCAATGCAATCCAATTATAGGACATCGTCGCTAAACTGCAAGCAAATTATCCTTCAAGGCGCTTACATTATGATCTTAGCTCGCCAACTTCGGCAGCACCTATCCAAACTATCTGTAGATGAAGGTGTTCCAAATAGCCTACAGTTCATCCTGTAGTTGTAACAAAATTCTCACAGTCAGTTACCTGTTCCGCAAAACGCGAGCTCTGTGAGTAAAGTGAAATCCTCCTCCCAATGTTCACTGCGTAAACTTCCATAGCTACAGTACATACAGATCGTGAGGTGTTGCAAGGTATGTTTAAAAAAGAAAAAAAAAGAGAGATCAGGTCTTCAGAAGTCTTTTGGAATCCGGGGCGGAGCCGTTCAGAACTGCTCCGGGAAGATTCCGTTCTGGAGTCATTCAGAACTCTATGCTAAGTCTACGGCTATACTGTTTGAAGTCATTTGGAGAGGAGATTCAGGAAGATTTTCTTCCGAAATCGTTCAGAGATTTCTGGAATCATTCAGAATTTCATGCTAAGTCTATGGAAATTCCTTCTGAATCCTTTTGGAGATGCACGAAGATTTTCTCCCGAAGCCGTTTAGGACTCGCGAAAAATTATGATGATGATGATGATGATGATGATGATGATGATGATGATGATAAATTACCTGATTTGATTTTGATTTACAGCTCCGTGAAGATTCCGTTCTGGACACATTCAGAACTCTATGCTAAGTCTACGGCTATTTCTTCTGAAGACATTTGGAGATTCAGGGTTTTCTTTCGAAGTCGTTCAGATTCACATCTGGAATCATTCACAATTCCATGCTAAGTCGCTAAGTCTATGGTAATTTCTTCTGAATCCATTTGGAGAATCACGATTTTCTTCCGAAGCCATTTAGAACTCGCGAAAAATTCTCTTTTTCTCTGGTTTCTATAGCCCTAATAATAATAATAATAATAATAATAATAATAATAATAATAATAATAATAATAATAATAATAATAATTTTCGTAAGTAACAATGTGCTACCTACAGCTCTCCATTTGGTTAATGCCTTTTCTGCTCTTGGTATCATCATCATTATTCCTACCCCTTCTCTTCTAACTCCATCTGTTCCTTAGGGCAAAGTTATCCAAACTATATTTCATAAATTCATTCTCTACTAGCTGTAACTTCCCTGTTTGATTCATGATTCTAACATTTCAATTACCAATTTTCAATTTTTCTTTAGTATTTACAAACCGGGAGTTTCTTAGCAACCCACTACGGCCGGGACTGGGGACAATTCTTTCATTTTCGCTTTCCATAGACTGACTAAATCCATAGAGGATTCATAGGCTAAATTCATCAAAGAATATCCAGTTTCTTAGTGATGCGCAGCGCCTATCTAATTAAGGCAAGTAACCCCTGCCGGTCCATACTAATTCCAGTAAGATCAACTGCCGGGCATTAGAAGTAGAGGAGTATCCAGAGCACCAAACGGATACATACCTTTTTCAAATTACAGATGGAATTAATAGTCCTTTATTTATGGAACCCATGCCTCAAAGAGAATGTTTAGTGCCACATTTAAAAGAACTGAAGCTGTTTTTTGAACATTCGGTTGAATTAAATAGACCCGACATATATTCAAGCATTTAAATTGTCACGTATATGGCTATAGTATATATTGAATTGTTCACCTTTATTTCCAATTTTGTACTTGTCCCTATTTTCTCATTAGTAATAGGTTTGATTATTATTTTCTATGAAAAGAAAACTTTTTCTTTTTTATTTTCTTATAAATCAATATTATTTTTTATTGAAATAAATGATAGAAAATATTTTCAAAGAGCTATCCTTTATCTATATTTCTAGTTGAAATTATTATGAATATATATATATATATATATATATATATATATATAATATATATATATGTATATATATATATATATATATATATATATATATATATATATATAATATATATATATGTATATATATATATGTATATATATATATGTATATATATATATATATATATATATATATATATATATATATATAGATAGTTTACAAAATCTATTACTTAATAACTTAACATTATGAATTGATGTTTTTTTTTAAATTAAGTGTCCAAAATTGCCTTACCATTTTTCAAGGCGAGGCAAAATTGGACACTAGATATTCCATATGTTTTCATTCATTTTTTATTTTAAACTTTCCTTTAGCATCATCCACTAATTTGTTTTTAGAAAAAATAATTACATGCATTATTTCTGAGAAACCCTAAAATGAAGGTGAGGCAATTATTGGACACCCATATTCAACAATTTATGTAGGGGTACTTAATACTTTTTAAAAACAAGACATAGTAATATTTATAAAGTAGAAGGTTGGGCAATTTCTAATAGCATTATAGTTTTCAAAAATTATAAATAGTTTTAAAGATATTGTATCTGTCCAATATTTGCCTTACTTGTCCATAATTGCCTCTGTCCAAAATTGCCTTACCCTACTATATAGCCTCTGTGTCTGGAAAGATTCAGGACCGTTTCTCATTGCTTGCTTTGTCACTTTTGCCAGACCTTTTTTCTGAATAGCATTATTACCAGATGATTGAGTGGAAAATCTGGAATAAGAATCCAAATCAAAGGGTTTAAACAAAATCAGTGATTCCATGCTAATATCCATCCTGTTACTAAGTTAAGTTGCTCTCATATGGAACTTTCACTCCATATATCCGGTCCGAGAATTGATTGACACCCATCATGGCTACGCGTAATACTTGAATACTTGAGATGTCCAATTGGACTTAGCAAGTTGCATAAAATGTAAACGTGACGATGAACAAGAATCTAGATTTTAGCACTGCCTTGACCATGAGACTTTCATATGTAAATTCCATGCTCAAGAGTCAGAGACATTAGACTCGAATGATAGTTCTTCTAGTTTTCTAGCAAGCGCAAATACGAAAAGCTGTTTGTTATTCAGGGTGCTTACTCCGACATTGCCTGCTATAGAAAGCTATATTCATGGATCTGCCCTAGTTAAGTCTTTACTAGAAATACGATTAAAGATGTGTCACTTAAAACAGGATGCACTGGACGCTGTTCCTGTTGCTGTAATTCGCTCCATCTAACTGTGAAACGAAATTGCTTTTATCCCCAACATATCCGGAACAGACCTATGAAGTGGTGTAGTCTGTGGGGAAATGAGGCTGAGCCGTGCTTCCTCTTCTTGATTCACTTTGCATATGTAGTACTTTACTTATCATTCTGAATATTTTACGATACTTTTTGTAACTTTCAACGTCAAGCTTTTACAAGCGTATCGTCTAATTTGGATACAAAATGATGTATTGTTTGCAAGATATTTTATATCCAGTGTCAGGATGGTGTTAATGCCATTTGTTTAAGGTCATAATTTAATTTTGACTTTATCTGGAGAATTACTTTTTGTCACTTTATCAACAACTTCCTGGGTTTTAAGACCTTGATGTAGATTTCCTTTTTCTAGTGATGGTGATTACGGTATCAACTCCTTCTTATGGTATTCAACGATTTTCATATTAATATGGAAATTAATTTAGCCCCTTTTAGTACCTGTTCTCTAAGAAATAATGCGTGCTACTCGCTTTGTGGGCTTCAGTATCCGGGTTATGTTATTTAAGCAGATTTTTCTTCTGTTTCATTAGACTATAAACTGTTGGATGAAGTACCCATTTATTTTATTTCTGCTTAGTTTGTAACTTTATTATAGGCTTTTGTGATATTAATTTGACGCACCCTGCAACAGGCTTTATTTAATAAACAAGTATTTGTACTTATGGTTTAAAAAAAATGTAGTTATAATTGTACTTGGGTCACATATCCTTGAAAAAAAACCCTAATAAAATTAAAGTAATTTTCAAATATCATATCTTTACTAACTGTAATATGATTTACATCACAACGGTAATGAATAAGCTTAATATCTATTAGTTCTATTCAGCATTTCTATTGCACACATCAGGGTTCAGCAACCTCTTTGTTTATCTATTATTTACAGCACTCCCATTAGCATCATGGCATTTTTGCAACATTTTGACATATGGAACCATTTTAGATTACCAAAGGATACTGTTTGAAGTTTTGATTAAATGTAGATATTTATTTTTATTTTTATCCTTTCCTTTTATAATGAGTGAGGCTGATAGCTCACTCGTGACTAACGTCACTCAGTGGCCTCGATATACAGCTGTTATTGCTTTGCCATAGCATTCTTTCCCACCTTAGACCATGTGAGCCTGGATTCGTTGCCTAAAATCGGACTGCAGAGATAGAGGCACTATTAATTTTACTAAGATTATTGTATTAATTTTGCATGTTGCTTCTCTAGATCATTACTACTAAACGTAGAATAAATACGTTAATTAAATGTAATACGTAACATATCGGTAGGTACATGCTAGGTATTTGTAATTGAACCTCAGTATTTGACAAATTTTATGTACTTGTACTTGAAATTCCCCTGAGTACTTAAGGACAGCGTCATGCACTTGAACTGGATCCTTCTGTACGCCACTGCTGTCTGTGTATGGTAATTTGCTCGTTTGTTTATATATTTATCACTCATCCTTCACTTTTGTTTTTCATGTGATGCTTATAGTTCCTGGAACTTGCTGTGTTCAATTTAAATAATAATAGTGATACTATATATATATATATATATATATATATATATATATATATATATATATATATATATATATATATATATATATACATGAATTATTTTCGATAACGAATAATTTTCCTCGAGAATATTTTATTGAACTTAGTACCATATTTTTTAAGCAGATAGGAAAGATAGGTGAAACAAAAGTGAAGATAGTTAGTTAACTAACCATGGTAGGGAATAAGTTGGAAAGTTAAGTATTAGTAAGAGTAATATAAAGTGAGGTTTAACAACCACAATTTTATTTACATAAACGTACATATTTCTTGTTATGCCCTCAAAGTTAATCTGATACAATAATTGCTTAGTTTTCTTTTCCTTTTTTTCTAGTATTCTTGGCTACCGGCGTAGTATTTTTTATGCTGGGGCTAATCCTTATGGATTTTGCAAAATGGGAGGGTTAAAGAGACCTGGTTGGGGCGGGGCTGCTTTGTAGTGAGGCTTGTATTTCTCTTTTTGATTGATTGCTGTATTTCTTGCATAGTTCTTGTATCTCCTGATGGAGGAATTGTTGATTTTGAGTCCGAATTAGGTTCATATCCATGTATGGGGTCTTCATCTGACTTCTGAATTTTCTATTAAACTCTCCTCGTCTTGTGTGAAATATTGCATATCCTGTTGTATATAATGAAAAGCTTGAAACTCGCTTGCTCTTCCTTTACGGTTCTGTTCGAAGCACTTGGTGTAGTATTTTGAAAGTTTTTTTTAATTTTTTTTCTGGACTATTTTGTATGTTTTATAGATTGTAATACTGTCCGTAAATTTTAGAATATCTTAAATATATTTTTGCATTGCGTTCAGATCTTAGTTTATCGTACTCATGATATACATTTAAAAAGGCTGTTGTAATGTTTTAGTGATGAAAAAAGTTATTTTGTTGGTCTATGTAAGTAATGTTAGCCTTCCTGTATCCATAGAAATATTACGAAAATAATGGGTTGCTTGATAGTTACAACTGTTAAATATTTAACATAGATATCAAAATATAATTTTTTTTTCAAGTAAATACAAGGGATTGGTAAGTTTTGCCATTCTGAGAAGGATCAATGTGACTTGAATATTTTATTCAGTGAATATAATCTTGCGTAATAAAGGTTATATGAGATTTTTTTCCACCTACCACGACTTCGTTACGGAACCATGTTGAAACATACCTATTAAAGAATAAACTTCGAAAATAATTGAGAAATAAAAGGCCTGTAGCTAGATAACATTAACTGTGTGGGTGATACCTTAACGTGGTGATAAGAGTTTTCAGCCATGATCAGCAAAGCTGTACTAATCAGGGTCACCCATACCAATTTGGTTTGCTGTTAGCGATCAGACGAAAATCTCCCATCACCAATCCGCAGTGGCCAGCCTGGTGATGAAAACTGGCCAAACCACAAACTTGACGAAGGACATGTCTGATGCCTTAGTCCTGCAGTGGACTAGAAACGACTCCATATGTTGTTGTGTTGCTGCTGTTGTTGTTAAAGCAGAATAATTCATATTAAGAAAGGCAAAGATAAAAAGAAGTAATTCATTTTTCCTTTTTTGTTTCAACATTTTCATCAAGACTTATTGGTCTAGTTTAATTGGACGATTTTCATTTTGACCGGAATGATTATTGAATATAATCATTGATAATTCATTTCTACCGTGGCGATCTGTGTGGAGTTATATTGTTATTTCTCATGTTTTTCGTATGTTTTATCATCATGAATAATTTCGTCAATTTTGAAGGCCGAGCCTTGAAATTGGAAAACCAATAGCAATAAAGTGGGGGAAATATTTTTATATACCAACAGTTATTGTAAAGAAATTGAATACACGACCAAGAATTATTTTATCAGTAATCCTACGGCAAAATAGTGCTATCTTCCGGTAGGTTGATTTCTGAAATTATTTTGTGGGTGGAAAATATCTGAATTTGCTGAAAATCTTAGAACTTTTTAGCTAATGTAAATATCTATGGAATATCTTTTGTTAGGGTTATCAAAAGAAACGTTATCTTTTCGTTATAGTGGTTTGCTTATTTATTTATTTAAGATTTATTTGCTTATATATATATATATATATATATATATTTATATATATATATATATAGAGAGAGAGAGAGAGATATATATATATATATATATATATATATATATATATATATATATATATATATATATATATATATATGTGTGTGTGTGTGTGTGTGTGTGTACATATATATATTATAATGTGTGTATACAGATTCAGTGACATTTTCAGAATGTATATTATGCAGAAAATCTTATTAACCTCGTAAATCATGAATGATTTTGAATTAAATTACCTGTATTTTCATAACCTGTATTCTTTAAATTAAAAAATCCTATCCGTATTCCTTTACGACTTCCTGAAATGTGACCGACCATTTGTTTGTTACCTGGGCTTGGGTGTCTAATGGAGATGGGGGTTACTGCGGGGGTGGGGGTGGGGTGGCCATTAAGTGTTACCTGATAAATTGCCGACAGGGTGACGAATTGCGTCGGTTCAAAGGTAAGCCGGCAATTATCACCGTCTTGAGTAATGGAGACATCGCTAACTGCAACTGGAAGACCCGTCTTAATTACGTTCGAAATCATTTGGAAATCTTTGTTGTTGTTCTCTATTTATTTTTAATATTTGTTGGGCATGAATTTATTCTACTATTACTATTACCATTCATATTATTGTAATTCAGTTGCTACCAATTAAATAAACAGGTTAATGCGAATGGTGGTGAAACAAAACATTATTTAGTTGCTACTAATTAAATAAACAGGATAATGCAAATGGTGGTGAAACAAAACATTCAGTTGCTACCAATTAGATAAAAAGGATAATGCGAATTATGGTGAAACAAAGCATTATTCAGTTGCTACCTATTAAATAAACAGGATAATGCGAATGGTGGTGAAACAAAACATTATTGAGTTGCTACCAATTAAATAAACAGGATAATGCGAATGGTGGTGAAACAAAACATTATTCAGTTGCTACCAATTAAATAAACAGGATAGTGCGATTGGTGGTGAAAAACATTATTCAGTTGCTACCAATTAAATAAACAGGATAGTGCGATTGGTGGTGAAAAACATTATTCAGTTGCTACCAATTAAATAAACAGGATAGTGCGATTGGTGGTGAAAAACATTATTCAGTTGCTACCAATGAAGCAAACAGGATAATGCGAATAGCGTTGAAACAAAATATTTTAAATAATTGGAGTAACTGTCGTAGTAAAAATATAGTTTGATAATTTCATTGATTATCTTGATGGCGATTATGGTGTCGGTTTGTAGTTTTGTTCAATTAGTATTATTGTGTATTTCAATATTGGAGTTGATGTTATTGCGTTTATTTTTTATTGTTGCCATTCTGTCTCCTCTGTTACGCTCAATAATGAAAAAAAAAAATTCTATTGCTGTACCTGAAAATTCGCATTATTTTGTTTGATATTTTTTGTTTTGCATTACGAAAGACTTCCATTTTCTTATTCATATAATATTCATAATAATTAATTTGTTCCAAGATGGTGAAACGTCAGGGAAAATAATTATTCCATTGAATATAACATTTAGTAGAACTATTTTTCTTTCTTTATTTTATTTTATTTCTATATTTACACATCAGTCAGACTTAAATTGTCTTACCTACACCAAATACAGTGAACACGACTAAAATTCTATGTGGATTTTATAGTATTAGGTGGCTACTTCATTGTGTCAGCAGGCATTTTTATTTAAGGTTACAGTAACCTAGAAAATATTTTGTTGAAATAAAAAATCTGAAATCCGTCTGGATTCTTGACTGATAAGAATATTGTTATTTTTATCATTAAGAGCAAGAAAATCACAATTATTCTTTTGAAAGGGAATACCTGTATTAGATATAGGTTTAATTTGTATTCAGCTGTTAAACTACTGTAATAATTATTTACCTTCATGAATATTAAAAGGAACGAGACATTCGAAAATTCGTTCATACACGTCTCCGATTTCAACCACCAACATAATCCTTTCAAATTAGGCAGTTTTTAAAATCTCTCTTAGCTTGGTTCGTCCCATATTTGTGTCTGGGATTTCATCGTCCCAAGGTAGCGGCACTTGATGGGACTCGTGGCACTCATTTAG
>NC_090747.1:94563598-94573598 GCF_036898095.1 Palaemon carinicauda | reverse complement strand
TGGGTATATATATATATATATATATATATATATATATATATATATATATATATATATATATATATATATATATATATATATATATATATATACATTCAGTATATATTGAACAACGCTAAAAGAAATAAATATGTAGTTTTTAGAATTCGATGATGTTGGTATACAGTAGAAGTAGACGTGAGGTTTCGTTGTTATACAGAGGCAGGAATCATAAATAGAAATAGTGAGAGGCGGCATGTGGAAATGAACAAATGGTATTCCGAATAAAAGATGTAAATTTAGAGTTACAGTCAGAAGTGAATATATTCTAAAGTTGATGGTGTAAGTATTCTGAAGCTTTGTTGGATATGAAAAGTAGCGAATGTAAGGGACGCCAGTTTTAATTTATAACAGATGAATTTAAAGAACTTTGATTATATGAGAGTTTTCTAAAGCATATGGATGTGACTGTTGAGGATACGAGCAGTTGTTGATAGTTTGTTGAATGGAAAGACACCTGGAGTTAATTGGATCACAAGTGAGATAGTGAGATGCTGTGGCACTGTGGTGATAATGTAGTCAAATGTTCAGCATTTATGAGATAAATGATGAGATGGAATGTGAGTGTAAAATATATTTTTCAAGGAATAAAAGGTAAAAGTGACAGAGATGATTTTGAGAATAATGAGACCAGGGCATTTTTGGTTGAAATTTGTAATAAGGGCTTCTTGTCTGGTCTTCGTTCAGTTATCTCACTGTGTAATATGTGTACGTTTTTCACAATTTTTACCATATTTTACATTCAAGGCTTTCAAGAGTACTCCCTCTCCTTGTAGCTTTTGTGATGGCGTTAATTTTTAAGTTGTTGCCATTTAAACCGGTTTGATATACTCAGTATTGTAGAAGTTTTATTCAAACTGAAATCAAAATGGGAAATGGTCTCTAATCATATTTTTAAACTGATGTAAATTCAAAAGATCAAGTGTTTTAACGTGGTAACATAGGTTTTCTTATAATATGTGGTATTATTTTTTATCTAACATTGTTTCAACTCTAATAACATTAATGATGGTGATAATAATTAGTATATCAGGGAAGATTGCTTGCTAGATGAAAAATGGATTCATAGGGGAACAACCATTAGGATTTAGACAATGAAAAAGTTTTGTGGAACAAAACTAAAAGTCATACAGTTACGTTAGAAGTCATACAGTAAAGAGAAAAGGCTATACTGTATGTCATACAGAGACCTAGAAGAGATTTCTGATTTGATTTATGGAGAGGTTATGCAGGTGATTAAGATATATGGTATGGAAGGGAAGTTGGGAATACACTGTGAAAATTTGCATTAAAAAAACGGTAAATGTCTGGTAACATTTATTCCAGGATTTCCACCGATTTAAAAACGGAATGATATTACGGTCACCAACCCGTAAAAGATAATAACAAAGTAAGGTAAAATTACGGTCGCCTGTATTTTACTGAAATACGGTTGAGAACAGTATATGTCTACGAAGAATTTCTGATTAAGGTTATTATTTTTTCTAATATTGTAGGAATGATAAATATCTTTATGATGGAAGTAGTGCATGTATTTAGCGTATTACTAATGAGGCTTATACTTAGCTGTATGAAACCTCCAATGTTAAGTAATTTTCCTCACAGAAGTCACCTGCGTCCCAGTTGTCATTTTTTATTTTTCTCTTCATGTTCCGACAACTGCATAATCTTAAAAAAAAAATTTAAATACGTTCTCCTCATGAATGCTGTCCTCTTTTTTTTTTTTTTTTTTTTTTTTTTTTACTGCATTGAAGCAAAAAAATCCAGGTTTATAAACATCAACAGAATGAGGCATATTCACGTGGAGAACGTGCGTGTCATTATGGCATATTTCAGGGTAATGTATGTGTCTTGTCCAGCTTGACTTGGCATGAGTAAGGGAAATCTGAGCTTACCATTTCAAGGCGTTTTACGGTGGTTTTTACCAGTAAGTAGCAGTAATACTTCATTGTAATGCTCTCTCTCTCTCTCTCTCTCTCTCTCTCTCTCTCTCTCTCATTTAATAGCGTTTTCCTTTTCTCGGATGGTTTTGAAAAAGGTTCTTTTAGAATATCTATTATATGTATGTATTTTATGGTCTTAGTTCAGGGAAACCCTTTACAAATCTCTCTCTCTCTCTCTCTCTCTCTCTCTCTCTCTCTCTCTCTCATTTAATAGCGTTTTCCTTTTCTCGGATGTTATTTGAAAAAAGTTATTTTAGAATATCTACATGTGTGTGTGTATTTTATGGTCTTAGTTCAGGGAAACCCTTTTCAAATCTCTCTCTCTCTCTCTCTCTCTCTCTCTCTCTCTCTCGCATTGCAGTGCGCTTTTCTTTTCTGGGATGTTATTTGAAAAAAGTTCTTTTAGAATATCTATTTAATGTGTGTATTTTATGGTCTTAGTTCAGGGAAACCCTTTACAAATCTCTCTCTCTCTCTCTCTCTCTCTCTCTCTCTCTCTCTCTCTCTCTCTCTCTCCTATTTTCTTGAATAGAATATTTTTGTATGTAGCTATCTTCTGGCTATGCAATGCAACTATATTGCCTCAGTTTGCGATCGTAATGTTTATGTATGCGATAAATAATACGTTGTACTGTTGTCTCGCCGGAAGGATGTTTTGACATGGAAAGTAGTTTTGTTTTGTAAAGAAAATTACAAATATTCATTTCGTACAATAGTGGGTTTATATATATATATATATATATATATATGTATATATATATTTATTTATATATGTTATTATTATATATTATATATATATATATATTTATATATATATATATATATATAGAGAGAGAGAGAGAGAGAGAGAGAGAGAGAGAGAAATGAGAGAGAGAGAGAGAGAGAGAGAGAGAGAGAGAGAGAGAGAGAGAGAGAAACTTACTTGCTGTAACTCTTAAATACCCAAGATTAAATTAAAACAAATAGATCTGTGTATTTGAGAAAATACTGTTATATTTACAGTATCAGGAATTTGGTAGAATAGTATTACTAAAACCTACGCTAAATTAGGGATAAGAGAAACAGTTCCATATCAGAGGTTTAACTTTGAAAAAGTATTGTAATATTTCAGACCCTAGAAATCATGTACAATGCTTTAATATTATACAACAAAATCAGTAGAAATTACTTTTCTTTTATACTACAAGTTAGGAAGAAGTTTTAAAATTTTAAGAACGATAAGTTTAAGGTATTGTTGAGACGAATTTTCATTTTCTTTAAATTATCTTAATTTACCCCTCTTCAGTTGTACTATTTTTTTTTTTAGTTTTTCTGCTCGGTTATTTACTCTATTATATTTTCTACTCCTATTTTTCTCTTTTATTTCTCATTCAACTAGTTTAGACATTTTCATATTCTCCTATTTGTATGGCATAAGAAAAATAATTGTAATCTTCCTTTTGATTATTTTACTTATTTTATGTGAAATAATTCTTTCCTTAGTCACGTACATTTCATTCCAGATTTGGTTGCAATTTTGCAATTTTGTTGATTAATTCTTACAAACTGTTTACATATGTTTCTTTTTTAATGTTAAATAATTTTGCAGCAATTCATCTTTTGTACCTTCGGCTTAAAATTGATTAAATATAAACCCAGAGCGAATTGGTGAAATGATTTCCAGTAAAAGGGAAAAAGCAATAGAAATTGAAGTAAATTGGAGCAGGTTGTGAAATTCAGAGATGAAAAAAAAGAAAGTAAGGGATATAAAATGGTAAATGTAATGTAGCAGGATTGAGTAGAATTAATTTAGCTGGTATCAATTTTTGAATGCTTATTCACTTGTCTGATTAAATTCGTATCTATATTTAGTGTCATGATTGTATGCAGTAAGTTTATATATAGACCTTGGTAAAATGTATATTTGCTAGTAAATAATGTTTTAAATTTTCGGTATAATTCAAGTACAGCGTTGGTATTAGATTGAAGTTATCATTGGTGAAGATGACTTCAACTTGAAAGAATGATTTACGGTGTACAGCATGATTTTAAGGCGAAAATTAAAAGTTAATTGTACCCTCTGCCGTCAAATGTTTTATAATATACGTTAAATGAATTTCCTTATCTTAAACTTAGTTGTCATGCGTGAAGGCCCAAAGAAGTTTGAAGCTCTTTGGCGTGATTCACAGAGATGAAGATTCACGAAACCTGCTTTCAGACAGGAGATTGTGATCAGTACAAACATAATTTTGATTCATGTTTCCTTGATGGCAGTCACTTACAGCACAATCTTGTAATCAAAGCTACGGTGTTGCCCGTCTTCTGTTCTGTCAGTAAATATAACATCTTCACTTTAATGTGACAAGGAAAAACGTACCTTTTGATAATGGAATGTTTATTCAGTTATACACGACTTGAAAATGATGTGTTTGTTAATATATATATTTCAACTAGGCTAACGTAGGCGGTAAAATATCATCCCAAGTATTGTAGTTTACGAAGAGCATCTGACGTTTCAAACAATTCGTTATGTTATAAATAGTTTAAAACTGACATAGAGTGGTTTGATACGGGTGTATCTCTTAGAGATAACACGAACCAGTTTAGATGAGTGCCAGATTCATCTGTCTTCGGGGCTTGAATTATGTTGCTCTATCTAAGATCGTAAATGATTTAGATTTTATGTATTAGATTATGAACATCTTTATCGAGCGATACATGCTGAGATGACTTGATTGTAGGAAGGTATTTTTAGAATACTATATTTAAGGTTATGATCAATGGAATGTATTGGTTTATTGCTGTTTATCCAGACCTTAAATAATTATTGACTATAAAAATTTTCATTCGCAAATGAAAATGCCTTTTTCTGCATAAGATGCATTTTATTTATAGCATGAAGCTCATCCTACATATTTTGCTTGGATTTTCGGTATGAATAAGAGGCAAAAGGCCGCTAAATATTACTGGTGCTTTCGACATTCCTAAAGTCCTCCTCAGTTGTGTGTCTGTCGTAATGATTTACATTATACCAGTGTGAATATTCTTTCCACTAAAGAGTAATCGAGATCATAATTCTCTTGATAGAATTATATATATATATATATATATATATATATATATATATATATATATATATATATATATATATATATATATATATATATATACAGAATAAGTGTTTATTTATGTGTGTACTGTATTTCAAGATTATAGTATTGTTCTAAATGAAAATACGATAAACCAAAAATTTCATCCAAAGCTTGATATTAACCCTTTATTTTTCTTGTTCTGTCCATTGTCCTTCTTGTGATCTGAGCGTGTCAGAAACTACTACATGTAAATGATTTCCCTCTCCTCTATACTGTATGTTTTTGGATTCTGCATTGAACTCATCTGTCAGGTCAGTGTCCTTTGGAAAAAGATATTTGTGAAACACTTGCTCTTTGTTACGAAAGTGAATAAAGCCACCAGCTTTTTCATGCTGATAGTTTTTTTTTTCTTTTTAACCGTTCACGTGTTTTTTTTATTCTGCTTTTTTGAGCATATGTGATATATGTAATTGTTGGTATGTATTATTATTATTACTAGCCAAGCTACAACCCTAGTTGGAAAAGAAAAATAGCCCAGTGAGGAACGGAAATAAGGAAATAAATAAATGAGAACAAGTTAACAATAAGCCATTATAAAAACTGAAACATCGTCAAAATAGATATGTCATATATAAACTACTAATAACGTCAAAAACAGATATGTCATATATAAACTATAAAAAAGACTCATGTCAGCCTGGTCAGCATAAAAACTATGTAGGAAGCGAAATTAAATGGGATTCATTCCGTTCATTGATTTTTTTTTCAACTGTGCATTTTAAAGTAAGTCTTTCGCCTTCGTAGTTTTTTTAGGGGTGAATTTGTTTGTCCGACTCCCATTTTCGACACTACACAGGGCGTTGGAGCACACTTACATCTGTGTTTGCTGGTGGGTTCGATCGGTAGTGATCCCGTACTTAGCAGATATGAGCTGAGTACTACCTCGTTGAACTATGGCCCACTTGACCCTAAGTGCTGTTTATTACTTGTATGAAAATTATACATTCATGTAAGATACTACACATCTGACATTGTAGGTACACTGTCAAAAAATTGTATTAAAAACTATAAAAATCAGGGCATAATTGTTGCCAGGCATTTACCGTTTTTAAAACGGATGTATGGATGCAAAGGAGTGATATTACGGCGGCTAACACGTAAAAGATAAAGTGTGTTAAAATTGCGGTCGCCTATATTTTACTGAAATACGGTTGAGAACAGTATATTTCCATTAAATTTCCTATTAAAATTACGGGTTTTTTAACAGTGTATGTATCTGAATGAAATACTTTTTCTTTTAGACGTAAGGCGTACTTGCCTGCTTGTAATAATGGAATTATGTTCATGCATGTATGATTAATTTGCACTTGCGCGTCGACTAAAATCGCTACATCAAAATGTAGCATATAACGTGGGCGGCTCTTCCCGGATGGGTCTTCTTTAAGCTGGTGGGCGTGCTCTTGTCGTTGCAACTTGTTTTTCTGGTTTTCCCCACTTCGGTCGATAGGATTGGCAAATTTTAGTCTATATTTTGCATGGGTTATCGAAGAGCTCTCTCTCTCTCTCTCTCTCTCTCTCTCTCTCTCTCTCTCTCTCTCTCTCTCGTTCTGGTTTTCGACGACTCCTTGACCATCACTGGCAATTCCCCCGTCGTCTTGCTTTGCATCCCCAATGAATTCTTGCTTGACTTCCTCTTCTACTCCTTCCTCATCTGGTCATTTTTGGGGAAAAATATTCCTAATTTCCCAGGAGTCACGTTACCGAGTTGCATCACGATGTCAAAAACTACCGGTCATCGGTTGTGGATGTTGTTTAACCTCTTTTGAGTAGAGGATAATTTTTCTGCTGTGATGAGGTGGTTTTTTTTATCCTTAGTTTGTGTT
This sequence comes from Palaemon carinicauda, assembly GCF_036898095.1. NCBI lineage: Eukaryota > Metazoa > Arthropoda > Malacostraca > Decapoda > Palaemonidae > Palaemon > Palaemon carinicauda. Next base: position 94,566,662 of record NC_090747.1, on the reverse strand, counting down.
ACTCAGGGAAAAATACACGACAATGTTTTTCCGTTTCTTTCAACCTCTGGAAAAAATTTTTAAACTTTCTTTTCGTGAGGCTGTATTTGGCACGATGCCAACAAACTATTTTTCTTTATTATTTCTCCCGATTGGTGCATGCAACAGCTTGCCTATAGAAAGACCTGACTTTGATATCTTTTTCTGTGAAGTTTTTGTTCATTGTTTGGTCTACAGGTCTCTTTGAGAAATCAGGTGTAACTTATATAAAGTATTTTTCTCCTACCTTCTTCAATTTTTACAGGTGTTCGAAAGATTCTTGGAATTATATTCGTTTTATATTCTCTCTCTCTCTCTCACTCTCTCTCTCTCTCTCTCTCTCTCTCTCTCTCTCTCTCTCTCTCTGTGAAGTTCCATAGCTTAACTATTAGGCCTAGTGATGCAAGATGTTCCTCTTATAGATTTTATGTATAAAGTTGATTTCTTTTAAAACGTGACTGTTCATGCAATTCTTTTTCCACTTGTTACATGATGTCACACCATGTACCTAAGGCGTGAAATGGTCGCTTCCTGTCCACAATTTTAATAGTAGAGTAGTTAAACTTGTAGGGATTAATTGTTATGTAAACAAGTTGGAAATTATTAAATTTTGGAAGGTCAAGGTCACAGTCAAGCAAAATATCCAATTCACGTAATCGCCTATAAGTTTGGACATCGTTGTCACAGAGACTTCAAACTTGGTTCCTGTTTGAGTGTATGAAAATTCACGCCAATTAATACATGTTAAGTTTAAAGGTCAAGGTCGAGCAAAAGGTCGAGAAATAAGCTGTCCGGCGGAGGTCTGCGCTGTACTGAGTACCCCTCTAGTTTTTTTGCATGGTTTTGCATTTGGGTCTTATAATCTTGATGGTTTAGCTGATTGGAAAGCATCTACTTGTAACCCGAATAGTCTCTCTTTTTGTGACTCGTTCTTTTCTGAAGATAACATATAAAGCGAAAGATGCCAGTAGTGAAGCGCGAATTAATTACATATTATTATTATTATTATTATTATTATCCAAGCTACAACCCTAGTTGGAAAAGCAAGATGCTATAATCCCAGGGGCTCCAATAGGGAAAAATAGCCTAGTGAGGATACGAAATAAGGAAATAAATAAATGAGAACAAATTAACAATAAATCATTCTAAAAAAAGTAACAACGTTAAAACAGATATGTCATATATAAACTATTAACAACGTCAAAAACAAATATGTCATATATAAACTATAAAAAGACTCATGTCCGCCTGGTCAACATAAAAACATTTGCTCCAACTTTGAACTTTTGAAGTTCTACTGATTCAACTACCCGATTAGGAAGATCATTCCACAACTTGGTAACAGCTGGAATAAAACTTCTAGAGTACCGTGTAGTATTGAGCCCCATGATGGAGAAGGCCTGGCTATTAGAATTAACTGCCTGCCTAGTATTACGAACAGTATAGAATTGTCCAGGGAGATCTGAATGTAAAGGATGGTCAGAGTTATGAAAAATCTTAAGCAACATGCATAATGAACATAGATCAATGATGATAATAATGTTGAGAGGACCAAGCGAGAGATATTAATTGTAGTAGGAAGGAGTGTCATCTCGTGTTTGAAAACATACATTAAAGTTGTTATTAGCAAATTAGAGACAACGGTAATGAGAAATAAACGAAATGTTCATGAGAAACATGAGTAATTTAAGCTAATATAATATAGAGCAAGATTAAATCTGTGTGAAAATCAGAGATAAGCGAGAAGATAATGATCGATTAACCCGAATAAAATCGTTCATAGACTTTTTCTTGGGTTAGAGCCATTTATCATCATTATTTTTGCCCTGGCATTAATTTATGCCCTTTTATGTTCCTCATATAAAAAGTCTAATCTGACTCAAGTGTGAAAAAGTCTTATTCGACTCAAGGTCGAAAAAATCTTATACGACTCTAGGTCAAAAAAATATTCGACTAAGAGTTAGGTACTTGGTTGAAGGAGAGACTTGTACCAACCGTGTGTCACTCGATCGTACATAATTCATTTTGTATATATTATGCTTGTATCTTCGCTCTTCCCTCGCACTAAAAAGAACCAGAATAAACATGTCTGCGTTTCTCCTGTGTAACACTGTCTGTTTCTCGAACATGTAATTTCCTGTTGCCTTGAGGTTTTGTATATAAAGGAGAGTGTTCTATAATAAATTAACTCAGTTGCTTTCACACTGCCTTTGAGTTCACAACCTTCTCTCGGCCCATCACAGACTACTTATCAAATCACCCATTCATTAAACGGGTGGAGGTAAGTTCGGTACCTGGCAACACTTCAGCTATTGGTTGTACCAGTGAGGTAAGTGGCATGGGGGGAAAGAGTTTTCACTAAATGTTTATATTTTGAAATAATATAAGAAACGTTTATGGAGTTACTTCATGATGCCAGCATTATTATCATACAAATGTGTGTGTTTGTGTGTGTGTGTGTATATATATATATATATATATATATATATATATATATATATATATATATATATATATATATATATATGATAAATTTTGCACATTTAGACGTGTTTTCATATTCAAATAAGCTATATATTTTTGATACATTAATGTCTGGATTCTCTTAACGACCTCTGGATCAGAGCCCCAGGCGAAATCACACAAAGACTAGAGCTTTTGGCCGGCCTGGAGTCGAACCCTGGTCCGGCAAGCTTGTATAGACAGTGACTTTACCACTTGGCCACGAAGTGGTAAGTCACTGTCTATACAAGCTTGCCGGACCAGGGTTCGACTCCCGGCCGGTCACAAGCTCTTGTCTTTGTGTGATTTCGCCTGGGGCTCTGATCCCGAGGTCGTTAAGAGAATCCAGAGATTAATGTATAAAAAATATAGGGCTTATTTGAATATACATACTTATGTGTATGATAAATTTTGCACATTTTTACGTGTTTTTCATATTCAAATAGGCCATATATATTTTTGATATATATAACCATTTAAATTTTCTTATAGAATTTATCCGTACTATTTATATAAAAAAGAACCTCTCGAACCTAAAAGGAAT
>NC_090747.1:94553598-94558598 GCF_036898095.1 Palaemon carinicauda | reverse complement strand
ATTTTTGACAAATTCAACTCAAAATGTTTTTAGTCTTTAAACTCGATAGATTATAGTAAAATTGCTATCATTATATGGTTATTCTAAAATTTCTCTCATCAAGGAAATCTATTTCAGGAGTAGATTTCTGATAAACTAGTCCATTCACTTTTTAGGTCTGTGAAAGCACCGTGGGAACTCGGAAACAAGCTTAGAACTTTGCGGCTCATTTGGTAATCGAACTCTGCAACTAGGCTTGTGGCCTAGTGCCTCGGTCACAACCAAACTTGCATCTTGGGAATTCCTACGTTTTATACGGTTTTTGGACGGCAGGGAAAACCTTGTAGTTTAAAGGCCGCTCATGAATGGTAGAGGCAAGGGACTGTGACATTGCCTTAGCAAGTAGGACAATGTCCCAGAGACTGACCATATATCATGTGATCAGGGCCCAAGTCCCCTTACGGGCCGAACAAGGGAAAGACCCGTGCCAGCAGGAATTGTTGGCTACAATACAACGAATGAACAAGTCCCCTCTCCACTCAAGCAAGGACCTGGGAGGGCCAGGCAATGGCTGCTGATGACTCAGCGGGTAGGACTATTGGCTCCTCCAGATCCTCCATCCTTAGCTCACAAGGATGGTAAGGTTGCAGACACTAAAGGACCTAACAAGTCTGAGCGGGACCCCCGTCTGGTGATCAGAAAGCTTACCAATCAGGGTTTAAAAAAAGATGTATGGTTGGCAGGAGATGTGAGTAGTTGTTGCCATCCAGTGAGATTTTGGAGTCATGCGAATTGCGTACAGATCGCACTTTCAAAGTGATTCAGCATGGCGTCACAGCCATATTATACTATTATTATTGGCCTTGGATGAAAAAACAAGTAGCCCAATATTATAAAATGTGAGCCTAAATGAAATTTAAAGTAGTTCATAAGTCGCAAGTTTTGGATTTTGAATTTTGGTAGCGTACAACTATTCAAAGTATCCCGAACTGTCTCCCCGGGAGGTTGAGTCGCTTAGGCACCGTGCTTCCGTCGTGCATTTTTTCTAACCGTATTATTCTCCAGGTTTCCACCAGATACGCTAATCTGCCATCGCCTTGCGGGCAGCTACAGTCACCTTGCATCGAGAGTATGGCGAATATGAGTTTTGGGTCATTTCGTAACAATTGGTGATTCAACAGTTGACGTAATGCAATGCGGGGACTGCGAAATCCAAAAATGGTAAGGAGCATTTGTGCCTCCCCCTTGCACATGGTCTCTCTCTCTCTCTCTCTCTCTCTCTCTCTCTCTCTCTCTCTCTCTCTCTCTCTCTTTTTTTTTTTTTTTTTTGACCAGGCACAGGGTGCTGCACGGCCAGTTGTGACCACTTCCCTTTGTGAGTTAATTGTGTATAAACAAAAATTCTTCTTTTACCTTTGCCTACATTGCTATCGTCTCTTCGGAAATATTCGTGAAATATTTATAGCCGGTTATGATGTTGGTTCATATTATTTCCCGCAATTTTATTCAATATTGATCTTGTGCTATATTATAATAAGTTTCCATGTAGAAAATTAATTTATGATTCAGTCATTTCTCTGTTAATTTGTGAAATACGACTGCAGTGTAGTAAATATGTTTAGTTTGCTTTAGACTACCATCAAACATTCAAGCCTAGCCTACTCCAACACATTCAGTCAATAAAATTTGTAGACTCCACAAAACCAAGAACAGTGTGGCACCGCAGTAAAAGTATAATGAGAATTGCGTTTCACTAGGCATTCACCCTAAATACAGCACTTTAGCAAGCAAAGTGAATTGGGTTAGGCCTTCGTTACAATAGACAACCCAAACTAGTATTTGTGATCAAGGCACTTTAGTTGTAGTATTAGTAGTAACAACTGTCTCATGTTTAAGTAATCCGTAAGTACTAAGTGTATTGTAGTGTATGTCTATTGAAACGTAGTGAATTCTGGGGTTCGTGTAATAGTATATAAAATAGTTTCGTGCAACTTACCTGCGCAACAGAGTGGTGCATTATACTATGCTATGTTATATATTTTCTGTGGCAGTGTTTTGCATGTTAGTTTTAGTGCATAACTTATAGATATGTTCAATAATTTATTTGGTGGAGCTTTAGAAATGTATTCATGAGTGAGGTTTTAAAACCTGCAATACGATACGATAGCAGATGAGCAGATAATGAGAGAGAGAGAGAGAGAGAGAGAGAGAGAGAGAGAGAGAGAGAGAGAGAGAGAGAGAGATTATTCCTATTCCCTCTTTAGTATTGACAGACTGTAAAAGAATGGTATCAGTATTAAAACTTACTTCAGTAACACTTAACCAAAAAGAAACCTGGAGAGAGAATAGAGATAGGCAAATGGACATTTAACACAATTGCCAATGTCTACTAGTTTGCATGGGATAAACAAACACAATTGGAACATTATTATATGTATTATTAATTTACACAAAAATAATGATGACAGGGTATTGTTGGTCTCTCTCTCTCTCTCTCTCTCTCTCTCTCTCTCTCTCTCTCTCTCTCTCTCTCTCTCTCTCTTTAACTATATAATTTACTTCTGTTCCCGGTTCCTTTCTCTTATCTTGGTGTCCAACCTGTTTCAACTTCTACTTCATGATCCCACTCCGGAGTTTTCCCCAGTTGCATCACGACGAAGAATGGCCTCCCAAGCCCCAAGGCACAGCAATAGGGCCCAAACTCTCTCTCTCTCTCTCTCTCTCTCTCTCTCTCTCTCTCTCTCTCTCTCTCTCTCTCTCTCTCTCTCTCTCTCTCTCTCTCTCTCTCAACAGCATAGAAACATAAGCTTGAACCAAACGAAAATATGGTTTGTCAGTAAATGCAAGTCATTAAGTTTATATTTAATAGATATTGGATACTCTAGGGGGGTTGCACATCATATATGATTATTTGGATTGCAGTTACGCTCGCAAATAATGGAAAATTGAATGATAGGGGGATTACGTTCAATGATTTATATAGATATATATTACATTTATAATTACTAGTCTGTATTGGACATCGTGACTGACAATGATTAGGTTTTGCAAGAGTTATAGATATAATTTGTGAGTAGGGATGAGTTGGTAATGGAACAAACTTATCTAGAGAGGAAATCCACTGGGAATTTCTTGCTCTTGTTATGCGAAATTTTATTTGGATCCTTAAAATAAGCATTTTCTGGACTTCATATTTATTCATGACCTGTATCTTGGGGCCTTTTTTTAACTTTATATTTCTCACTTATCCTGGCCTAAATTAGGGTAGCAACATTTGCCAAAAGTTATAGTTTCGTCAATAGAAAGTAAATTATTTTACTGTCTAAAAATGCCATTGAGAGAAAGTATATATTGTATAATACTAGACTATATTTAACCCTATGAAGACAAAGTCTTATCACTGGATATACGTGCCAATGAATTAGTATTATACATATTGTATAATACTAGACTGTATTTAATTCTATAAAGACAAAGTCAAGGCACTGGATATACGTGCCAATGAATTAGTATTATACATATTGTATAATACTAGACTGTATTTAACCCTATAAAGACAAAGTCAAGGCACTGGATATACGTGCCAATGAATTAGCATTATACATATTGTATAATACTAGACTGTATTTGACCCTATAAAGACAAAGTCAAGGCACTGGATATACGTGCCAATGAATTAGCGATGCAGTGGTGATACAGGTGGTATTCTCACACTATCGACGTCCTGTGTAGATTCTGTAAAGTCTCAGAAGTTCTTCCTTGTGGTGCAGTGGAAACTTTTTCATTGATTTATTACCTATTCTGTTGAAGACCACGTTTAATTCCCTTTTGAGACTGCGCATCGGCCCCCCCCCCCTCCTGTGTTGGATCGTAGCGAAACATATCTTACTATTTTATTTAGAGTTAGTGATGTAACAGCTCCTATGAGAACTATAAATTCATACTTGTCAACATCTGAATTGTCATCGAGATATTTATACATTTTGTATGAGGTTGGTAGCATTTTATAATGATTTGCAGGTGGAAAAACCATCTGGCAGATTTATTGGAAAGGCTGTTCTTTGATAAATGGATAGATATCTCGCCCTCGTTGCACATTATTTTTTTACTCTCTCTCTCTCTCTCTCTCTCTCTCTCTCTCTCTCTCTCTCTCTCTCTCTCTCTCTCTCTCTCTCTCTCTCTCCTCATAAAATGTGCCAGGTGTTGTTCCCTGCATGCTAATCTGTAAAACAGCATCATTATATGTATGAATATTGGGTAATTTTTAATTGCATTTATTTATTCACGATTGTTGATTCTATCTTTTCATTTTTATTTTTTATCTTTTATCTTTATTCTCATTTATTTTTAGTACAGTAATATAAAAAGGCATAAGGTTTTGTAACCCACTTTGCTTCTGATTAATAGATATAAAACGGATAATTTGAAGTGTTAAATTCCCCCCTCACATTACACACGGGCTTCACCCAGTTTCAATTTTTTATTTGTTTTACGAAATGACAATATTTAAGGTGTTCCACCTCGCCAGACATTGGACATTTGTAAAGAACCAATGGAGCAGGAGCTGCCTTTGACAGTAACCGGTTTCTGGCGTCTGAGAGGTGGGATGTTCTTAAGGAGAAGGAGGAGGAATAGGAGGTGGAGAAGAAAAAGAATAAGGAGTAGCAGGGAAGAAGAAAAAGAATAAGGAGTAGCAGGGAAGAAGAAGAAGATAAAGATGCTTTTGAGGTGTTAGGACGAGAGGGTTAATGGAGCTGAGGGAATGAGATGAGCAGTACTTATTTTAATTGGTGGCCAGCAAAACGCGGTTTGCTGGAAAATAAGCTTCTAGGAATATTGAATCAAAATGCCACATTTTCTCATGCAGAAGTGAGTAATTTTTAGTCTTTTATATGTTATTAAATAAATTTAATGAATGGTGAAAGGGGTTGCGTACCGCCAGGATTAGCAAAGCCTTATTAGTCAATGCCACCCATACTAGGTTGGTTTGCTATGAGCGCAAAGACAAAAATCTGCCACCA
>NC_090747.1:94546098-94548598 GCF_036898095.1 Palaemon carinicauda | reverse complement strand
TCTCTTCCGTTTCCCAGCCTCTTTTCAGTATCTCTTATCATTTTCTCTCAACATTTTCATTTTATTCTCTATTCTTACATTCACTTTCTAACTCATTTCTTGTCATATTATATCTGCCTCTTCTCTTGACATTTCTATTCTATCCCATCATTCTCTCCTACCCGAATTTCTCCATTTTATCGTCTTAATATTGTTCCATCTCTCATCGTTAATTATTACTGAAACCCATTATTTTATCCTTTTTATTATAGGACCATCCTCTCTCTCTCTCTCTCTCTCTCTCTCTCTCTCTCTCTCTCTCTCCTCTCTCTCTCTCTCTCTCTCTCAGTATTCCTTATGTGCGTGTGTCCGTGTGACTGTTGCCAAGGCTAAAGTGTCGATCATTATAACGTCAGGTCATTGACTGTTAGCCTCTGCCTTTCTGAAACGGTCGTAATTGATGGTGCGTTCTTAGCAATATATATACAGTATATATATATATATATATATATATATATATATATATATATATATATATATATATATATATATATATATATATATATATATATATATATATATATATATATATGTCCTCACTTCACTCCGCATTCTCTACAGGTATAAACATAATAAAACATTAAATTGCATTATAGCGCACCGTGCCGGTTGACGCCAGGTTTATTTTTCCAATGAATCATACCTTTATAAAAAAAACAATTTAGATATAACATCACATTCTAATAACTTCTACAAACTTCTGTACTGATATAACAGTGCATATTTAAAACAAAATGAACAAATTTCAAATTAACATATAAGCCTCCTCTGCCGCCCAGGAAAAACCATAGATAAAAAACAAAATCTCAAGTTTTGAAAAAACTATGGAAACCTGTGTATCCACGGCAATAATGCAGAGTAACTCAAATTTGAGTGGTGGAACCTCACTCTTGTACTACTAAAAATTATAATGATAATAATATTAATAATAAATTCGACTTGCTCGGGCTAGCGTGCGCTAGAAAGTGACCACTTACTCAATACCTCTTCAAACATCGAATACGTTTCACCCAACACTAAATTCTCATTGGCCACTGCCTACATAACAACTCAACTTAAGTAACAAGACACTTAAGATCTGCTTACATGTCGTTAGGACAATTATTTTTCGCTATACTTCGTAACGCGAAAAAATTCTAGTCCTCACTTCACTCCGCATTCTCTACAGGTATAAACATAATAAAACATTAAATTGCATTATAGCGCACCGTGCCGGTTGACCCTAGATTATACCAAAGAAAGGGAGAGAAGGTAAGAAATGGAGAAAGAAATAAATGATCCGATTGAATGATTTACACATTTAACCTCTTTTTGAAGCCTTTGACAAACATGTTTACTTGAAACAGACTACCAACACTCATGTCTATGAAGACACATATCATTGACGTTATCGTTTGCGATGTTTGAACTTTTAGCCACAGCTTTGACAAAAAATTCTGTTTGGTTACATTACAGGAGCTTTTAAAAAACTTCTTAAAGATAAATCGATCAAAGGACAAAATTATTCCAGCTTCCTCTGTATCAAGCAAAATACATCAAATATGGAAAAGCACTTGTGACAACTTCCGATATCAAAAACTTGACAGTATTGGTGATTTTTCATTTTTTTTTTTTTTTCTGTTCAACTAAGAAATCTTCAAATTACAATAAACTTAATTCCCCAAATCTCAGATAAGAAAACTTTAATGATCTATCAAAATAATAAAGAAGTTTTTCAATATAGGAAAATATTATCCGCACGGATTCTGCAACACCATATTATCAAAAAGATACTTTGTATGCACCGATCTACCAGCTTAATGTTACACAGGTGCTTGCAAAGATTTAACAAGTGAATTTTCCGTTGGATCTATGTAACCCCTCATTTCATGCATGCACGTTATGGCATAAATAGCTTGATCACTGGAGATTACTAAAGCGCCGGAATCTAATAAAAGTCATAAATAAAGCAACATACAATGGCATTTCTCTTTGCTCGTGACCATTATTGTAAGTTTCTCTTTGTTGAAAGACAAGCTTGTACGCCTTGTCGGTGCTGTCATTCATCGATGATAGAAGATGCTCATGACAACTGAGGTCCCCCAATTTCCTGTCCAAATTAGATGCCACCGTCAAAGAAGACTGCTGGCATTTCATTGCATTCACGATCCTGGAAAGCAGATTCCAAAAATAAAACATTGTACATACATGCTTATAATTTCAAAAACCTTTACCTTCTATATCAAAGTTAAATTTCAGCGAAAAATTTCCCTTTTTTTTTTTTTTTTTTTTTTTTTTTTTTTTTTTTTTTTTTTTTTTTTTTTTTATAAATCTTTGCCGTGTGTAATGACCTTTGGTTACGTAAACACTCAAAGTTTAACAATAAAGTTTCCCTCGTTAATATCAACATTCAAGATGGAGAGGACTTTCACTCTGGAATATTCTACTTAAGAATTTTTACCTCCATTCTATTAATAACCTT
>NC_090747.1:94536098-94538598 GCF_036898095.1 Palaemon carinicauda | reverse complement strand
AATAAAGTTTCGTCCACGTGAAATAAGCAAGAGTATGTCCTAATTAGTCGATGCCTCTCTCTCTCTCTCTCTCTCTCTCTCTCTCCTCTCTCTCTCCTCTCTCTCTCTCTTGAACTACGTTCTCCCCATCCGTCTCGATCAAGAGGAATTCGTACCTTAAGAAACACGATGGATATCAGATTTTTCATCAAAAATCTGGTTCACAGACGTTATTTCTGTTTATTTTTCCTTTTGACTTGGGGTAAAGAGAGCTCGCAAGTCTGAAATAATCTGTTGTTTAATGTTTGCTAACATTTACATGATAAACATGAGAGCGAGTTCTTTTTACTGGAATCTTTTATATGCTGTCTTCAGTGATACGCGGTTATGTGCTCACAACGAGTTTGATTTTTTCTTTTTAGTATTCTTAAGTCGTTTGTAATATTTGCTATTAATTTCTCCAATTCCAGTTTTTCGTTAGTTTTATTTTTTTTTCGGTTTATATGCCATCATTTTTTTTTCTTTTTTTTTCTTCAGGGATTGATGAGAAACAGTTTCTCTGTTCCTGCCTTATTCCATGGTAATATCTACAATTGAAAAGACACAGCTATCATGTAGCCTTCTTAAATATGCTGTTAAATTCAGCAACATTATAGTGAACTGCGTGATAGTGAACGACATCAACGAGGGACAAAACCTATCTCATAAACAATATCCCTCCTGAGTTTAGCTAGTTTCTAAATTATTTTTTAGGCTGCCTATAATTTTTTTGTGATTTTATTTAGATGACTTGAATTTTTATTTCATTATGAAATTTTATAGAATTGATTACTGTGTAGAAACGTTAATAGTGTAGATAGTGATTCTTGTAATAGATTTTGTTTTATATACTCTAAGAATATAATGATAGAAGGGCTATAAAATTTCGGAGTGGGTAGAAACTTGCTGTTGTTGTTATTATTTTTATATTATTATTATTATTATTATTATTATTATTATTGTCATCATTATTATTATTATTATTACTATTATTATTATTATTATTCGGGGTTATTAATGAAAGGTTTGCATGCCAGAAAGTGTTTGGGTAGTGTGTTATCCTCCGTGAATCGTTGGCATTATTATTATTATTATTATTATTATTATTATTGTTGTTGTTGTTATTATTATTAATGTTGTTGTTGTTGTTCAATGTGTGTCATCATTCATTTGGAACCAATTAAGTGGTAAAATTAGCTCAGCTAACTTCCACAGAATGACATGTTCCTTTATGAAATAGTAAATGACCGGCAAATGGAACCACAAGCGAGAAGCAGAAAAAATAAATCAATTACATGATGAATAATGATTCATTTTATTGATAAAGTATAAAAAATAGAATGAAGAACTTAAGATATTCCCTTTAACGTAACCAAGTACAAAATAATGTACGCGACCCGTCAAAATGATGGCCAAATATTTAGATAGCTATGCACACACAGTCACCCCCCTCTCACCTGGGTATGACTGCTCCCCCTACCCTTACCCGAGGGATGGGGAAAACCGAGTAGTTATACGTCTGGTAATGCTGCTGATCGTGAACGGAAATATATATATACTGTATGTGTGTGTGTGTATATATATATATATATATATAATATATTTATTATATATATATATATATATATATATAACTGTATATATATGTAATTATATATATATATATATATATATATATATATATATATACTATATACTATATATATATATATACATACATACATACATACATACATACACACACAAACACTTGCTCTTTATCGCGAATAACATCAACAGGAATACGATCCTTTTGTACTTATCATTGAATAATGGCATAATAGTGTTTCCCCCCTTGACTCATTTAGTAAGGAAATTACTGTTTTGTAATCCACTATCAGTTAAGACGATTAAGCCTTGCGTTTTTCAGCAATACATATATAGTTACTGACGATCCCACTATTTTGCTTTTCTCAAGTCGATGAGGGTATGTATCATCCTTCACTTATGTAGAGGTGATCTCAGATACAAGAGTTATTACAGGGAATCTTGTACTTATCAACGGCTGGGTAAATTTACTTATTACGCTTCGTGGGATTCTGGAATATAGAAGGTTCCCCGTCGCCTCTAGACAATAAGGGATTATTGGTTCTGGTTGTCATTTCTGAAATGATATTGGTTATTCTTCTTTGCTTTCCTTCTCTCTTTTGGAATTCTAAGATCTTTCTCTTTTGCGTCATTTCACTTCTTTGTGCTCTGAGATCCTTCTCTCTTTTGGGTTGCGTTGTGAGATCTCTATCTCTTGCTTCCTTTCTCTCTTTTGGGTTCTGAGATCTTTCTCTTTTGCTTCATTTCTCTTTAGTGTGTTCTGAGATCCTTCTCTCTTTTGGGTTGCGTTGTTAGATCTTTCTCTCTTGCTTCCTTTCTCTCTTTTGGGTTGTGTTGTTAGATCTTTCTCTCTGCTTCATTTCTCTTTAGTGTGTTCTGAGATCCTTCTCTCTTA
>NC_090747.1:94516098-94531098 GCF_036898095.1 Palaemon carinicauda | reverse complement strand
ACAATGCTCTAGAGACTGACCATATATACATATGATCAGGGCCTAAGCCCCCCTCTCCACCCAAGCTAGGACAAAAGAGGGCCAGACAATGGCTACTGATGACTCAGAAGATAGACTTATAGGCTCCCCCAAACCACCCATCCTTAGCTCACAAGGATGGTGAGGTTGAGGGGCCCCAGGAACTAACGAGTTTGAGCGGAACTCGAACTCTAGTTTGGCGTTCCCCAGTCAGGGGCGTTACCACATCGGCCACCACAACCGATGAAAAAGTTAAAATTTGATGACAAAACTTCAACCTTCTGGATTTAATTTTTCTATATTAAATAAAAGCAGCTATTGATACCTGTAAAAGATGCTTTATTAACCTAATTTTTACCTGAAAGTGTTATCTTTGAGGGAAGCACTTGATTTCTTCAAAACATTTCGTGACAACCACAAATTTTATTTTTATTCACGGACAAATGCAAGCAATGAATATGTTTGGCTGGATGGTTTGATCTTTTATTCATTTTATTCATATCATTTATGAAACAGATAGGACGAATTGTATGTATGTTGCATTTTTTCATGTAAATACATATATTCCTTAGCAGGTTGGTTGTTCTCATAAACCTATCTTACACATTTATTAAAACATTTAGATTAAAGGGTATAATAACCCTACCTAGGATTGAACAAAGTGAAGACTCCGTATGCGCATGCACGGAGTGCTGACAGCGCGACTCATGCGCATGCGTTTGTAACATACAGAACTTATGAATTGTAAAGGGTCCGTATATGAAAGATAATATATACAATAATCTACATATACACACACACACACACATATATATATATATATATATATATATATATATATATATATATATATATATATGCTTTTTTTTTTTTTTTTTTTTTTTTTTTTTTTTTGCTTTAAGAAATCTTTAAACAAAGGCCGGGGTACAAAAGTAACGCTCAATTTATGAATATTTCATATAGAAATATGTAAAGATAACAATTGCTTTTCATATTTTGGAAATGGTTTTATTCTCTTTATTGCTTATTCTTATTACAGAGGAGTAACATTGAGTTATACACGAAGGCATGAAATTTGATATAATATAATATGTTATTCGTTCTTTTATAAATAATGAAGCATGGTGGGTTTTGTTAGTGTTGTGGCTGATTATATTTTTCGTAGATGTATCGCAGTGATTAGATATCTTGGTGTTCCATCATGAGAAAAAGATAACATTCACATGTAATAAGTTAGTGGCGTTCCCAAAGGAATTGTAAAGTTCCGTAACGTAATTAGGTGCGTCACACAGATCTTGCTCACACACATCGTATATATATATATATATATATATATATATATATATATATATATATATATATATATATATATATATATATATCCTTTTATCTAATTTGAAAAGCAGGATACCATAAGATCAATTCCTTAGTAGGGAAAAATAGCCCAGTGAGGAAAAGAAATAAGGAAATAAATAGACTTCAATAGGAGTAAAGAACAATTGAAATAGAATATTTTAAGAACAGTAACATATTCAAGATAAATCTTTCATATATAAACTATAAAAGTTAAAAAAAAAAAGTAGGAAGCTAAATAAGAAAGAATAGTGTGCCCGAGTGTAGCCTAAAGCATGGGAACTCTACCCCATGATAGTGGAAGACCATGGTACAGTAGCTATGGAGCTACCCAAGACTTTTTAAAGAATTATGGTTTGATTCTGGAGTGTCCTCCTAGCAGAGCTGCTTACCATAGCTAAATTCTCTTCTATCCTTAACAAATGGAAAGTGGCACTGAACAATTACAGAGCAGTGGTTAACCCCTTGAGTGAAGAAGAATTATTTTTTAATCTCAATGTTGTCAGATGTATGAGGACAGAGGAGAATCTGTAAAGAATAGGCCAGACTATTCTGTGTATGTGAAGGTTAAGGAATAATGAACCATAATCAGCCTGCAGAATGCCTGGCGTCAGAAGGCTACAGATGGAAAGTAAGTCGTGAATAATACGTGGGCTTATCAAATGTTATCCATGTGCTGTACTGCTTAGTAATATGCCCACTGGCTGATTTAGTCCTGAAAAAGTGGGTGGTACTGTCAGTACGTCTCTACACACACACACTATATATATATATATATATATATATATATATATATATATATATATATATATATATATATATATATGTGTGTGTGTGTGTGAGGGATACCTCTGAAGTTAGAAATAATTCCATATTAAGGGAATTTAAGATCACCAAGGAATTGTTATATGTTGTAGGCATGCTACCCCTCTCATGCTGCCTTGGTTCTGAGATAACAGCATGCAGGATAGGACTTTTTTTTCTGGAGCTAGAGCAACCATTCTTGAAATCCTGTGAAGTAAAATGAAATACTTTCCTCTTATTTTATTAATTTCAAAGTTTTCATTTAACAATAAATCTTTTGATATGTTTTAAAGGTTCATTATATCAAACCTTCTCAATTGATTGTAAAGTTTCCGTATGTTTTTTATTTTTTTTCCGAGATAGCCATACTATCATTGGAGTGCAGTGCCAATCTTCAACAAGTTATAGCCTTGATTGATGGGAGCCATTACCTAATGGTTGGAACGGTTTTAGGAACCACATTTAAAGTTTTCTGTCTTTACATCGATTGTGATTGAGTTTTGTAAAGCTGAAAAAGAAAATTCACGTTCATATATATATATATATATATATATATATATATATATATATATATATATATATATATATATATATATATATATATATATATATATATATATATATATATATATATATATATATATATATATATATATATATATATATCCCTCTGGGAAGTTAAATACTTTATATAAATTGCCTCCGCACTGATTAAAATGTTATGTACATTCAATTTCAACCCCTGCGGCCCTTTAGTATAAAGGACGGGTCATACTTGAAACCTGCAACTATTCGTTACTAACGAAATTTTATTAAACAATGGATTAACTCATATGTTCTAATTGTAAACGATCTCTCTCTCTCTCTCTCTCTCTCTCTCTCTCTCTCTCTCTCTCTCTCTCTCTCTCTCTCTCTCTCTTCATTTATTGCAATTCACGAACCGTATCTAAGACCTGAGACAGCTAAATTGGCGGCCTAGTGGACGGCATCAGCCAATTGTCGGAGATTAAAGTGAGGATGTTATAACAGCTATTTATTAACGTCCGTGGCATTACCGATTACAGGTCTCTCTCTCTCTCTCTCTCTCTCTCTCTCTCTCTCTCTCTCTCTCTCTCTCTCTCTCTCTCTCTGGTGTTTAGCTTATTGGAATCCTCCTTGCATGGCGATCTCCTGGACTGGGGATCCAGTCCCGCCCAAGTTAATGGTTTCGCTGGTGTCTGCAGCCTCACCCTCCTTGTGAGCTAAGGGTAGAGTATTTGGGGAAAGCCTACAGGTCTACCTGCCGAGTCATCCTCAGCCATTGCCTGGCTCTCCCTGATCCTAGCTTGGGTCAATAGGACCTTGGGTGCTGATCGTATGTAATTTAAGGTCAGTCTTTTGGGGATTGTCTCTATCCCTTTTCTGTAGCATTCATGAGCGGCCATTAAACATTTTAAAACTGCATTATGGATTTTGTTTAAATAGTCATTTCCTTATAACAGGTACAGGTATCCGTGCTAGGAATTTCAATTTTAAAGCGTAATTATTATGGGCGTTCTCACTTTATCGATTATATTTTCTGTAAATATTCGCAGGAAGCTTGTATATAAAAATCGGCTCCTGTTGCCGTCAGCAGGGAAAGCGCCAAGGGAAAATATAAACTTCTAAGTTCGTTAAACTTCCTCCGGAAGTGATATTTTTATGGCCTTAAGCTTACAAAATTATCACACGTGATTATAGATTATAGAGCTTTGATTTCAACATTGCATTTTGTTTTTATTTAATTTTTGTTGCGGAATTTGTTAAAGTTTTAGAACGAGCTGTGTTCTGGAGCTTACCTCATATGGATATCTAAGTAGGGTTTATTATTATTATTATTATTATTATTATTATTATTATTATTATTATTATTATTATTATTATTATTATTATTACAAGGCAAGCTACAACCCTTGTTGTAAAAGCAGGATTCTACAAACCCAAGGGCCTCAATAGGGAAAAAAAGAGTCCTATTCGGAAAAAAGAACTTAGAAGTAAAGAAGAAAAATCAGAGCAAATTAGTGTAAATAACAATGTTAAGTAATTAACAGATAAATCATGAAGCAATACTTATGGTAACCTGCTCTATAAGAAAGTCTTTGCAACGGGTTTGAATTTTTGAAGTCCACTCATTCAACTGTTTAATTAAGAAGATTATACCACTATTTGGGCACAGCTGGAATAAAACTTCTCGAATAATGTGGCTTGGACATTTTGAGAGAAAAGGGGAGACTTAGAATTAGCCTCCTACCAATTACTTGGTGGACGGTGTAGTGTGGTAAGTTTTAAATTTGAGAGGGGGGGGGGGGGGCAGAATTATAAAAAATACCACCGCATGCACGATATGCTACTTGAATGACAGTGCCAGAGATTAATATCCAGAACATGAATAGGGAATTTTATACACGTTTATAGTATAATATGAGAGTTACAATATGAGAGTTACCTACTCAGGAACATACAGGAAAACAAAATTTTTTTAAATTAGAAAACGGGAAAATTTTAATATCTTGCAAAAGAATTTCTGAATATACCAATTGTTATTGCATGTGAAAAAGAGACCAGCCGGATTTGTTTCTTTAAAGTAAATTTGTAATCAAGAATCACTCCTGGAATTTTGAATTAGCCACATGCAGTTAATGGAACATTATAAATGAAAAGATATCATTGTGGGGGATTCAGTGTACTATCCTACTAAAAATTTTACTTTGATGTTCTATGATTTCCATCATTTTAGCTAGACCTCTGTTTAGATATTTAGATACCACAAGTGTACACTCTGGGATCGAAGCAAAAAGAGTAGTATCATCTGCAGCATACAAGAGTTGCATCATCTGCAGCATACCGATACTCATTTTCAAGGTCGAACCACATATGCCTACTGTATATAATATACAAAGTAAAGGACGAAGCAAAGTATCTTGAGGAACACAAAGAGAATAAATTCGCATTGTCACTATGGTGTCTTTTCAAGAATACGCATATCAGTTCATGTGTTAAAAGTTTAATAATACTAAGAAACTATGATAATTGAATATTGAATTATTTATGTGAAAGCAGTTATTTTCTTTGGATCCCACGTTGATCACTTTAATTATAGGTAGTAAATAAGCTGTACATTATAGAATCTTTAGATACCATAGGCCATGAAAATGCTGTGAATTATTAGTTTTTGTGTTCTTTTGCGATGTTTTAGGCTTAGTTAAATAAGGTGTAATTATTGTTAAGTTTATTAGAATTTAAGTTTTAAAAATGAGAAGTGTAATTCACTGAAAATTAAGGTTTCTACTTTTGTTATATAAACTCTTTGCCATTCCCCATGCTAAAGGTGATTGTAGCTTTGTTTGTGTTTAAAACTACTTAAAAATATAAGCGTATATAACTTTCCCACCCGCAAACTCCTCCCCCCCACTCCCCCCCCCCCCAAAAAAAAAACTTATTCTATCCTTGTCATTTACATTCACGGTTTGAAAATCACCCACGGCCTCATAAATCAAAGATGGAATCCTGACATAAATCTGAATTAACGAATTCATTCAAATGAATGACTACGAGTATTACATTGAACGATTATGAATAACTGGAAAGGGCCATTTGCGTAGGATTTGCGTATCATTTCAGACTGGCGTATTTCAAAATTCTGGTAATGTCACATACGCCCGACATTTTATCGAATTTCAAATCAGTGTTTATAATTGCCTTAATGTTCGCGTCGAGTTCATCCATTTCGCTTTTAACCCCAGTACATTAACCTGTCATTCTGTGATACATTGGATTTAGATTACAGATTTATAGTACATTCTGACAGCTTTCTATAATACAATGATCATACGCTTGTGTTGTTGTTTGTTTAATTGTTTATGTATGGTTGTGAAAAGCCATGCACATTTTTTTTGTATTTTTTATTTCCAGATATTTGTAATGGCACATACATGCATGTATACTGTGTTTGTGTGTGTATGTATATATATATATATATATATATATATATATATATATATATATATATATATATATATATATATATATACTATATATATATATTATATATATATATATATATATATATATATATATCTATGTATATATATATGTATGTATGTATGTATGTATGGATGTATGTATATATATATATATATATATATATATATATATATATATATATATATATATATATATATATATATATATATATATATATGTATATATATGTATGTATATATATATATATATATATATATATATATATATATATATATATATATATATATATATATATATATAAACAAAACACAACAGTATCCATTGGTACAACACCACCTGAAATGTGTTTACTGATTGACCAGACCATGTGGATGAACTACATGTCTAAGTGGACATGTGCTTTGTCCCCCTATGTCCCATAGTGTCTACTTCATTGTGGCGAGCTTGTATCCGTTCCTGGCCAACCTTACATAAATCATCGAAGATTGCGAGCACTTTAATTTGAGGTTTAATGGTGAGAATGACGTAGTCACTGTAAACTTCGTTCACTGAATGAATTTAGCTGTGGTTCTTTTATTTGTAACGCTGGTAGTTTTTATCTCAGATTTCTGTGGCATAGTAAAAATATATATATGATCCAACTTGCTATCTATTATTGGTACACTTAGTACAGCGGCATAGCAGACCAATTGTTCAAATTGGTCTAAAAGCACCAAAATTGGCACACATGTAGATTAATATATTCTAAACATTTTTGGATATGGAGGCATTCAAGATTAGCCCTTAGGAAGATATGGCGGCCATTGTTCAAAATGGCCGCCATTTAACATTAGCGTCATTACATAGACTTCATTATGTGTCGTTAGTTTGGTGCTAGATGGGCCAAAATTCCCTTTTTTTACATCAGAATTAACATCAATAAATGTTTAACAGATATTTAGATGAATCTTCTCAAAAATGGCCCCCAAACTGCTCTTCTGGTGCGTGTGACGTGAGCTGCTCGAAGAAATGAGTCTGCTATTCCTTCAGTTGTGATCTCTGCTTGTACCAGTGCTTGGGTCCACCCACTTCCCTGCAACCAGTCACCCAGGGTCTTCAGTGCCGTCATCTCAATATGCAACCCCCCAAACATCACCACCAGTTGGTCTTCTCCATATGTGTTTGGCCACTTCCACTGGATCTGTTTTGCTAGAGTGAATAGTGGCTGGTCGCAAGTCAGAACTGGAGTTTGGCCTGGGTTGAGATGTTTAACTGCACTCCTGACTACATCAATAGAGTGTCTGATCATTGCCACAGTGTGAGCACTCTCCTGGAACAAGGGAAGCAGGGACGTTGGTGTGATAACTGGTTGCTTTGGATCTTGGTGCCTTGCATGGTATGCAGCCCATGATGTGTTTTCACAGGCCTCAACATCATCTTTGAGAACACTTCTCGTGTTCTCCAGCCACATATACTCATCTTCTATGTGCTGCTCACAGTTGTGGCGTCTAAGAGAGGTCACAGAAGTAGCTGGGATCATTTGCCCTTTGACAGAAGAAGCAACAGGACGTACATCCGTGTAATATTCTGGTAGAGGCTCAACCGTCTTTGATCCAGTATCACGCCCAGTGAGAGCAATGCTACGATCCACTCCCTCATCTGCACACGTTGGGTGTTGAAAAAGCGAGATTCCTGTTCCATGGAATGAATTCTTGGCTGTGGTGGCACTTGGGTTGTGGTCAATGTTGTCCACAGCCGCAGTTGTGAACACATTGCTACGCAGGGTAGGCGGGCAGACCACTTCTTCTATGCGGTACAGCTGACACACGCTGTTTCCCATCTGGGCAGAAAGACGAAGGACTCTGTCATATGAGATGCTTAGGCCCAGAGAGAAGAGCTTGTCCACAAGTCCTCTCTTGCGTGTTTCAGCATACAGCATCAGCCCAACATAGGTTGGAAGAGGAGTTTCTTGAGACGTACTGTGTCTGACAGCTGGAGGCTCCTGTGTCTTGGTTGCTCCCTGCTTCCGACTTTGCTTGACACTGTTGAACTTGAGAAGCTGCGCAATGGAAAGAGCTGCTTGTGTTGAAGAGGAATGGCTTTGATTCTTGATGGTGGGGCCATCCAGCACCATATTTACCATTGCAACTAGTACGTTTGGCACAGAGTCCTCCTGACAGCCGCCCGGGAATGATCCACGGAATTGGTAAGTGTCTTCAAACATATATCGACGAACTATCTGTGCAGCACGCGCAAGGTGAACTGCCTCAGTGTCACAGTCTTGCTCGCAGGCTTTGCCTAGCGCTTCACCAATGTCTTCATCAAACGCTAGTAAAACATCTCGGCCTTTGCTGTGGGATCTCAGGCCTGGTATCTGGGCTAACAGGCGCTCTTTCAGCCTTGTGCTATTAACTTTCTGGCACAAAACAACCCCGAGCTGTTCCATTCTTGTTGTGTATAGCTTTACAAGTTCTGCGAGTCTGAAGACTGGGGTGGTGCCCTCTTCTAGGTGGGTTTCCTCGATATACAGGACCAGTTCAGCCAGTACGATTCTTGACATTACACCTTCATGGTCAGTTTTCTGCTCGGCTTCTACAGTGGTCTTTGCACGATAGTAAAGAGCCAACAAACACTTGGAATGGTACTTGGCCTCCAGAGCCACCATATCACCCATGCTGAGCCTGGCTATGAGTTCATTGTCCCCAACTTGCGCTGCACACTTCCGTACGCGTGTGTCCACCTGGAAGGTTGTTACTTCATGTAGGGTCTCTGTGCCAGACTTTCCACAGAAAAAGCAGGAGGTGCCGCTGGTAGTGGCTTCTGAAGAGTGTGTTCTGGCGCGCTTGGCCTGGACATTGTCAGTACTATCAAATGCTGAGCTGCTTGCGATGCGTCTCTTCTCTGCTCTTCGTAGCATTGTGTTATTGTATTTGAGCATACATGTTTTATGCCACTTGGCCTGGTGGGCAACCATTGTCGCCTCAACACCTTGTCCTTCATCTAGTCTCTGTAACTGAACAGTTCTTGGCAGTTCTCCGAGTTCATCAAATTTGACCAAGTTTGCAGCCATTGTCGTGTATCCACTCCCAGGGTCTCGGCGTTTAGACAGTACTGGGCAGACAAGTGACTCTGTTGTCTCCTCTTGACATACAAGACACAGCTTCCAGTTTGTCTCAGGAGGTGTTGTGGGAGTACGTTGCTCAAAAGTATCGACCAGTTGGAACTTCTTTGCCATGGCTGCAGTCTGGAACAACGCGTCTCTGATGTCAGGTGGTGCTGCTGCTGCCTCACCTGCAAAGACACAAAACACCACCATGTTACCACAAGTTACTACTACAAGCACCATGACTATCAACACTATACTATTACTGCAGCCGCCGTCACTGCCACCAACGCTGCCGCTGCAAAGTAAAATTCATTTTCTTGTGAAATGGTAGCCAAATTATTTGGTAAGCACAGAAGTATGTGTAATTGTACAATACTTATCACCTCTAGCACACTTATCACCTTTAGCATCCACAAAAAGACAAATTATGGTACATATTCAATGACGCTAACGGTAAATAGCGGCCATTTTGAAAAATGGCCGCCAAATGTGCTACGGGGAGAATCTTGAATGCCTCCATATCCAAAATTGTTCAGAATGTATTAATCCACATGTGTGCCAATTTTGGTGCTTTTAGAACAATTTGAACAATTGGTTTCATATTTCTTACTATGCCGCTGGGCTAACTGAAGATATATTGATTAAGAACTTCAGTACCCTGCATCTTTTCCACCACTTATTGAGCTTATACAAGAAAACTATTTCCTATTTGGAAGTATACTTCAAACCACCAGTTTTGGAATACGAGTGAATTCTGAAGGGTTACCGGAAACAATACCTTGAGATCTTTTAGCAGGAATCTCTATCTGACATTGCAACTCTTTTGGTTATGGGTAGTCTATCAGATTATGTTTGGGATGACAAATAAAGATTGGTTAGGTTATTGATTAAGAAATAGCAACGACTGTGAAAGTATAGAGAATGTTCAAAATCCAAATTAACAAGATATCACGTAATTCCTACATTGAAAGTGGAATAGGCTATTTATTAGTAAGTAACCTTTTGTCCACCACCCCTTACTTGTACCTATTTAGGATATTGATTATTTTACGCGGTTTGGCTTGCAGCCCCCCCTCCCCCCTTTTTATCTAAGAATTAGGCAACAATAGAATTACAACAATAGTAATAAGAGCAGTACTATGAGTTACTATAGTCAATTTCTTTTAGCGATGAAGATTTTCACCGACTCGCAGCGGTGCCCTTTGAGCACGGAAAAGTTTCCTGATCGCTGATTGGTTGGACGAGATAATTCTAACCAATCAGCGATCACGAATATTTTCCGAGCTAAAAGGGCACCGCTGTGAGTCGGTGCAAATCTGCCCCGATAAAAGAAATGGACTATAGTACCATTGATAGTGTCTTACAAATCTAGGTACACAGCAATGAACGATCTTACAAAATCACCTTGTTTACTAGAGACATTGCCACAGACACCTGCTCCCGGGGCAAACCCCTGAACTTTGCTTTTAAATTTCTGCTATTGAGATGAAGTAGGCTAATTATGCCATTACAGATTCGGGAGAATCTAAATTCAGCTTTAAGATATCGTTTTCTTTTCGAACTTCAGTCGTTTGTATCGCAGAAATGGAGATACTTCACGGTACTTGCGATAAAAAGTATCCCAACTTCACAATCCGTTGAGATAAAGAAAAAATTATAGCTTAATAACATTTTTGAAGGAATGCAATTTATTGTTTATTTTTTACCTCAGGTATCTTGCATAATGAAAACAGATACATTTACTGCTAATATTGCAATTATAATGGAGAGAATTGGTGAATATGCATCACTTTATATATATATATATATATATATATATATATATATATATATATATATATATATATATATATATATATTTTTGTATGAATATAATCATATATGTTTTGTCCATATATTCCTACATGGATACAAATTTTGAAAAATAGATATTTCATTCTATATCGTTTTATTTTTTTTCATAGAAAAAAAGCAACAAATTTCTCAAAAATATTTTTAGCAAATTCGTTCCAAGCATCGTAGCAAATTTCTTCTATAAAGTTCCAAAATAGTCACTTTGTTGAATATATGTAAGGGATGGCCTATAAATTATGAAAGAGGGCGGAAAAAAAAAGAAGAAATACGACCTTTTAGATAATTATACCATAGCGCCCCAACCTCGGCATCAAGAGAACGTGTTCCTAAGGACAATCCTGTACCTTCCTTGTGGATGGTGGAGAAGGGGAGGGGGGGGGGGGTTTGAGGTTGGATGGTTGAGCGCCACCGTGTGCCTTTATGATCCTTGATGCGTTCCCACTGATGGAGCTACTGAAGCCAGAGGTCGCCGCGGCCTCCAAGCGTGTATCCTTCGGAGATAATAGCCCTAATGGCTGCTGCTACAGTTTCTGAAATGGCATATGGCGGCTAGTGTCTTAGAGACAACGGGGGTTGCCCAGGAGGAGGGCTCGGATCTATCCAGCTTTTGTTATGGTCTTTGTCGCAGTGAAGGGGCCTCCCTGTTCTCCAATTCCCCTCCGCCCTCTACATCCTTTGTCTCTCCCTCTCCCTCTCTCTCTCCCTCCCCCTCTTCCTCAGCCTCCGTTCATCTCAGGTCATCTTCTCTTGCTGCAGTGTGTTAGCCTAATGTGCATCGTGTGATGGTACCGTACTGCTTCCCGCCACACTTAATATGACAAACACAATAAGGCACTCGGAATCGGAGTGTTGTTTGGGGCGGGGGGGGGGGGGTCCAGTTAGGAATACGGGTGGCTTGAAAGTTAAGGGGGGTTAGGGGGTGGAGTCCCAGAAGCGACTTTCACTTCTATCCAGTGATGTGATGTCTTTATGGCACTGATTTATACACTGCTGCAGAGGGGGTCAAGTGAATGCTGGATTTCCATGTACATTTATGGGGAAGTGTCATGCATAAAAGCATACAAAATATGGCTATAAATCTCTCTCTCTCTCTCTCTCTCTCTCTCTCTCTCTCTCTCTCTCTCTCTCTCTCTCTCTCTCTCATAAAATCTTCCAGGGTAATATGTATCCACATCATAATTTGATGCATGGTCCTAATAACTGAAAGTATGGTTTACAGTACTCTCTCTCTCTCTCTCTCTCTCTCTCTCTCTCTCTCTCTCTCTCTCTCTCTGTTCATTTTAATGTATGGTTGGTAATCATATGTTCGAACTAATGCTCCCATTTTCAGGGACTTTTTTTTTTTTTTTTTACTTTATATGCCTTCCGTGTTTTTCTTTATATTATTAATTTCGATAGATAAAGTAACAAATGTCCTTATCAAGCCTCCCACTTAGTTATCAACAAGTCCGCTGGAATGAAAAAAAAAAAAAAAAGTAAATTCTGTCACCCACAGAAAGGGAATTTTTAAAGTTGTACTTTTAAAGTCCTTTTTTCTGAAAAAGGAGTTTTCAAGATGTAAAATTCTGATGATCACTTTTAGATTAAAGTTAATCTTATATTATTCCTCTTTTTTTTTTTTTTTTTTTTTTTTTTTTTTTTTTTTTTTTTTTTTTTTTTTGCACCTACTTCTAATATCAGGGATTTAGTCTTTGTCCTGACAGGAAGGAACTGATCTGCATTTTAGTCTCTCTCTCTCTCTCTCTCTCTCTCTCTCTCTCTCTCTCTCTCTCTCTCTCTCTCTCATTAGATTCCGGGGTATATGTATTCACACCACAATTTGATGCCTTATTCTAATAACTGAAAGTGCGACTTACTAGTATATTAATTTTTAAAAGACATAATTAATGGAAATGATTTTACATATTATTTTAGCTTATCATATTTTCAGGATTTTTGTGCCACTACGTACAACAGTTTAAAGACACAATAAACATGACGGGTCAGTAAGATTTTTTTACGGAGATTTATATAAAAATCAGCTTGTAATTGGATTTTTCACGCTTAGGCCGACATATATTCAGTCGCAGTTAGTATCTTTATAATTTCTTATTTAGAATAGTTTGTAGTGTAACTTCTGAAATGTAACATAGTTTCTCACTTTGCAGGTATGATGATTGTGTCGGTGGAGGTGGTTAAACTATGTCATTGCTCGCTTGTTCATCGCGTAAGTATGTGACTGGCTGTAACTTATGGTTGGCGAAAGCTGTATATAATATATGTATTTTGTTGTTCATTAGAAATAGCCTTTTTAAGATTCAGGAAATTATTTATTTTGCTTGTCATCCCTCCTCATGCCCCTTCACTCTTCCCGATATATATAGCATATATATATACATACATATATATATATATATATATATATATATATATATATATATATATATATATATATATATATAAATGTATATATATGTATGTATATATATATATATATGTATTTATATTTAAATATATATATACACACATATATGTATATATATATTTATATACATATATGTGTGTGTCTATAAGAGATTCAACTCTTGCCACCACAACCCCCTTCCCTAACTTTCTCTCGGGGTACCCCTTCTCACCAGGGATTGGCTGCTCTTTCCCCCTCCCCCCTCCACCCGCCCCTAAGGGAAGGGAGAGGCAGAGTAGTCATACGTTTGGCAATGCCTATGAGCGTGCCATATATATATACAGTATATATATCCAGATACTTGCTCTATTATAAAAAGGAGATTGCCTTCTATGTGCGTAATGTGAACAAGAACGTGTATGGTTGAACCTTGAGCTAACAGCGGTATGTCTGGCCATTTAATGAGTTATATAATGCCACTATTTTTAATGCTTTTCGCAACCGGAATTAGCTGGGCTTGCGATGGTCGTTGGCTTGGGAGAGGGACAGGAACAATTTATCGGTTTTGTGGAGACAACGTAATTATAATTCTCGAAGGAACTTTTCTTCCATTTAAGTTATGCTGATTAAGCTTAAACCACGCTCTAAAGTTTTGTACGCTTTAAATTAAACCATCATCTTTAAGATATATCAAAATGTGAAAATATTTTTTATATGAGTTATCTTGTGTGTTCGTTTGTCTGTCGCACACTTATGGGGAAATTTAATGGATTAAGTTTAGAAATTCATGCTTAATTCTTTTAAGATCTAACAAAATATGAAAATATTAAATAATGAGTTACCTTGTGTGTTCGTTGGTCTGTCGCACACTTAGGGGTGAAATTTAATGGATTAACTTGAGGAATTCATGCTTAATTCTCCTGCTTGATTCTGCAATATATCACACGATGCTTTATGACTTGAACCAAGGCAATTTCCTCAAGGTGGGCGGTTGCAAGGGGAGATAAGAGGAGAGTCATGGTCTGTTAATCCTGGATATTTACACCTTCAGGATATATATAAAGACGGCTTACCCTCAGAAGGATTATTGATTCACGACTTAACATGTTTAATCCTAATACTGTGCTTAACATTTTTACTAAATAAGAAAATAAAATAAAGAAATGTTCTTACCCTTGGGTCTCTGTGATCAATTTTTCTGATGCCGACCGGGTTCATTTTTCACGTTCGAGCTCATTTTTAAAAGAGAAACTCGTATAAAAAGAAACTTTGGGATCAAGATGCCTCGGACCAAGATTATAGTTTTACCCCGAAACTATCGCCGTGTTAGTTGGATCTTGGGCCATAATCCTGCGGCGTCCATAATTAAAGGAAAGAAAGTCTTATCGGACAGACAATCTGGCAAACTTAAGCTTTAAATTTCACCTAATTAAAAGTTGAAGACGTACGTTCCTCAGACCATTTTTTAACTCGATCGACAAGAATTAGTTCTTTTTTTTTC
>NC_090747.1:94501098-94503598 GCF_036898095.1 Palaemon carinicauda | reverse complement strand
ATTCTCTTTTTGCTAAAAGTTATTTTACATGGATTTGGTTGTTGCTTGATTGACAATTGACTTTAATTCCATTATGTCAATTTTAGGTAAAAAATTAATTACAGTTTTCTAGTAGTAAACAAATGTCGGATAAATAATACACTTCCCATTGAAATGATTGAAATATCAAATACAGTATTCGTATGATAAATATCTGGAAATTTTCGGGTAGGTGTGATCGCAACATAATGTTGTTAATAAATTTGAACCTTGGGTATAACAATTTATCAAACGAAAACGATCCATGGTGCAGGAAAAAAAAAAGAAAGTAAAAAGAACCTAGAATTTACTGAATATGTCCATGATAGAAATTCACCTTTGTGCAGAAGAAAAAAAAACATGAAATAAAATTGAAATTCATCTCAGTTATTAATCTATTTTTTTTTTATTTCGTGTTGCCCTAACACCCGTTGCTTAAGAGATTGCAATGGCTGTAAGATTGAAAGTCAGTTCTAGAATAATATCGTGATCATTGAATGGAATCCATGTACATGTCCTATTAATCATTATCTGATTAATCTCATTCAAACAATAGGACAGCGGATATACGAAAAAACGAATGTGTCGACTTTGAGCAAGGTCCAAAGAATGTATCTTGTACATCTTGCTACATAGAGGAATAGGTCAGGGATATATAGGCGGGGTATGTATCCCTGACTTATTCAACTATGTAGCGAAAAGTACAAGATACATTTTTTGGACCTCGCTCTCAGTTCACATTTTTTTTTTTTTTTTTTTTTTTTTTTTTTTTTTTTTGTCAAATATCCGTTGTCCCATTGTTTGAATGAGATTAATCAGATAGTAACTTAGACTCTTAGAGGATGTATACATGGATTCCACTATTATTCTAGGACTGATATTCATTCTTACACCCAATAAAATCTCTGGTTCAGTAGATGGCGTAAAAGTGTCCTTTTAAGTCCCACAATTTTTCTATTTTCCTCCCTTAACCCCTCGCCATCGGCAACGAGATAAAGGCAATGGAATCCCCCGTCTTACCAGCGTTTCGCTTTAAACAAATGTTGTGGTATGCGGAGAGGAACAAAAGCAGAGCTATTTGCCAGGCTGCCGTGCATACACTTTGCTGTTATGGATAAATGAGCGAAGTAGTTTATTTAATATAGAGCTTGTCTGTCGTATCTTTGAAGGGTTTAGGTAGCGCACCAGTTATTTATTTCATGGATATTTAAAACGTGTTTTTAATATAACTTTAACAATGGTATTTATGATAAATCATATAACAAAATAGGAATGTACCAGTGTTCGCGACCCGTTATAAAGGACTTCCAAATATTTAGAGATGTGCTCAGATATTCAACCCTTCCCACTCCTCTCCCTTTCCTAACTACCTCTCGGGGTATCCCCTCTCATCCGAATATGATTATTCCCTCACCTCCCTACCCGAGGGACGGTGAGAGACCAAGTAGTCTTACTTTTGGCATTGCCCCTTAGCGTGACAGGATATATATATATATATATATATATATATATATATATATATATATATATATATATATATATATATATATTATGTATATATATGTATATATATACACACATATATATTCAGTATATATGTATATATACACATATAAATACAGTATATATATATGTATATGTATATATATATATACACACACACACACATATATATATATATATATATATATATATATATATATATATATATATATATATATATATATATCCAGGCAATTGCTCTTTATTATATATGGGAAATTTCAGATTAATATATATATATATATATATATATATATATATATATATATATATATGTGTGTGTGTGTGTGTGTGTGTGTGTGTGTGTGTGTGTGTGTGTGTGTGTGTGTGTGTAAACAAAAACATTCGTCACCACATGAAGAACAGAGCACAGAAACTCGGTAGCCGTCTGTTCTTTCGTTCACCTCCGTCTCCTGTCGATATAAAAAATCCAAATCAAACAGAATTGAAATAGATGGAATGGCAATTATCCTTCGCTGGAGACGCATCTTGGATTAAGGAAGACTAAGTACGTAACTGGCAAAGGACTTAAGGGCAAAGGACTTAGGGGTGATCCGAAATTAGACGAATTGTCATTATCCTGCTGTGTCTGGCGAGACCAGGAAGCGCCAAGAATTATAACGTGGCCTGTTAGGCCTGTGGTGTCTATTAGCTTTTGGTGGTAATATGAGATCTGAATAAACATTGTGTGAATTGAGAGAGAGAGAGAGAGAGAGAGAGAGAGAGAGAGAGAGAGAGAGAGAGAGAGAGAGAGAGAGAGAGAGAGAATCTTCAGAGATCCAATGATATTTTTGTAGACCTATCTATATCTTCTTAGTGTAAATCAGGCCATGCCTCTTCAACTATATATATATATATATATATATATATATATATATATATATATATATATATATATATATATATATATATATATATATTTATATATATATGTATATAT
>NC_090747.1:94491098-94496098 GCF_036898095.1 Palaemon carinicauda | reverse complement strand
GTAAAGGGATCTTATTTTAATGTATTCATTTAATCAAACATGAACAAGTAATGTCCCGTGGTTGGCAGAGGTGGCATGGGAATTGGAGAATATTGTTTTAGAAAACATCTCAAATATAGTGATAGTGACTCCCTGACTTTAAGTGTTTTCACAATTTATACAGATACGGAAATTCGTTTTCACTGCGCGTAAAGGGATCATGTTTTAAAGTATTCATTTTTATTTTAGATATGGACAGAACTATAAATCCTTTTGTCTTTTTTATGTACGTATGTTATCCCATGTTTCAAGTAAGCATATATGTATAATCCCACACCTTCATAACCCTGTATCGTAAGATTTCCATCTCGCTAGTGAAGGAAAAAGAAATATTTCCCAGATCTCACCGTTTGCTTGAGCCGGGAAGTACACGGAGCCGTGTTGTGGCCATTCGCCTGGATGCCTATTGGCCATCTCCTCTTGTGTGGAATGAATAGACCTTTTGGAATGCCGACGAAGGGCTCTTCAATGGAAGGACCAGGAGCTTAGTCGGCCGAATAATAAGCCGTGAATAACCTGCGGATAACCTGTGAATGACTCGTCGAATCCTTGCCGGGCTATAGCAGGTATTACAAGGAGAGGAGAGCGTACGTAAAAATGTCCGGGGGGATTGCAGTTCGGGACCCCACTTATATAAAAAAAAAATTTTGTTTTTCAATTTTATATATTTCTTTCAAACTCGTTGTTATTTTTGTTCTATGCTGTGTAAATGCTACCTTGTGATACATTCTGTATATTTATTAAGATTACCATTGTTTATAAAATGCTTTTATTTATGAAAGAAAATCAATGTTACCCGGGATGAGGTCGAGTTACTAATATTGTTTTCTGGCATAAAGTTAAGTGTTACATAGATATATTGTTTATATTGACTTTTTGCACATGTAGATGGTATATACAAAGGTGTATATTATTATAATTTTTTAATGATATATATATATGTTTACTTATTTACTATCTATGGATAACATTATAAAAGTGAATCATGGCTAGTACATAAATGAAAAAAAAATGTTTTCATTTTCATTGTGTCTAGATGCTTTTTTTTTTTTTTTTTTTTTTTTTTTTTTTTTTTTTTTTTTTAATCTCCCAAGAAATATACGAAAATTTGAGTTTTAATCTTTCTAACATTAATCGGAATCAAGTTTTGTTTTAGGAAAATTTCGTTCACCGTTAAAAGTTTTATGAATGACCCTCTCTCTCTCTCTCCTCTCTCTCTCTCTCTCTCTCTCTCTCTCATATGTAAATGACCCAAATTATATCCCTTTTTCATCACTTTAGGCAGTTGGGTGTGAACCCCAACTTTTTTTTTCTTCATCTCATTTGTCGGGGATTGGAGATGAAATGTGGGGACTCGTTTGTCTGATCCCGAGCGAAAATTCAACAAACAAACCCGATAGCGATCGGCATTTATGAGTCAATATCATCATTTCTTTTAAAACAGTTTTGCCCGATAATGAAGGCTTTTGAAGCTCACTGTCTCTCTTCTCTTTCCTCTGTATCTTATCGGTTATTTGGCGCTTTTGATGGGATGTGCCGGTAAGGAAATCTTTAATGGGGAATTTCAGCTGTTCTGAGGGAGAGAGGCACAATTAATACCTCCATATATATATATATATATATATATATATATATATATATATATATATATATATATATATGTGTGTGTGTGTGTGTGTGTGTGTTTGTGTGTGTATATATGTGTACAACAACAACAACAAATGCAATTGTTTCTAGTCCATTCTAGTTCAAAGGCCCAAATATGTCTCTATTCATGTCTGAGGACTGGCCAGTTTTCATCACCACGTTGGCCAATGCGGATTGGTGATGGTAGGGGACTTTAGTCCTGATCGCTCTAAGTAAACCGACCTAGTATAGGTGTCCATTACTATACTCAATTTTTTTTAATGAGGCGCATTTGCACCGACTCGCAGCGGTGCCCTTTTAGCTCGGAAAAGTTTCCTGCTATCTGATTGGTTAGAATTATCTTGTCTAACCAATCAGCGATCAGGAAACTTTTCCGAGGTAAAAGGGCCCCCCTGCGAGTCGGTGCAAATCTGCCTCACTCAAAAGAATTGACTATAGTAGAGCTTTGCTGATCATGACGATGCACAAACCCTTTCATCACGTTAAGGTATCCTTATTCAGAAAAAGGACATATTTATGTATGTGTATATATACTTATATATGTACTGTATGTATATATACATACTATTCACAAATGTTTATGTGTGTAATGGGCGCGGACCATAATGTAGAACACAAGGTATTTTTATAAGAAAGACCGTGTATATTAGAACACTTCGTTACCAATATTATTTCAAGAAGTATGGAAGTTCTGGTTTTAATAGGATAACTTTAATAATGTTTATCTCAAGTTTTAGGATTTTTGTTATCACGGAAAATCTTTAAGGGTTGTATTTCAAGATGACATTTATTTTAATGTATTTAGTTTTCAAGAATATTTGATTTCTTTTCATACATTATGAAATATTTGCAGATATTTGCCTTTGATATTTTTGAAGATTAAGCTAAGAATAGAAATTTCATCATTAAAAGCAGAATAGGTTGGTAAATACTCATTGCTTTCTTGGAAGTACTTGATGTTTAAGGCTGGGGAAATGTCTTCGGGGTCATGATGGATTACAAGCAATGGAGCTTCAAGAGAAAATAATGCTTCGACGGCAGGTGACACTAAGTTACATTTCAATACATTGCTTATTCTTGATAGGAAATTAAGGGCCAATATCAATGATGCACTGTTAATCAAAGGTAATTATTTCTAAAAGGAATTCAGTGTTCCATTGGAGATTACTCTCATTGTATTAAACGTTCTAATTATCCAATGAAGATTGGTAGGAAAGTTTCTCAAGAAAAAAAAATCAATCGTACTAATGTTTCATAAGTAATTTTTATTTAAACTGACACATGTACTGTATAGCATTCGAAGGAACGGAAACCATTGTTCGACAATCACAGAATAGAAATTATACGTTTTCGTGCTTGCAATCCATTAAGTTGCCAAGGAAATCTTTTTTGATTATATTTTTGTATATTGCATGTAATGGTGTGAATATCTCTCTCTCTCTCTCTCTCTCTCTCTCTCTCTCTCTCTCTCTCTCTCTCTCTCTCTCTATATATATATATATATATATATATATATATTTATATATATATATATATGTATATATATATGTCTATATATATGTCTATATATATACATATATATATATATATATATATATATATATATGTATATATATATACATACACAGTATAATGTATATAAATGGGTGTGTGCGTATTTATGTATGTATGTATGTACATGTGTGTATGTAAGTTTATAACACTACATACATATTTAAAAACGTCATGGTATTGTTAATTTGTTGATTGGTCATTGTAATCATACGTGTATTCATACATACGCACAATTCTCATATGCACTGGGTATCTCTTCCTAAATGGAATGGCATGATGATGGGAATGAACCCTTCAATAGATTTTAATCATCGTTCGGATGGAATGATTTTCTGTGTGTGTGAGAGAGAGAGAGAGAGAGAGAGAGAGAGAGAGAGAGAGAGAGAGAGAGAGAGAGAGAGAGAGAGAGAGAGATTGCATGTGAAATAATGTAAGGTTGGTGGAGATACCTTCATGCAATGCGTTCATCCCCCTAAAAATTTAATTGTGGCTTGCGGTTGATGTAATAGTTGAGCATTATGAAGGGAATCGTCGGGAAAAAAGCAATTAACGAAGTGCAATAATGGCTGGTATTGCTAAAAGGATTTTTTTTTGCTATGATTTCGCTACTTATCCAAGTGTGGTGTTCGCGAGTTCCCCCAGCTCTTATGGTTTAAATAATTTGTATTCATTGTATTTACTTTTGTTACCTTTTTTTATTCGTATTCTGTTTTACTACTTAACTTGCAAATGGCGTGATACTGCTTAGCTTCATAATGGCATGGTAGCTTCCCACACAGTTTGGTGGGAATAATTGGTTTTTATTCAATTTTTACACTCTCTCTCTCTCTCTCTCTCTCTCTCTCTCTCTCTCTCTCTCTCTCTCTCTCTC
Organism: Palaemon carinicauda; assembly: GCF_036898095.1. NCBI lineage: Eukaryota > Metazoa > Arthropoda > Malacostraca > Decapoda > Palaemonidae > Palaemon > Palaemon carinicauda. Next base: position 94,491,987 of record NC_090747.1, on the reverse strand, counting down.
TCTCTCTCTGTGGATATACGAGGTGCCTCACACTGAGGGACCTGGGGGAACCCAAACAAAAAATAAGGCAATAAGGTAAGGCTCTCTCTCTCTCTCTCTCTCTCTCTCTCTCTCTCTCTCTCTCTCTCTCTCTCTCTCTCTCGTGTATAATAGCATATCATATTGCCTTGAATGATGCGTATCCTATTCATCGTATTCATTAATCTGTTAGAAGGATATTGGAATTTATTTCAGGGATTACGTGTTAAATGAATGATTGTATCAGTGTTGTTTGGGTTTACTTATAATTCTTGAATCCTTTGCCTTTAGCATCGTGTTGTAATTAGGAAATTAGGACTTGATCCTATTTGCTTTGAAAGTTAAGCACTGTAATATTCATTACGATACAAGGATTATAGAGGGAGAGGGTTATAAAAGCTAGCAGTCAGTACAGCGTCGAATGAGAGATTGGGTAATCACGACTTTAACCTAAATTTTGGTTTTCAGACAATTTCAGTTGCTGCTACAAATTAACCTGGAAAGTATATAAACTATAAGAAATATAAATTAGAACATGGAAGATATTATCCAATGACTACCTTGTGCACTTTTAAAATTCTAACTTTTTGTCCTACAAAGTTGAGACTCCTTTCTAGGTAGCAGAGCCTTTTATTCGTCAACTCTCCACTCTTTCCTAGTAGCCTTCAGGCCTAGCGAGATAGGCTCTCTGGGTTATGTGATTCATCGTTCGCGCAAAAAATAAAATTGTAGTTCATCTTCATTATAGACGTCGCAAAGTTTCCTTAATCTTAGTAGTTGGAGCCATACATTGGCGCATATCACCATGTACAATAGGATTCTCAAGTTCTGAGGTCTTCTTATATAGAATTGAATTGAAGGCCACTTGTCT
>NC_090747.1:94481098-94486098 GCF_036898095.1 Palaemon carinicauda | reverse complement strand
TCTGTCCGAAACTAAAATAAATCCGAAATTAAAATAAATTAATATCTTTGCTTGCAGTTGACTTCCCAACGAGATTATTTATTTGTAAATTCAGATTTTGTTAGTTACCTTTCAAGCAACGAATAAAATGATTTGTTCGAGTATTTTATCCTAATTGTACAGTATTTGAAACACTTAAAAATTTGGCGTAAAAAGAAAGCTCGGTAAAACTTCTGGAATAAATGTTGCCTGGCATTTACCATTTTAAAAAACGGATATTTTGACGTTAATGAGTAATATTACGGTCACTAACCCGTAAAAGATAATAACAAAGTGGGGTAACATTTACGGTTTCTGTATTTTACTGAAATACGGCTGAAAAGAGTATATGTTTACGTATAATTTCCGATTATAATTAGGGTTTTTTTGAACAATGTATAGTTCATGGTAGTTCACGATTTTGAAGTTGGGAAGCGTCCATGGTCTAAATTAATTTGATTTGACGTTCGCAGTACAAACTATTTGAGCATAATTTTATGGTACTGGGTATACCTCATGTTTTCTTTAAGTGCTGATAGTGTGGCGAAAGTCGCTACCAAATTGTTACGTCACATGAATGATATATATATATATATATATATATATATATATATATATATATATATATATATATATATATATATTGCACATCTTCAGGATAACATTGTTTTATTTTTAACTTTTAGAAGATTATCCGTTATTCTTTTGCTTTGATATCCCTGGATAACCGTAAATGCTTTTGTTTTGCCTTTCCTAATTCCAATCAGATCTTTTGAAACATGTGTTTTTGATGCGGTGCATCCAAGAAAACACTTGTTCTCCTAGAACATTGATAGTACCTTATATTTCCTCCCTCGTCTAATTCTAGCATCTGTCATCCAGCATTCTGCACAGTAGTTTCAACTGCGCAGTCATTTACTCCTGTACCTTAATAATTGTTCCGGCGTGGCACAGTTCCAATGCCAATGGAGTGAGATTTTAGCGGAGTTAAGCGTAATCTCGAGTTGCTGCCGCGGGAAAAAGAGGGAAGAAAATGTAGTATAACTTTAGCACAGAAATAAGTCAAAAGGGTTGCTCCTTTTGTAGTCGGTTACGGCATATTGCGATACTTTATGTGGCAGGTAGGTTCTTTTTGCGCTAGTTAATTTATTACTCTTGCACAGCTATATCTGTCTTTGTGTGTATGTGTATATTCATGTATGTATTTATGTGTCTTGTCCGTATGTCTGTTTGGAGAGAGAGAGAATGTTGATAGTATATTATTTAGTTGCCTGATTTTACTCCTGAATTATATGAATAACCTGAAAACGTATTTAGTTTCGTACAACACGAGACGATTGGTGGAGCGTGTGAAAGAAAGAATGATATTATATTATATAGTTGCCTTGATTTTATTCCTGAATTTTATAAATGACATGGAATTTTTTTAGTTTCGAACAACGCGAGACGATGGCATTAAACGTGGGACATTTTTTCAAATGCCTATCCCATCAATCACTTCCTCTCCATCAACATTAAAAAAAAAAAAAAAAAAAACTACATCGTTATGAGGCGTATCTATATTTAGTGCCGTTGGCGACCGAAAATGGGCACCGAGAAGTGTTCCCGCTAGAATGCCGCCATACTTTTTCTTGCGTCATAGTGACGTAAAGAATGCCTAATCTTACGTTGAGATAGCACGTGAAACGTCATTCTGACGTCAGAGCGTCTTGATTAATCGGCGAATAGTGTCGAAAATATATTTCGTTTTCTTTGTTTAGTTGAAATATTTAGCATTGTGTTTTGCAAGTGAGGAAGGTATGCATCATGTGGCTTCGAATATAATTGGTGCAACGCATCTTTCAATTGTATCTTTGAATAGTTAGGAATTATTTTGAATGCTATTGAAAATGTAAAATTGTAACCCATTTTTCAAAAGTAATTTACAAGAATTTAGGAATTATTTTAGGCATAATTGAAACTAAATGATGTTAATCTTTAAAGTGTATCTTTCAAAAGCTAGAATTTATTTCTACTTATTAATGATGTAAGTATACAATTAGTTCAATTAGTTCATTATGCATGTTGCATAAGATTTTTCATAACTCTGAACATCCTTTATATTCAGATCTCCCTGGACAATTCTATCCTGTTTGTAATACTAGGCAGGCAGTTAATTCTAATAGCCAGGCATTCTCCATCATGAGGCTCAATACTACACAGTATTCTAGAAATTTTCTTCCAGCTGTTACCAAGTTATTGAATGATCTTCCTAATCGGGTAGTTAAATCAGTAGGACTTCAAAAGTTCAAAGTTGGAGTAAATGATTTTATGTTGACCAGGCTGACATGAGTCTTTTTATAGTTTATATATGACATATCTGTTTTTGACGCTGTTAATAGTTTATATAGGACATATCTGTTTTGACGCTGTTACTGTTTTTAGACTTATATATTGTTAATTTATTCTCTTCATTTATTTATTCCCCCCTTCCCTTTCCTTATTGGGCTATTTTTCCCTGTTGGAGCCCTTGGGCTTATAGCATCTTGCTTTTCTAATTAGGGTTGTAGCTTGGCTAGTAATAATAATAATAATAATAATAAAATGTAATTTTGAAAAACGAAAATAGGAGAGGTACAATTTACACGGTGATGAATTATGTCCACTTTTTAAACTCCGACTTGGGTTAAATGCTTAGTTAGAATAAACCGGCAAATGAACGAGTGGTATATAATCCTTCAGAGATCATCTTTATATAGCCTGGTTATTATTTCTTTGAAAATATATTTTTTTTTTTTCACATAAGGATCAAGTTTATGCTTTATACATCTCACCTTCAGGTTTTTTTTCTACCTAATGCCCATTTAATTAACCTCTGACACCGTACTTTAATCAATTAACGTAATTGATAAGTATAAAGCAATGTAATTAAATTAATGCTGTAGGTAGAAATAGAATGGAGATTGACCGTGAGTTGAACTCTTGGTATTTCCGTTTTTAAACTCGTGCGTTCATGTGCGCCGGGTTCTTACGAAAATGTCCCTTGAATTTTTTTTTTTTTTTTTTTTTTTTCATGTTGGGCAGTAAATAACCGAAAGGTTATACGGCCATTGCTATTCATCATGGGGGCTTATAGGTTCAGTATGTATGTCATTTAGTGGAGGGACAGGGTCATTTTAATTTGCATTTAGGATGTACGCATTTAGGGAGCAGATTTGGAGAGAGAGAGAGAGAGAGAGAGAGAGAGAGAGAGAGAGAGAGAGAGAGAGAGAGAGAGAGAGAGAGAGAGAGAGATTGGATTTATGTCGGTTGCGAAAGGAATGTTTTGCTTCATTATATATATATATATATATATATATATAATATATATATATATATATATATATATATAAAGTATAATATACATATATATATAATATATATATATGTATATATTATAGTGTGTGTATATATATATATATATATATATATATATATATATATATATATATATATATATATATATATATATATATATATATATATATATTATGTGTGTGAGTGTGTGGGTATGTATGTTTGTAGGTTAAATTCATACCATAAAATAGGGCGAGAGATTGAAAAGTCAAGGCTCTGCCGTGTGTGCATCTGGTCATTATTTGCAATGGTTGTTAAAAGCAGTGATTTCAGACTCCAATTTTTAATATATATTTCAGATCGCATTAGAATTGCGACCTGTATTTGGGATCAATGAAGTGAGCATTATTATCAGGTCTATATTTTTCTGGTAGAGATAAAAGGTTGAATTACGAGAGAGAGAGAGAGAGAGAGAGAGAGAGAGAGAGAGAGAGAGAGAGGAGAGAGAGAGAGAGAGAGAGAGGTTAAACCATTGGCATTAAGAGGTGAAAATACTTATATTTAATATATAATGTATTTCTTCCCCTCTTTTTGATAGAGAGAGAGAGAGAGAGAGAGAGAGAGAGAGAGAGAGAGAGAGAGAGAGAGAGGAGAGAGAGCCCTGGTGATAATTGTATTTTCTTGGTGTTTATACCGCTGCTAGTGTTTTGAATGATATATTTCTTTCCCTCTTTTTGAGAAAAGAGAGAGAGAGGAGAGAGAGAGAGAGAGAGAGAGAGAGAGAGAGAGGAGAGAGAGAGAGAGAGAGAGAGAGAGAGGAGAGGTGGGGTCTATGGGGACAGATTCCTTTGGCTCCCTATTTTCTGTTTATGTGTCTTATGACGATGTTTCCCGACATAAAAGGCTTTTTAATGTTCAAGTTATTGCCTCTTATCACCTTTAGAGAGTAGTTTTTTATTACCTTTATGATTTTTTTTTTATTAAGACTTTCTTGTTTCAATTGATTGGATATATAGATAACGGCTTAGATAAATCGTATGTTTTACCTAATAATCAGCTCTCTCTCTGCCTATATCATGTTTTAAATAAATCTAGTATTGAATGTTATTGGATATTACCTAAAGTTATTATGATTTTAAATTATGTAAGCGCGATTCAAGTGTGTCCAAAAAGTGTTAGTAATAAGATTATACCGCTTAAGTGACTTAATTTTTATTCCAAACTGGATTTTAGTGATAAGTTATGTAGTATTCGGTCTGAATTTAGTCAAAGTATCAAATTGTGATTGTATGTATAAAATTCTGACTTTTGTTTAGAGATGGACACCAACACCCTCATCAATTTTCTGAAAATCGTGTTTGATTATATTGGACCCTTACTAAATGACAAATGTTACATTTTTTAATAAAAGTTTTGGATTGTTAATTAGTATTGTAAATCTTAATTTCTGACTCATGAATAACTCAGGAAAGTTGTATTTATTATTTATTGCAGTTTTAGTTATGAAAATGCGTATACAACTATAAGTCTATGTGTAGTAACTGAGTTTAAGAAAAAAATTGTTTGCTAAGTAAATGGACAAAATAGGGCACTAAGTAGAAATTTAAAGTAAAATTTTTAGACGAATTATGAATATTGAGAAAGATTTCGATTTTATTATTATTTAT
>NC_090747.1:94464191-94469191 GCF_036898095.1 Palaemon carinicauda | reverse complement strand
ACTGGGTTATTTTCCCTGTTGGAGTGCTTGGGCATATAGCATCCTACTTTTCCAACTAGAGTTATCTCTAGGGCAGTGCTATAACCTCCGTACTATGGTCTTCCACTGCCTTGGGGCATATTTTTCTTAATTGGGGATACAATTTGTTTCCTTATTTCATTTCCTTACTGGGTTATTTTCCCTGTTGCAGTGCTTTGGCATATAGCATCCTACTTTTCCAACTAGAGTTATCTCTAGGGCAGTGCTATAACCTCCGTACTATGGTCTTCCACTGCCTTGGGGCAGATTTTTCTTAATTGGGGATACAATTTGTTTCCTTATTTCATTTCCTTACTGGGTTATTTTCCCTATTGGAGTCCTTGGGCATATAGCATCCTACTTTTCCAACTAGAGTTATCTCTAGGGGAGTGCTATAACCTCTGTACTATGGTCTTCCACTGCCTTGGGGCATATTTTTCTTAATTGGGGATACAATTTGTTTCCTTATTTCATTTCCTTACTGGGTTATTTTCCCTATTGGAGTCCTTGGGCATATAGCATCCTACTTTTCCAACTAGAGTTATCTCTAGGGGAGTGCTATAACCTCTGTACTATGGTCTTCCACTGCCTTGGGGCATATTTTTCTTAATTGGGGATACAATTTGTTTCCTTATTTCATTTCCTTACTGGGTTATTTTCCCTATTGGAGTCCTTGGGCATATAGCATCCTACTTTTCCAACTAGAGTTATCTCTAGGGGAGTGCTATAACCTCTGTACTATGGTCTTCCACTGCCTTGGGGCATATTTTTCTTAATTGGGGATACAATTTGTTTCCTTATTTCATTTCCTTACTGGGTTATTTTCCCTGTTGGAGGCCTTGGGCATATAGCATCCTACTTTTCCAACTAGAGTTATCTCTAGGGCAGTGCTATAACCTCCGTACTATGGTCTTCCACTGCCTTGGGGCAGATTTTTCTTAATTGGGGATACAATTTGTTCCCTTATTTCATTTCCTTACTGGGTTATTTTCCCTATTGGAGTCCTTGGGCATATAGCATCCTACTTTTCCAACTAGAGTTACCTCACATAAGGAGGAACCATAGTCTCTCCAGATTTTCGAAAGGCAAGTTTTTGCCAGGTAAATCATAAAATAGAATTTGCACTTATGTTCTAACATCTTTTGTGCCTTAGGTGGCATGATTAATAGGGACCTTGCTTTTCATTTGAAGATCTTGGTGTGAGGTAGAAATTTATATATATATATATATATATATATATATATATATATATATATATATATATATATATAATATATATATATACACACACACACACATATATATATATATATATATATATATATATATATTATATATATATATATAAAGAGATAGATAGAGAGAGAGAGAGAGAAATATTGTGTGTGTTCAATTGCTTTTTGCATATGCCCATATGTGTAAGCTTCTCTGACATGACAATCCAATGGTCATATATGCGCTAAGTATTTACCTTTATATGTGCGACTGATTTTACACTTACATTTTTCCAACAACTACAGACATGGCTGGATCTCGAATCCGTTTGGGTTTTCTTAAACACTTTCCAATACGAAAAAATTGGAATTATATTTCTCAGTTATCTGGGTCCTTCAAGGCAAAGAACGAACTCTTCTTCTCATGAACGATTCTCTCTCTCTCTCTCTCTTCTCTCTCTCTCTCTCTCTCCTCTCTCTCTCTCTCTCTCTCTCTCTCTCTCTCTGCGTAGATCTTTCTGATGTTATGGTTATTAGCTTTTGTGATACTACTTATAAGATTTAGTCAGATCAAAGTATTAGGCGGTTAAAAGTTGAAGATACGTTTTGACACACAAATAAGAGAGATTAAATTAATTGGGAAATTTTTTTGAAGGAAGCAACGATTACGAGAGAGAGAGAGAGAGAGAGAGAGAGAGAGAGAGGAGAGAGAGAGAGAGAGAGAGAGAGAGAGAGAGAGAGAATTATTCTTACCTGGTCACCGTATAAAAAAACACTGGAATAAACACTGAAAAAAGAAAAATATCAAATAAACATAAAAAAGAAAAAAAAATGAAGGGAAGAGGCACAGCAGAAGATAAAGCAATGGAAATTACTTTCCATTATTTTTTAAAAGAAATTAATTGAAATGATAGAAACACCTGAAGAAAAAAGTCAAAGAGAAGAAAAATAAGAGGGAGAAGATGAGGGATAAAAGTGAGTTGGTGCGTTTTGAGTTGCCTGCCCGAGGAATGGTCGGTGAAGACATAAAAGATATGATTGCATTTTGATGATATTACCTGCGGAAGTGAATGCACAAAGGCAGAAAGGGGGTGGGAGAACATACCTCCCCTCCCCCTTCTCTCCCACTCCCCGTCCCCTTCTGCTTTTACCCATCGTGGAAATAGAAAGATATTCACTCGTAGGGAATAGAACGCCTTCTGGACAACCTATCTGGTCGGTCATGTGTGATTGCTCTCTCTCTCTCTCTATCTTCATCTCAATGGTTTTTATTAAATATCATGTAAGAAGGATTAATCTAAATTTATATACTTTGATACATTTTAGTGTTGAATTAAACAGGTTTGGCTGGTATTTTGGTTTAAATTTATCTATTTCTTCATAATGATATATATATAGTTTTTTTTTTTAGACTACAATGATGGATGATTTAAGTAAGTCAACTGTTACCTTATTTCCGCTTGGTGGCATAGTTAATGTTGAAAGGTAATTAGGGCTTCATACATACTATGTATATATATATATATATAATATATATATATATATATCTATATATCATACAGTATATACATATAGTATAGATATATATATATACTATATATATATATATATATATATATATATATATATATATACACGTGTGTGTTTGAGAGAGAGAGAGAGAGAGAGAGAGAGAGAGAGAGAGAGAGAGAGAGAGAGAGAGAGAGAGAGAGAGAGAGAGAGAGGAGTGGGGTAGAAACATACATCCTTGCATAATTTTTTATTACGATATACAGTATATAAGGTTATAAGGTGAAAGTCTTTATATGATATACAGTTCTTGCTTCCATTATCTTCACCTAGCAAATTTTGGTTTACAGCTCAATACTCATTCTCATACCTAGTAAAGTGTTCTCTTTTATTTTACATAAATCTGTATGGGATTTCTTTGATATATCAAAACTTTTTTTTTTTTTTTATACATTTGTAAACGAGCGTGAACTAAATCGAAATTTTTAGAAGGTATTTAGTTAAATTTTCTCCAGAGATTTACCGTGAAATATTGATGTTCCATATCACTTTTGCCCTTTGAAGATTTATTGTCTACAGGCTAGGTAAAGAATAGGAGATAGGAATACTTAGAGGAGAAGAAGGAAATGGGAGAAACTAAAATAGGAGCTGAGAAACGAATGACTTGAGATGATGATAATCGTGAAGGAATATGGTGATGCTGTGTAGAATTAGAAGAAGCCATAGATAATTAGAGTTTCATTGTTTTTATTGGAAGAAATGCGCGGTAGTAATCAAATAGATAGAAAGAAGATAACTTAGAAAGATAATTTATGAAAGGATACAATAAGAAATGGGATTGCAGAAGAGAACAAGAATTATAGGTGGTAGTAATTAGATGAATAAAACGATAGGATAGAAAGATAACTGATAGAAGGATGGAATAAGAAATTACAGAAGAAATTACAGGGATTAAAGAAAAGAACATATGAAAAATAATGGTTTGGATAATTAAATTAAAACAAACACAGAAAACTTAGTAGGAGAAAAGCAGGTGAAGAAAATGAATGGAAGGGAAAAAGTGAAGTGGTAAAAGGAAGTTAAGAAATTTAGAAAGAAAACTGATTGAAAGTTAGAATAAGAAATCGGGCTACAGAAGAGACCATAAAATGAATAATAGTCTGGAGAAGTAAATGAAAATAAACAGAGAAAATTTAATGGGAGAAAGGTAGATGAAGAGGATGAATAAAATGGAAAACATGAAGTGGTAAAAGGAAGTTAAGAAAGTTATAAAGATAAATGATTGAAGGTTAGAATAAGAAATGGAAATACAGAAAAGAACATAGAATGAAAATAGTCGGGAGAAGAAAATGAAAATAAACAGAGAAAACATAATGGGAGAAAGGTAGGTGAAGAGGATGAATAAAATGGAAAACATGAAGTGGTAAAAGGAAGCTAAGAAAGGCGAATAGGGAAGAGGAAAATTAAAAATCTGGAAGAGAAGAGAAGGAAGAGAATCTGCAGGAAGAGCATCTCGCCCTCATTCATCTAGGAAAAGATTTATCAAGGCGCCGAACTCCATCAATCATCAAGCATCAAGTGTTCGCAGCATCGCGCAGTCTTTGGAGGACATAGTCACCTTAATGGTTTTTTTTCTTTTCTTTTTTCTTCCTGTTCTATAACTTTTTTCTTCCTGTTTTATAACTTTTTCTTCCTGTTTTATAACTTTTTCTTCCTATTTTATAACTTTTTTTCTTCCTACTTTATAACTTTTTTCTTCCTACTTTATAACTTTTTTTCTTCCTACTTTATAACTTTTTTCTTCCTGTTTTATAACTTTTTCTTCCTGTTTATAAAAAATTTTCTTCCTGTTTTCTAACTTATTTTCCTACAACTATATAGAGTACTGAGTTTTGTGGATAGACATCGGCGAAATCGGACACAAGCTAACACAGATCTTGTATATACTGTTAAAAATTGACCGTAAAAAAACGGTAAAAATCCTGGAATAAATGTTGCCAGGCATTTACCCTTTTTAAAAACTGATATATTGACGTTGAGGAGTGATATAATGGTCACCAACCTGTAAAAGAGGATAACAAATAAGGGTAAAATTTACGGTCGCCTGTATTTTACTGAAATACGGCTGAGAAGAGTATATGTTTACGGAGAATTTCCGATTAGAGTTTTTTTTAAGTGTAGGAGAGGTTTTGAGAAGTATCAAATTCACAATCGGATGATTATTATTTTATCTATATCTCCCTCCACATATATAAACGT
>NC_090747.1:94446691-94459191 GCF_036898095.1 Palaemon carinicauda | reverse complement strand
TGAAACGAAGACAGCTTTTGTTGTTGGGCGGATTTGGGTGGTACCTGGTTGGCTGCTAATGATTTTTTTTTTCTTTTATTATAAAAATACAATTACATTTTATTCATTTACATTTTTTTTTGTGTAATTCTATTTACAAAAATATAACAAAATGTAGATATGAATTCATGTTTACAAATATAAATAAATCAACATAAATCAAAATCAAAATACATAGTCTAGAAATTCTTTTGTTACGTACTTTGATATACTGTCTGTATATCTACACCTAATATACATCCTTTGGGATTGTAATTTATTTTTTAAGAATAACATTATATCTTTGCAGCCATTGCTGTGCTTATTACACATCCATAATGAAGTCTACAGAGGATGGTATTTCAAATCAATTTTCATGGAGAATATGGAGAGCAACCAAAGAGGTAAGAAATAAAGTCATGATTATGTTGGGACCGAAATGACATGTTTGTAAAAGTTGAGGAAGCAGCTTAAGAGGAAAATAAGAGCTCAATAGGCCTAGGTAGGAAGTAAATATTCTAGCATCGAGAACATTTTAGTCTTCTCACATACTTATGAAATATATATATATATATATATATATATATATATATATATATATATATATGTATATATATATATATATATATATATATATATATATATATATATATATGCATTGACATACGTGGTGAACTCCCCTTTATCTATTTCTGGTAAGAAAAAAGGCGATGTATTATTTTAAAACCTCGTGGTGGAATTAATATAAAGAAAAAGAAATCAGTGAATATCAAACGACAAGAATCTCCTCTCAAAAGTGGGAAGGCAATTGAATGGTGAAAATTGTTTTCTATATACTTCATAATTATTCCATGATTTGTAAGGTAACAAGGCAATATCCAATCTCCTTGTTATGATAGTGTTATGAAAAAAGACTTCCTGGTGAAATATTATAATCAGTATGTGTGTGAAAGTGATGTGCATTCTTTATAACACTTACATTATGCTTAATAGTACTATATTAATTTTGTGGGTGTAGTACAGCTTTGCTGATCATGGCGTTCCACATACCCTTTCACTATGTGCCTCACACTGAGGGACCTGGGGGAACCCAAACAAAAAATAAGGCAATAAGGTAAGGTAAGACATCCCCACTCTAAAGCTCAGAAAAGGGATGTGTATGCATGCGTATGTACGTGCGCGCCGATATAAATTACGAAAGCATTAACCTACCACTGACTAGGATTGAGTCCTAGACTCGACGGGTCAGAGATGAGTACAATAAATCGTGTCAATAACTGTAACCAAAGAAATTTTGTCTAATCATTCTTGTTTGTACCAAAGATCTCAATTTAAACCTAAGCCCTGGTGGTCTGTTTTCCGTTAATCGTTTTTATCCTCTTTTCTGAAATCTGACTAATCTGGAATCATCAAGAAACTGCATAAACGATATCTTCGTATATATATTCTCATTGTGAGTTCGTCGATGTCACTAATAAGACTAAAGTACTAGCTTCAATCAAGTCTTTTCATCTTTCCTTTCGTGGCTATAACACACACACACACACACACACACACACACATATATATATATATATATATATATATATATATATATATATATATATATATATATATAACTGAATTGAATTATTTAATCATATAGTGTCGGTGTTTATGTGATTATTATCTTTTTGCTGTTCGGCAAAGGAACTAGTTAGTGTTGCGGATATGTATTGCGTTAGCAGTCTCGGTTTTTGGCGGAGTTGTTCGGACGCCACTCCTTCTCTCGAACCGGTTTTAAACATTAGTGGATGGAATGCAGTGACACCAATTAAAATCGACATAGAATAGTGTTAATATGAAGTCTGCTCCCATATTCCTTCTTAAAAGCAGAGACCGGGATTCTGCAGTTTTAAGGTGATGTGTTTTATTTTGATTGTCTGGTTTATATTTAGTAATAAAGACAGGCATCCGTGGTTTTACAAATGTTGTAGGTGCAGCATGTCTTTCGCGATGATGCCTCACGAATGATCATGGCATGTTGAATGTTGATTGTTTATTTGGTGCTATTTCACATCATTAAATTGAGAGGGAATTATCATTCATTCTTTTTATTATCAGTATCTAAGAGAACAATCGCACATCCTGTTGATTGATTGATTGATTGATTTAAAGTTTTCAGGCAATAACAAGTTTTATCATCAATTTAAAATGCAACAGCTTAGCCTGAATATCGATAAGGTTATGATTTTTCTGAGGTGGTTTGTTTTAGGCTATTATCAAGTATACTGTACTTGTATTTTGCATTTTTCACTCTTTCTGTTTGATTTTCCTTGTCAAAGGGAAAATGTGTATACCCCAGAGTCTAGTTTGATGAGTTTGCAAAGTTTATGTTGTAAACTTTGTATCTGGAATGTATTCCTTCTAAGAAGTAGGGGTTGTTTACATTAGGTTATCATAATTTTGTCAAGCGGAGATGATAGATTTTCTTTTTGTCGGTCATAATTCTATGTTACGAATCATCAACCTTAGGCCTAGGCTATGGGTTAGAGTTATAGTTTAACATGGGACAACATTTTTAATAGGAAAAAAAACAGCGTTTCTTACAATAAACAGTGTGCTTTATTAAAATTTGACCGTTATTTTTGCACAAATAAACCGTTCTCCGTTATCCCCCCCCCCCCCCCTCCTTCCCAACGGACGCAGGTTGGAATCGGGGACTTTGGTTGGGGAAAACAGTTAAAACTGTGATTATTTACTACTGAAATAAAGGTACAATTCATTACAAACACATTGTTAAAGGTAGGAAAAACCGTTTTGTTCTACAGGTGTTTCCTGAACGAAAATATAAATTTCGAGATTCTTTCAAAAGGCAACAAAACCTAACACTCCACCTAACCTAACCTAGTAGTTCCCTGACTTACCTGGGGGTGGGAAGCGCAACCCCTCCTCTCCCCCGGACCCCTTTTCCCAGGTCACAAATCTTAAAATAAATCACAAATAATGCCCTATCTTGTTTCCTTAATGTATACTAACACTGTAACTACAACGGGGTCCTAGAATTAAATAACAAATATTGGCTGTACCCTACATGCGGATACATGGGATGTAAACAAACAAATGCAAATATTTTGTTTAATTTTTCGTGTATTTATTTTGCGTCCCAGAGATTAATGCATAGTGAAGGAAAGGTTAATTTTATCATTATTTATCGATTTCCTAATAAATTTTACCCAAACCGCATTTCTATACTATTAAAGCTTTTCCTGTGTTCTATAATAATTCCGGTTATCGGTTATGGTGCAGTGAAATAGTTTTGCCATTCGTAAGTCTGACTCCCTATGCAATAGAATACTTTTGTCAGCAATAGATCTAAGTCACAGTGTAATAGAATACCTTTGTAAGTCATAGGCCAAGGTTATGATGCACTAGGTTAGTTAGGTTGTAGGCCTAACTCACTTTGTTCCATATAGGGTTTTTCATTCTTAGATCTAAGTCACAACATAATGTAATAGTTATGTCAGTCGTAGACCGAAGTCACGATGTAAAGGAATAGTTATCTCAGAAATAATTCTGCCACAATGTAACGGAAAATTTTTGAGTCGTTTATCGTAAGTTACTATGTGATGGAATAAGGAGGCTGATTGATACTAAAAACATCTATCACTACTGTATTTACTTTAAAAGTGTATGATTAAGAAGAAACTAGGAAAATTAGTTGCAATATGTGTATACCGTGTTCACTTATCTCAAATTACTTGAGCGTAAATATGTTTGATGAAACAATGATGAAAGTGCTAAGCTGCAGCTCATCTTATTTTAACATCGTATAATGGGAAACGCATTGCAATATGAGCAGTTAGGTTAAGTGTTGGATCATTTATACAGCTGAAGATGTAAGACTTAGCGTAAAAACTTTGCGCCATTAAGAAAAGTGGAAGTTGGTTCCAAAATATTACTTATAATGAAAGGGACGATTCAACTGATTGCAGCGGCGTTGGGGTTATCCGTTGGAAAGTTTATCAGCTTGCTATCGTTTTAACTATTTTTGTCATTGTTATTCGTGTTTATGAAGTATTCGTGAAAATTTTTATCTCAAATTTGAAAAAAGTAGAATTCGATACTAGAAGTTCTAATGACTTTATCTGGCACCCAAGAAATACATGCGGAGTCAGTTACCAAGTAGTACCTCTCTCTCTCTCTCTCTCTCTCTCTCTCTCTCTCTCTCTCTCTCTCTCTCTCTCTCTCTCTCTCTCTATGTTTTATAAACGGCAAAATGTAAAATTTAATTTGTAAAATATTGAAAATTAAATGATAGACCTATTAGCAGTGTACGGCGTTTGGAAAATGAGTGATTAGCCAGAACAGTGCAATAAAAACCGTTATATTTTCAAATTCATATGAGCAGTAATTACGTCAGGTTAATATAGAATATCAAGAAATATTTTAAATTTGCCATAATCAATTTAGTTCCTTCACACGGCCTACTACAATATAAGTAAACCGCCCGATGGCATTAGAGAGAAGACAAGGTTCAGCAGTTCGACTAGACGTTGGACTAGACGAGGTTTAGTCCCAAATGAACCTTATGAGGAGTAACCTGAATAATTATATGATCGTAGATCAGTACGAGTTAATCATTCTTTTTATAACATATGTTAAACAATTTTATTTTCAAAATATATTGATGTTAATATTCTTAAGATAAATCTATAGACTGATGTGGTCGTCACTACCGACAAGAGATGTTCACATGGCTGCCTGTGATTGTTTTCTTTAACTAATGTGAAAATAATTTTAGTTGTGTTTTTTAATAATATACTTATTTAAATTTAACTAATGTGAAAATATTTAATTTTTTTTTGTGTTTTTTTAATAATGTGCTTATTTAATTTGACAATATTTTTTCTGAAAGCGTTGATACTTTGTAATTACACGTTTCATTGTTGTTGTATTGTAAATCCTTACTCTTTGAAATTGGTTATGCATGTTCATAATTATGGAGCTATCGTTCGTAGGACTGAAATCTATTTAGCTCCTCTTCCGGTTCAGTCATTTATTCCCTTTCCGCATGCCTGAAAACTTCTTTTTTATTCAATTAGTGTTATCTCTCTCTCTCTCTCTCTCCTCTCTCTCTCTCTCTCTCTGCAGACTTCCAACACAGTGATCATTAGGGAAACCAATCATGCAGATATCATATGCTCATCAGTGATAATTGATAATTATGGCATCTATATTTCCTCATCAATATTTTGAACTATTTCAAGCGTTCTATAACATGGCACCACTCCCCCACCATAGGATATATTGTCCTAAAAGGACTTATTTGTGTAAAGTATTTGCTAATCACTTTTGTACTTGGGTTCTCAAGTACATAGCGAAAATTTCCAAGAATATACAAACATAATCGTATGCCTTCTTGAACAATTTTCGATATTGACAATTCGAAGGTGATTACTTTATAGACCAAACTGTTACCTTACCATAAATGTAAATAAAACAAGTTAGTACTTTGTAATAAAAAGTAGGTAAGTATAGAAGGGCAATGCGTATTTAGATTGGCATACTTACGAGAATAAGGAAGGATGGAGAACATATGGCTTGGAGGGCTGTAGTTTTGACAAACATAGTGAGCGTTAATGACAGATATAAGTCCGAAATAACCAAATTGTACAGCATATCGTTTATAACAAGCCGCAGCAAAGCGTGACCACGAGCAAAACCAGAAACGCTTGATGAGTCAGCCAGGTCCAGCTTCCTTTCGTGAAACTTTCGCGAGTGAACGTTGTTAACGACCGGCTCTCGCTCGCTATCATTGAGGTTCTGAAAGGAAAACAGTTATTTTAAACTTGAGAAGTGCCGTTTACCTTTTGATAGAATAATACGATGAGTTGGTTTCAATAACAAGTGCTGTGACAGAAGTCTACAGAAACTAGTCCAGCTTTTCATGGTTTCTTTATATGGTTATTTCCCTTTAATAGGTAGGTAGGTTGTTGGTCAGGGCACCAGCCACCCGTTGAGATACTACCGCTAGAGAGTTATGGGTCCTTTGACTGGCCAGGCAGTACTACATTGGATCCTTTCCTCTGGTTACGGTTCATTTTACCTTTGCCTACACATACACTGATAAGTCTCGCCTATTCTTTACATATTCTCCTTTATCCTCATACACATGTCAACACTGAGTTTACCAAACTATTCTTTTTCACCCAAGGTGTTACTGCACTGTCAGTGTTCAGATGTCACTTTCCTCTTGGTTAGAGTAGAAAAGACTCTTTAGCTATGGTAAGCAGCTCTTCTAGGAGAAGGACACTTCAAAATAAAACCATTGTTCTCTACTCTTGTGTAGTACCATAGCCTCTGTATCATGGTCTTCCACTGTCTTGGGTAAGAGTTCTCTTGCTTGAGGGTACACTCACTGTTTTATCTTATTTTTCTTCTGTTTGTTTTGTTAGGTTTTATAGTTTATGTAGGAGATATTTATTTTAAAGTTGTTACTGTTCTGGAAATATTTCATTTTTCCTTGTTTCCTTTCCTTACTTGGCTATAATAATAATAATGATAATAATAATAATAATAATATGTATTTTTTATTGTTTATTATTTACTTTATTTCTTTTCCGCGCTAGGCTCCTTCCTCTTTTGCGACCCATAGGCCTAAAACATTTTGTTTTGTCAACTAGGATTGCAATTTTGCTGGTAATGATAATATTAAGTGGATTCCATGGTTACAGGTAATGTTAAGATTCAATTACTTCCAAAGAACAGCAATCAAATCCCAAACATTTGCGCTAATTAATGAAACCTTTTGGTTCTGTTGCGATTAATTAGTACTGCAATCTGAAATTCAGATGGAAGGGATCACAGTAATTTTATTTATCATTTAATTTTCTTGATTTCAATTTCCTACTGGTCAAACAATATTTTTTTTCGACGTAGGTTTCTCGATCAGATAGTAAACTTGTATGGTAGTCATCGTCCGTGTTGAAATTACTATACTCAATTTTTTTAATGAGGCGCATTTGCACTGACTCGCAGCGATGCCCTTTTACCTCGAAAAACTTTTCTGCTCTCTGATTGGTCAGATTTATCTTGTCCAACCAATCAGCGATCAGGATACTTTCCCGAGCTAAAAGGGCACCCTTGCGAGTCGGTGCAAATCTGCCTATCTAAAAAGAATTGACTATTGTTGAAATGTTGTTGGTGGTTACTAATTAAACTTTTCCTTAATATTCATCAGGACGTCTTCATGGTTAAATTACGAAGTTCGTAAGTCGTTTCTTCCTAATGTAAGTTTGAAAGCACCGAAGATTTGGGAACGTGGTGTTTTTGCTTATACCAATCATTTACTTTTTCAAGAGGCCACAAATCTCCTTTTTTTTTTTTTTCTTTTTTCAATGTTTGTGTTTCTATTTACCATTAGAAAAGTAAAGTATAAGGAGATCCGGTTCGCCAGTCTCTTAATTTAAAAAAAAAAAAATATCTGTAAACTCAATATACCGTGATATATTTTTTCCCTGTACTATTTTCGAGGAACTTGTAATAACTTTGAATATCATTTATTTATATAAATTCCGTGAACTGAAATGAAAGACGAAAAAGAGGGAATGTCGAATATTTTTTGCAGAGAGAGAGAGAGAGAGAGAGAGAGAGAGAGAGAGAGAGAGAGAGAGAGAGAGAGAGAGAGAGAGAGAGCAGAGTAATAATGGAGTTGATCATTGGAGCTGCTGGAACAATGCATCGAGGAAAGAAAACGTTAATTAAAAATTGGAGTTTTGAGGTACGTTTTAAGAAAACCTCATTAAGAAATAAAAGAAAAATCATCTAACTTGAGAGTTCAATTTCGATGTAAAACAAAGATTTCAAAAACTCTGTATTTAATGTTAGGATTTTATTAATGTATTATGTTTACTTAGCTATAATATGTAAATATTTTACTAAACATTGCTTTTTTGTTATTTTGTGTTCCTTGTGTTATTTTCTTTTCATTTTCATAATTTTCTCGCTATTGTGACTTCGCTTTGACCACTTTGCATATATCCTTCCCACCTTAATTGTCTTTTTCTCTTCTCCACCGTTTAGAATGATTTGTCTTTTAACTTCAAATCCTTCTCCTGTATTTCCTGTATTTCATTTACGCCTTTTGTTTTTTTTTTCCGTATTTCACCCCATAGCTTCTCTCCTAAATCTCATTTCACCCTTTTCCTGCTCATCCCCACCCTTTCCTTCCTTGCTCACCCCTCTCCCTCCCTTAGCAGTATTTGATAGCGAATCGAAGAATTTTCTCTTTTCCTTGAGTCAATGGAATGACTTCGCTGTAAAGATTCTGAAGCACGCCATCTTCCTCCCTCCTCCTCCTCCTCCCCCTCCTCCTCCTCCTCCTCCTCCTCCTCCTCCTCCTCCTCCTCCTCCTCCTCCTCCTCCTTCTTTTTCTTCCTTCATTTGGTGATTGTGGTTTTCAAATCGTGTTTAATAACCATGATTTTTTTTTCTTTCTTCATAATGTGACCCATTCGTTCCATTTTTATTGATATAGTTTCGGTCACGATTTCTGTTAAAGTTATTTGCTATAATTTAGACTTTATATCAGAAATTAATATAAGGTAATGGAAATAGCAAAAAAAAAAAAAAAATTGAGTTATTTAGAATTATCTTTCATAACCTGAATTCATCTGCAAATATTTCAGCATTATTTTTTTTATAATTATCAATAATTCCTTGATAATTCTGTTATAATTATAACATCCCGTAATGAAATGTCTTTCATTAAATGATTCTCTTTTCCATCGTGTCATTCATGCGTGCCAGCTTTCGTCTCTCTCTCTCTCTCTCTCTCTCTCTCTCTCTCTCTCTCTCTCTCTCTCTCAAGCCATTATTCTCCTATTCTTTTCCCATACCATCTTCTCTTTCCTTCCGACTCTGTTACTCTATTAAATCCGATAAGTTTGAAGTCTTTTGACGTCCTTTGTCGGATGTGAAGCCTTTGGAAGACCTTTTTCAAATAATTTTCTCTCTGATAATCTTTTCCAGTCAGTCACTCGAACCATTTGCTTTGAATCAAATATTTTCGTTTAAGTCGTTCCAGAAAATAAAGACTTTTATTATTCTAGGTTTTTTCTCTTGTCCGCTGAAGATGAGACCAATCTTTTGAATGATATTCTTCTATGATTAGAATTTAGAGACTTTCGAGACAAGGAAAAAGAAAGGGGGTTTTATGAGATATTTATTGAAAATAAATTTAGCCAGATTGAGGAACTTATTTGTTTTCGGTGGTTTGTCTGGCTTCCTTTCCTTGCTCTCACAAGCTCTACTATAACAGTTATCAAAATCGGCGTTGTAACTCAGATACCCAAAGCAGGTGTTAATGATGGTAATAATGAAAATTGTAATAATTTAGAATTTGACAGTACTGGTTGCGTCTTATATGTTCGATTTTTTTTTTTTTATCATTTTGAAATATTGCATGCTATTTTTTATTGTATTGACCAAATTTAATCTTAGATTCTGGATATGAATCCGAAATATGTTCGAACCGGATTATTATACTATAGAGATTATAATATTTAAATCAGGAGAAAGTTAGAGACAAGTAGGCGAACTCTGGTTTTTATCCGATTTTTATACTATAGATTATTTAATATTTAAAGATGGAGACAGAGATAAATATCCTACGGTATATGGTCAGTATTGCATGAAGCTATAATGGAATTTGTCATTTCTTTAGGCCCAGTGTGTTAATATTGGTGATTAAAAGTCCCCTACCGACATTATTGCATCTACCCAAGACACCTGCCAGTCCATTCTTGGGTCCTGTCTAAATTACCACGTCATCGTAACTCATACGATGTGCATGGAGAGAAACGATCGTCTGTCTTTTTGTTAGTTTGTCTGTCACGCATGCCTTGTTTTTGTATCTCATCTTACACACATGGAGGATTTTTTGTTATACCCTGCATAAAGGTAGACTACCGCAGGTGGATAGCATGGAAGGAAGTCGTAAATCTTCTATCGATTAATGCATATGTCACGCTTACTTTGTCATCCAGCTCCTCCTACATAGGTGAAGGGATTTCCGTCTAACTTCAAATGAGGTTAGACTGTTTTTCATGGATTGGACTTAAGGGAGGTCCATAGATGCGTCTGTTTGTCAGTATATCAGTTACAGGGCATTTGAAATACTTTATCTGTAATTCAAAGGATTTCATACAAACATGGTATCAAGTTACCCCAACATATACACAATTGAACAAATAGAGGTCATCTTTCAGGTTGTCGAAAAGTGCAAGTGTCTCCTTGTCATCTCAAATCCTCTTGCATGATTAAAGAGATATCATTCAAACTTGTCCTAAATTGTAGCATATCAGTTGCAGATGTGCATAATTATATGTCATTAGCCTTTCATAGCCTGTTTGTCCATTATCTTATCAGTCATCGTATAATTGAAAATCATCCTCCACAGTGGAGTTGATTTCTTTCCAGATATGGTTTTAAAGTAACGTATTACATATTGATGTCTAACTCCAACAATCGAAATGCTTTTAGGGGAAGTTAGATAGTGTTTGGTAGGGGACATGTATTGTTATATATATTCTCTTATTATGATTGTTCAGTTTGTAGAAGACTGCTTGACTGCATGTGGAGTTCCTAATTAGAGAAAATAAAGCTTTGGCGAAGGTAATTTAAAGGTCGCTTAGGAACGACAGGGCCAAGGAACAAAGCCTTTGTCTTATCGTATAAGGAACAAAGCAATTGTCTTATCTTACAAGGAGAAAAGCCACTGTCTTATCGTAAAAGAAACAAAGCCATTGTCTTAACGTACAAGGAACAAAGCCATAGTCCTATCCCACAAGCCAGAGATCAAACGTACACATATGGTAAACTCCTAAGAACCAAGGCCCATCTTCACCTAATCTAGAATCAGGGAAGACCAGACAATTGCTGATAATTACTCGGCAGGGCAAATTATTTCCATCTCAGTCTCACAAGGATAGCACGGTCGCAATTTTCTCTTCATTCAAGTCTATCGTGACTTAAGTGTCACTCGAACCAGGGACCCCCAGAATGCGAGTCACAAGGGAATCTAATATGGTACCAAGAACGGAGGAATCTTGAAGTGTTCAAAGATACAGTTTCACAAGGAAAATTAGATGATGTATATAATTCCATGGAGAAATGGAACGCAGTTTGTTCTTACGAAGGTATTGGAACCCAACAAACGAATTATTTATATTGTTTTAAAGCATGGTGGGATTTAGGTTAGGACAAGTTGAAAGAAAATACATATAACTTCCATCAAAGCTTAATCCACTTCATTTATAAGATATTTAAACTAATTTTGTTAGAACAAAAGCTAATAATAATTCAACTAGAAAGTTAGCCTGTTTGATTAAGTCCAAAATTTGACTTAATTCATTTAAACAGATCATTTAAAAATATCAAGACGAATTTTCCTTTGCTTACCTGATAGTGTTGGTCAAGTGGCGAGGACGGAATCCTGGGATTTCGTTTGGTATCCTGATTTTTAGAAGGATTTGCATCCAGATTTTCTTGCAACCTTTTTGGAACAGTCATACGCTAAAGACTGCTCTTTTAAAGATCCGAATTTATATGGATTATACGAGTGTTATTTTTATCTTTTGAACATGAAAAAAGCTACGATCTCTACCACGTTCATACTTTCATCACTGTATCGTAGATGAGTTTCTCTTTGCAAAAAGCTTCCAAAATATCAGCAATTTCTTCTCAAAATTCTCTTCAGCAGTTCGTCAAACCCTCCTACACTCGATGCGCCAGTCATCTCCATATCTTCCTTTCACGTCATCTGTTAAGCCCTCTCTTTCTTTTTATTTGCTGATATTCCTGAATTGCATTCTATCAACCTATCATCTTCCATTCTTTGTACAGAATTAAATTACTCCAAAACACACTGGTCCATCCTTTGATTTACTGAAATTTTACCACCACCCCTTTCTCATTTCTCGGACAATCACTTCTTACGTATAGGCTACTGAGCAAGCAATTCATTATCAACTTAATTTTTTTTTTTTTTTTTTTTGCCATTATCAATAAGCATCAACACTGCATATTTGCAGTATACTTATTATTTTGTTATTTTTATTATAATCGTTATCATTATCTTGATATTTATTATTATTATTATTTTTATTATTATTATTATTATTATTATTATTATTATTATTTTGGATGTCATGATCTAGCCCCCCTCCCCAATATTTATCATTATCATTAAGGGTTTCTTGAAATTTCATATCTGAAACTAAATTTTTTCCATAATATCAATGACCATTCACACAGTATCTTACTTCTATAATGCACTGCTAGTAAAGGAAACCGCCTAGAATTTCTGCCGTTAACAAAGCGTGGGTGCATGAACACGTAGACTATAATACGTAATTATGCTTTTGTAAGACTCCAACACATGCAAGCGGTTGGTGTGGCATTCAAAGGCATTAGCACAAGTTCATTCTTAAGGATTTATA
>NC_090747.1:94431691-94439191 GCF_036898095.1 Palaemon carinicauda | reverse complement strand
GGTTCTTTTGGAACTGCACAAACCTGAGTCCCATGGGCCAGTCAGTTGTATCATTATCACGTAACCATGAAATAAGCATGTCTTTTATATCACAGTTAAGGCGTTCAACAGATCCCTGGCTCTGTGGATGCCTTGGTTTACCATGATCAATCAACAGGTTTGGCCAAAGAAGTTTGAGTTCCAAAATTACCAATGCTGTAAATTCACCACCATTATCATTCTGAGGAATTTGAGGGGCTCCGAACATTGAAAAATATGTCTATTAGCTAGAATGCAACCTCAGCAAGTTAAGGGGCGCAATATGCAATACTTTGTTAGATGTTCTTGGTACACCATTATCCACTTTATACTTTCCTTTGGCGCAAGACTGCATGTCAACAAGGTCCACCTGAGATCCTGAACCATAATCCTTAGATAAAATCGGTTTGACAGTTACTCCATTTGTCGCACATCACTTCCGTTTCTTTTGACACTGAACACATAAAATTTTAACAGTTCTATAGTATCTTTAGTTATGTTTGGATATTTTGACAGCTCTTTGACCATTTTGTCTCTTCCGCCATGTCCCGTAGCAATGTGAGCACGTTTTATTGTTTCAAACATATCCTCAACGTGTACAAAATAAACAAGTTCTTGAGTTTCATCCTTCCATTTTTGTATTAACTTTTCAATACCACAACACTGAAGAACTTCGTAACGTCCAAGGATGTAATACTGCCGTTTTGATTTGTTTTTGTTTTTTGCACTTGATGCAAATCTGAGTTCCTCTATCAGATTATTGTGTTCAATTTTAGTTAATATTAATGACTTTGAATCAAAGTTCTTCTTCATCATCACTTTCTCGTAGATTAGCCTACACCTCACAGAAGGACAGTGTCAGGGATATGGCCATCACACGACTGCTCTGATTAGCTGTTCAGCCCGCAGACGCCTGTACCCTTTGCCTGTACTGGTCAGTGTCACACACACACACACACACACACACACACTGACTGTGAAAATGGCAGTGAGAGGGTAACAGCTAGTTAAAACACATACACAATGATAATTTCCTCAGGTTCCTCAGCTCATTACTTCATATGAGTCAATATGTCACACACACACACACTCAGGATCATTTCAGTCATTATGCCAAGAAAATCTATCAAAATTTTAGTCACTTTGTAAATTGTCTGCGATTTTCAGCAGATTTATAAAATGGCTGGGTGAACTAGGCAGTTCACCAATTACCTGAAATAATCAGTCATTTTACAAATTGTCTGGCTTTAGAGATTGACTGTAACATATATACATATATATATATATATGTATATATATACATATATATATATATATATATATATATATATATATATATATATATATATTTGTTGGTGTGTAATATAAAAAAATACTTCGCAAAGCATGTTTATTATTATCATTAATATTATTACCGTTGCTGTTGTTGAAAGATATTATTTATAATCTTTTATATTTCTCATTTTACTAGAAGTTTCTTCCATATTTTCCTTTGTCTCCCGATGCATAACACAACTAAAATACTCGAAATTTATATACAGTACTTTTATTTCACGTTACCTATGAGCCATGCAAAGCGCATTAGGAACAACTGTCACTTTCCGTAACAATTTTGCTGCGTTGCCTGAAAATGTGAGCGTCATTATGCCTGTATACGGAATGCTCGAGAGATTCTTTTATTTCAAGTCGTTTTAATGCAGGTCTTGAAGGACTGCTAATGCCCTCCAGTTGCATACTTTTCGTGAGATATATTTTTATTTATTTATTTATTTATTAATTATATATACTGTATATGTATACATATGCATTCATAAATATACTCATAAGTATATATATATATATATATATATATATATATATATATATGTATATATATATATATATATATATTGTATATGTATGCATATGCATCCCTAAATATACTTATATTTGTGTATATATATATAATTATATATATATATGTATATAATATATATATATTTATATATGTGTATATATATATATATATATATATATATATATATATATATATATATATATATATATATATATATATATATATATGCGTGTGTGCTTTTTATGTCTATTTTATAACACTTGTTATTTCTTTCTACTTGTGCTATTTCAAACCTGTCATGTAATCGAATCGATTTGCTTCGTGGAAACTCAGCGTAAGAGGTTACGAAACACCATTAGGAATGGATTCAGTGTCTTTGAGGAATACTAGGCAACGGAAGCCATATCTGTCTTTTTTAGTATTAGATTAAATAGAATCTATCATTAGGGACACTCCAAAGATTTGCAGTTTTCTAGGTTACCCAAAAGGCTATTGTTCTACAAAGTGGTCCTCTTTTTTGGGCTTAGCTTTTTTACCTATGTTTGAGAGAAGGACGTTTTTTAGAGCTTCTCTCAGAACCCTGTGTAAATCTCAAAGACCTTTAGATCAGCGGCATACTTTTATTTCATTGGGATCTACGAGGGTTAAGGTCTTTCCTTTCTGATACCTCTTTTAAGCAATTTGTTCACAAACGCACCATGTTAGGTGGGAGTCCAAAACATGTTAGGGAGATACAATTATATTATATCATTTAATTGCCATTTTCTACTTGCATATTTATCTTTACAAAAAATAGATCAAAATGTCATCAATGCAGGTTCTTCTAATTTCTTTCTATATAAGTTTTTTCCTTCTCTATATTCAACAACAATTAATTGGCTTTTAATAAATAGGAAAGGGTTTTCAGAATTAACAGGAATAATAACTTTCAAAGTTAATTTTTTGAACGTATATTAGTGTTGTGAAAGGGCAAGAGCTGTATGTTGCTGGATAAACTAAATTTGGAATCCATATTAAATTTCCGTTTTTTTTTTTTTATTATAATATGAATTTTATTATTATGATTTTCAATTGTGTAGGGAACTGTTGAGTATACAGTAAGATGTTTCATTATTATTTTAATATATTTTTTTAGTAACTTGATGTAAAAAAAAATTTCACCATAGATATTGGTCGTACTCATTGATTAAAGAAGAGCGGGATTACTGAAAATTGGAACTGCGCAGTTTTATCGAGATGTTAAAGTTCCCGATCACTTCATATATAATTACTCGAAAATTTCCTGTTGACTCGTATAAAAATGCATTTCTCTCGTGTTTAGACATTCACGAGTGCCTCGTAAAAACATTCCTGTTGAAGATTTCCATCTTGGAAAAAAATAATCAGAAGTTCTAGTAAATTCCCAACTGCCATACGAAGAGGTATTCCGGACAGTTCCTGCCTATGGTGCCAAGGCGTTTTTGGAATTTCCAAAGTGTTTATTAATGACGTATTCATGAACTACTTGTTATGTACTTTTGGTAAATATTTTTAATCACTATATTGCTAGATCCATGAGAATCATAGTTATCGTGTAGACGGTGAGCGGGAATTTACAGACCTCAAGCAAACAGCTGTATAACGAATTCCATACGGCCATATAACAAGTGCACGCAAATGTTCAACATTTTCTAAACATATGGACGTAAATTTCAAACATATATTCTGCTGCCTAGCAATTTCCAATTTCACGTAAACAGGTGAACGTGAATTTCAATTACGTATACAGGTGTTTATGAATTATTGTCCTAATATAGGTGCTTAATGATATCCTATTATTTTGAAAGGTGTGGGAAAAATCTCAGCCCGCTTAGTAAGAGATGTGCGTACGTTATCAATTGTTTCCCGAAAAGATGCATACGAGAAATCCTTAACATACACTAAGTCTTCGAGAATAAGTTTCCAATTTCTTCAGGAATCTAAGTGTTCTATTTTATTCAGGGATTTATATTTTTGAGAATCTATTTCTATTTTTTTCAGGGATTTATATTTTTGAGAACCTATTTCTATTTTGTTCAGGGATTTATGTTTTTTAGAATCTATTTCTATTTTGTTCAGGGATTTGAATTTCCGAAAATCATTCCCATTTTGTTCAGGGATTTAAATTTTGAGATCGTTATTAGTCTCTTCATGGATTTTTTTCCCAAGATATTCCTGAATTCCCTACCAATTTCTAGACTGTTTCCCTAGATTTTCCGACGCTTACCTATTTTCTAGAAAAGCATCGCGAGAGAACTATTGTGCCACTTCTTGCGAGTTGTGGAATAATTGATACACTTTCTTGCCTGTTTTCCTGTTCTACAAAGATCAAGAAGCACAGGGAATTAAAAACATACGCAGTTTAGTTTTCTTAACAAGATTAACCACATTTGCTGTTTATCACTGGCCTATTGAACCTTACGCGATATGCGGCTAAAGTAAAGTTTGTTTGAACATTTAAGTGAAAACAGAAAATGCTGGAGATTAAATGTCAACTGGACACCTTTTCTAATCGTATTCGGAAATTCGACCCAGACAGCTTGGGATTTAATCTTCGTTTTCTTTTGGGTTCGTTTTATTTAAAGTTTTTCGTTGATTTTGTGTTGTCATTTGATAAAATGATTTGGGATATCTGAGCCTTATTTTTTTATTATCCATTACCCTAGTATTTTTAGGTTTGTATAAAAGCTTAGATTATCTGCTTTCATTATATATATATATATATATATATATATATATATATATATATATATATATATATATATATATATATATATATATATATATATATATATATATATATATATATATATATATATATTAGAATATCTTAATCTACGTAGATGGTATTTTTCCTGATTTTTTATCAAAAAAAAAATTAAAGAAAAGTGGTTGTGAAGGATATCCGCTTAAGGTTACTGGATGCCCTTTTGCTTTTAGAATAATAGACGAAGAAAGAAAGATAAAAAAGAATAAGACTGGCAAGCTATTGAATTTTGAAAAAAAAATAAATGTTTACTTGAAAGGCTCTCTCTCTCTCTCTCTCTCTCTCTCTCTCTCTCTCTCTCTCTCTCTCTCTCTCTCTCTCTCTCTCTCTCTCTCTCTCTCTCTATATATATATATATATATATATATATATATACTGTATATATGTATATACATATATATATACACACATATATATGTATATACTGTATACTGTATATATATGTATGTGTGTGTGTGTGTGCGCGTGCGTGTGTGTGTGTGTGCGCGTGCGTGTGTGTGTGTGTGTGTGTGTGTGTGTGTGTGTGTGTGTGTGTAGTTGAATAAATGGAGATCTTGATCTTATTTTATTTTATTTTTTTTTTCGGCTGCACTACATAGGATTGTAGCTTCATTATAGATTTATTGTTGGCCTGGTGAAAACCAGGCATTTATTCCGAAACAGCTGTCGGCTCTAAATGGAACACATTTTCGTTATATCCTTCAGAAATGTATCCTTGTTATTAAAGGTTTCAGGAAAGTGACTTGTTTTTTGTATAATAGGTGCTACAAATCCATCATCAGTCAGTGTGAATTGCTTATAAGAAAGAATATGCCCAACACTAGTGTACGCACCCTGTCAAAAATGACAGCTAAATATTTAGATAGATATTCACATATACACATTCAATGACAAATTCATCCTTTAACTACAGAACCATGGATGAACCCATTAAAATGATTACTTCGTATACCTGCCCAGAAGGATCATCAGCAACACGTCGGACTCCTTTACACCCACCATGCTATTCACCTTTATAGAGCTTTCACTCTTATACCTACCGAACATTATAATCCTTCTTTTCCAATACGATTTGACCGCCATCTTTCAAACCCTTTTCAAGTCTGTTTCTCCTTGTACTTCCTAGCACTTTTGCCTTACTGTCGTTCATTCTCAGAAAAACCGAAATATATTTAAAATCATATGTATAACTAAATTAGTTTTTTTTTTTCTTAGGTAGTTTGTGTTTGCTCTTCTGTATGTGCGTGTAAAAGCGTTTTTTTTTTTTTTTGTATAATATTTGTCTGCTTCCAGTTATTTCAGTATCATTTAGTTGCTACATTCATTCTTCAACTTCTAAAACACGAATGAATCCAATGCGCCGAGTCTTGAATTATGGAGCGCTTCATAGAAATGAGCTGTGTGTAATAAATGTTTGAAGAGAGGGAGAGTTCGATTATCTCAATACCTACATATTTGAAATACGCTACAGCCTTTTGGTATCAGACATTCTTTAGTGGTGACATTGATGGGCCATTTTTTTAAAAACCCACGCATGGTGGGGCCAATTTACTGCTGGGTGCACTTGTGAGCAATGCTATGATATATATATATATATATATATTATATATATATATAAATATATATATTATATATATATATATATATATATATATATATATATATATATACTACATATATATATAATATCTCTCTCTCTCTCTCTCTCTCTCTCTCTCTCTCTCTCTCTCTCTCTCTCTCTCTCTCTTTATATATATATATATATATATATATATATATATATTATATAGTATATATATATATATTATATTTTTTCTTTTTTTTCCACAAATTACCGAACCAGCGGGTTGTAGTTAGGAAAAGGGGAGGGGCGTGGTAAGGGTTGAATCCGTGTGTGATCGGGTGTGCATATGTTTAATTCTCTAAATATTTAGACGTCATATTTAACGGCTCAGGTACTCTATATGTGTGTGTGTGTATAATAATATATATATATATATATATATATATATATATATAATATTATATATATATATATATACTGTATATGTATATATATATATACACACACACATATATATATATATATATATATATATATATATATATATATATATATATATATATATATATATATATATATGCGTATGTGTGTATGTATGTATGTATGTGTTGTACTGTACTGTACTGTATATAGAAGTTCAAATATTTTATCATCATAAAAAGCCGATGGAAGACCTAGCTTATCATCAGCACAAATCCCAGAACATCAAAATCTCCTAAAGAAACATAAATAGATTCCATTGTGACATAATGTTCTGGTAGCACCCTCCCACCTTCCCCGCGTTACTTAGTCACTCAGCAAAAGTAACTAGTTATTGTAGAGCAATTCCAGGTTCTCATACGACGTTATTACTTCGTTATCTGCTGTCACAAGAGGCCATTGCCCGAGTTCGAATTGGGATATATTGCAGAGGTATTCTAGCGTTCTCTTTTTTTATAGCTCCTTGTCTGTAAGTAATGCCTGTTAGCTTTCCTTTCTATTACTTTTATCGCATGTTTATCGCCATGTCCCGCGAGCGTAAATAGAATTTTATTTCTAAGGGTGTTTGGAATGTAGACTATTGAATTTTTTTAATGTGTATATGTGCATGTAATTCATGCTTAGATTTATTTTAAGATACCTTTTTTTGATAAGAGTATTAAAATTCTTTTGCGTTTACTTCTCTTCAACGTTGCTGTATTTCCTTTTTGTGTCTTTGCTACTGTATTACATAAAAGTGAAGGACATTCTCTTTCATTCTTACACACTTATGTATTTTTGAAAAGAAAATGTGCAAGAATTTCTTTTTCCTACAGA
>NC_090747.1:94401268-94421191 GCF_036898095.1 Palaemon carinicauda | reverse complement strand
TTACCTGGTGGTAATTTGTTATGGATGATTGGATATCGAACAAGTTCTGTTCAGGATATTAACATAGAACAAATTATGCTTTAAGATTTTAACATTGAAGAAATTCTGTTATAGAATTTACATTTAAGTTCACAAGAGAAGGAAATGATTTATGGTAGTTTTTGTGGGGAATATAGTTTCCATGTGAAATTATTATGTGATTATTATAGTTTTCATTTATCAGCTTGTATATATGACTAGTTATCTGTCTATATTTTACTTGATACGTTGTAGGTTGGCCAGGGCTTCAGCCACCCGTTGAGATACTACCGCTAGAGAGTTACGGGGTCCTTTGACTGGCCAGACAGTACTACATTGACTCCTTCTCTCTGATTATGGTTCACTTTCCATTTGCCTACACAAACACTGAATATCTAGCATATTCTTTACAGATTCTCCTCTGTCCTCCTACACCTGACAACACTGAGATTACCAAGCAATTCTTCACTACTGCACTGTAGTTGTCCATTGGCTACTTTCCTCTTGGTAACGGTAGAAGAGACTCTTTAGCTATGGTAAGCAGCTCTTCTGGGAGAAGGGGACTCCAAAATCAAACCTTTGTTCTATAGTATTGGATACTGCCATACCCTCTGTACCATGGTCTTCCACTGTCTCTTAGGTTAGAGTTATTGCTTGAGGGTACACTCGAGCACACTATTCTATCTAATTTCTTTTCCTCTTCTTTTGTTAAAGTTTTTATAGTTTATATAGGAAATATTTATATTAATGTTGTTATTCTTCTTAAAATATTTTATTTTTCCTCGTTCCCTTTCCTCACTGGGCTATTTTCCCCGTTGGGGCCCCTGGACTTATAGCAACCTGCTTTTCCAGCTAGGGGTGTAGCTTAGCAAATAATAATAGTGATAATAATACTACTAATAATAATAATATTGATAACGGCGTAATTTTGTTTGTAGGTATATCATTACATATATATATATATATATATATATATATATATATATATATATATATATATATTTTCCATATTCAATTTACAATTCACGAAAAACATGGAATGCATAAAGAAATGCAGTCACAGTAATACCCGAAAGATTCGAAAAGTATCCAATGAAAATAGTGATAAAATGGAGTTATCGAAAATGCGTCGAATTTCCTTCTCATAGTATATCTTTTCAGGAGATCAGGTAGAGACGACTTACAGTAGTGGTTAAAGTAATTAGATTGGGCGTACTGTGGTAATTGGAGGGTGAGCGCTCTCTCTTGTCCACGGTGTATGTATTTATATGGGTAAACAGTCTTATGCTAAAGTAATCTTCTATATTCAAGTATATATACCTTTCTGAGTAGGGATACCTTAACGTGCTGAATGGGTTTGTGTATAGCCGTGATTAGCAAAGCTGTACTAGTCACGGTCGCCTATATTAGGTTGGTTTGCTGTGAGTTATTAGACTAAAGTCTGCCGCCTCCAACAAGCCGCCGGGATCACTGTTTTTGATGAAAATGGCCAAACCCCAGACGTGAATAAGGATATGTCTGAGGCCTTTATTCTGTAGTGGACTAGAAACGGCTGTATTTGTTATATATATATATATATATATATATATATATATATATATATATATATATATGTATATACATATATTAATATATATATACATATATTAATATATATACATATATTAATATATATATACATTAATATATATATATATACATTAATATATATATACATTAATATATATATATATATATATATATATATATATATATATATATATGTATATTAATATATCAAGTCTTATTAGTTTTATCCTATCTAATATTATTTTTTTTTGTTTCATTATGCATCTAAAATCACATTATTAAATATTATGTTGACATACCACAGACCTTCGTAAACGTCAACCTTTATAGTAATGCACAAACTAGATGTTAAGTTTTTGAAGTTATGGTTACACCTGGTATCATTTCTTCTAAGACGTCATGGCTAATTACATACAGGTGTAGGATCGTGACGTGAGAGAGAAGGCTTTTAAATCTCTTCATATTGATACAGTACTGTTCTTCTTCTTTTTGTCAGTTTCTTTTGTGTTTTATTGTGACGTTAATGTGGTTGTAACTGATGTATCTTGACAGGAGTTTTATTTCATTTTACTTATAATTTTGATAAGATATGGTCGAATTCCTTCTGCAAAAACTACTCCTGGTTCTTTTTAACTTGATTTATTGAAGGTGTAAAGACATCATTTTTGAGTTATTACAATGTGGTCATAACCTACGTAAACTCTAGTTAATCTAGGTAATTAAAGGGGGAAAGGGGGAATAATTCTGGATTGTTGGTTCGTTCCTTAGTTCCTTTATATGAGACTTATAAGCTTCCCTGCTAACGACGGTACTGTTTCTTCATCTGAAAGTATTTCCCCTATATGATAAAGAGCAAGTGTCGGTATATATATATATATATATATATATATATATATATATATATATATATATATATATATATATTCATATACATACATACATACATACATACATACACACACACACACGCGTGTATATATTCATGTCACGCTGAACGGCAACCAGTCGGAAAACAACAATTTTCCACAAATTGCACAAACCAGCGTGTTGTAGTTAGGTGAGGGGGAGTGGGTAGAATGGGTTGAATGTGTGCGTGTGCATATCTGTCTAAATATTTAGCCGTCAATTTTAACGAGTCGCTTATACTATTATTGTATATTAATGTTTGTGATGTCAACACAGACTGCATTATCTTGTTGTCATTAACATCTTTGTCTGATACTTTATAAAGATATGTTTTTTTCCAATCGGTATTCATAAAATCAACAACTCAAAGAATCTTGGAAGTAATTCCTTTATTGTACGCTTCGCAAATACCGTTCGCCGTCTTATACTGTTATTGGCGTATGGAAGGACTTTTTGGCTATGTAATTAAATTTGTAATTCGGGTTTATCCTTATTCAAATGTTAGAGAATGCAATGTTGTCATTAAAGTGGGTATGTTGGTAATATTTGTGTTTTTCTCGTAAGTCTTTCCTTGAGGGAGAAAAACTATTAATCATTATTCAGAAGGAATGTTTCTTATATTCGTAGACTTTGGGACTAAACACAACACGCAAATGTGTGTGTATGTATAAACAAACCCACATACATACCCGCGAGCATGTATATATATATATATATATATATATATATATATATATATATTATATATATATATATATATATATATGTATATATATATATTTGTGTGTATATGTATGTCTGTAATATATACAGATAGATAGATAGATACATAGATAAAGATATAGATAATTGATAGATAATATCTAAATGGCGTCCAAATAATCAAAGACAGCATCTCTCCGGATAAACTGAGTTCCAGATAGTTTTAGGGATAACATTAAACTCTTTTTACGTTTTTCCTTTTATTATTTGATGTCAACACATGTTTCAATCACCTTTTACGTGACTCTTTATCAGGACTACTGTGATTGAGGGATGGAAATATAATATTCCAAAATTGATTAACAAACATTGATTTTTAAACTGTATATACATATATATATATATATATATATATATATATATATACATATATATATATATATATGTATATATATAATATATATATATATGTATATATATGCATGTATATAATATATATATATATATATATATATATATATATATATATATATATATATATATATATATATATATACATATACATACACACTACTACTACTGTATACGCGACCCGTCAAAAGTGGCGGCTAAGTATTTAGGTAGGTATATTCACACACGCACATACACAGATTGATTCAACCCTTCCCACCCTTTCCCCCTTTACTAACTACAACCCCTCTCACCAGGGTTTGACTACTCCCTCTTCCCCCTACCCGAGGGACGGAAAGAGACAGAGTAGCGTGGCCGGAAAAATGTATATCTTTATATATCTACCCATTTACTTGCTCTTTATTATTTAGTGGATATATATATATATATATATATATATATATATATATATATATATATATATATATATATACATATACATATATGTGTGTGTGCATATATTATACATGTATATATATGGGTGTGTGTATGTCTGTGTACGTGCGTGCGCGTTACGTCTTTTCGCTGTTTTCATTGTAATAATTATTTTAGTTTATTTTTTTCTTCATTTTTTTTGCTCTAAATCTTCTGTCAATTGGTAGTACATATTTTGCTGATTATGAAAAAATTATAATTATGTTAATAAACATTAATTAAAGGATATGCTCTCATGTTGTTTAGGCTTTGAGTAAGATAGTGCTGAGCTCGTTTTCTAGCTCCAGGCGTCTTGGGAGAGAGAGAGAGAGAGAGAGAGAGAGAGAGAGAGAGAGAGAGAGAGAGAGAGAGAGAGTGGTCATGACTGCTGACCAGAAGTCACACTAGGGCCAGCAAGCAATGTCCTCTCACAGCTCGGCGATCGATCCAAGCTCGCTTTTACCAGTCAAAGTAAAGAGAAATCATTAGGACCAGCGGGTCCATTAACTTAAGGAATGATACATTACACGTGGAGTCTTGGGACTGGGTTTGGGTAGCTGAAGGTGACGGTCTGCTGGTCCAAGAATGTGTTACCATTGTTTTTTTTTTTCATCCCCACCTCATACTCTATATAAATGTTCAAGGGGCTTAATTTCCAATAGCATCTGTTTTGTTTTTAAGGCACCCGAAAAAAAGTGATGGGCTCGCAACACCACCCCTAATAAAGACTTGATGAGAAAGTTTATATGCTGTACCTTCTTGGTCCCATCCCCTCCTCCATAAGGGAATTAAGTGAAATATATATATATATATATATATATATATATATATATATATATATACATATATAAATAAAACTATAAAACTATACATGGTTATTCTTGGGTAAGCGTTTCCTTAACTGCAATACATTTTTTTATGTTTTCCAAAAATTAAATAAATATAAACATAATAAAAGGAAGTTTACTAATATTTCGTCGCAGTTCTGGTGGTGTGAAAATATCTGATCTGGCTAACGCTAGAGAGAGAGAGAGAGAGAGAGAGAGAGAGAGAGAGAGAGAGAGAGAGAGAGAGAGAGAGAGCATTTTAATAGTTGTTCAATATATTGTTGGTATTCTTTCAAATGGATGAAAAGACATCTGCAGTAGTTTCCTAGCCGTAGTGCTGTTATTAATTTTCTTATTCAATTTTATAATACTGGAAGGCTCACTGTTGTTTATTGTTGTCTGAGTGACATGATAATTACCCTGACACCTCTTTTCTTCAGTATCTTATTGCATGAGCACTTTGACCAGAATGATTTTTAAACTTTTTTATGCTAGTAACAATGAGACTTCCATATATCCTCCCCCTCCCCTCCCCTCCCCAATCCGGACTCCCCTCCCCCGTTCCCCACAGCGTAAAGTGACCGCTGCGTGTTTTGTGCGTGTGCGTGCGTGCGTGTGTCGTCTGCAGCGGTGGCCCTCTGCTGCAGTACTGTGGTGCGGATTCTCTGTTTCCCTCCTTGCCCTCGGCGGTGCCACTGCCAGACGTGCTACCGTTCCCCTCAATTTTGACTCGATTTTCAAGGAAAAGGAAATTTTTACCAACCTTAAGGTCATGACCTGGGGGCATTTAAACCCCTGACCTGGAGTACAGGGCAGTGCCACTACGCTGTTAACGAGTTTGGGTATTTTTGAATGGTCTGGTGGGCGAATGTTTTGGTGCTAGTGTGCGTGCCAGGGGACTGGTAGTGAGTAGGACGAGGGGAGGTGCGTGCCACGTGCTGAGGGGAGAGGGAGAGGGGAGTGGTGGCATCGGGAGGTAGAGGGAGAGGGGTCGGCGCGGAACGGTGCCGGCGCCGCTATTGCTGCTGTTGAGGCTGCTGCTGCCCTTCCCCTCCTCCTCCTCCTCCTCCTCCTCCTCCTCCTATCCGCCGCCGCCGCCGCGGTTGTCTTGCTGTGGAGGTCTCAGTGGTGTTTCGTCCTCTCGCAAACCCGCGTCGTGCTCCTCACGGCCGCCCACCACCCACGTGGCTATCTTCTACGCCCGCACGCAAAGTTTTTCGCCGCCTTTTAGGCCCTCTTCCCGAAAACCATCCAAATTGATTCTGTATGGGTCACATCGAAGGGTTGCCTTGCAGTGGTCTCTTCAGCGCCTTCTGCTGCTGCTGCTTCTTCTCCTCCTCCCTCGGTAGATTTGCTGCTCCTGGTACGTCTCTGGCTGCAGTGACCAAAAGGAAGAATAGATAGAGGGAGAATTCTAACTTGAAGGAAGGCAGAGAACGAAAAAAAGATAAAGACAAATACGGAGGAAGGAAAAACAGCGGCACAAAAATAGCCTTTGGCTGAGAAGCCTAAAAGGCGAGAGGAAGAGAGAGAGAGGGAAAAGATAAAGGAAAGAGAAGAGAGGGGAAAACACGAAAGAAGAATTAGTTTTGAAAGTCGTCTGAAGTACCTTTTGTGTTTCGGTAGCTTTGAGATTCGGTGCAGTATATAAATTTCAATTGTGTCGTCTTTGGCGGATCCAGAAGCGTTATCACTCCCTACAAGTTTCCCCTCTGTCGTGCCAGACACACCGATGGGGCGTTCGTAGTTAGCTCTGCTCCCCCTCAGCTGTGTCCCCTTTGGCATTATTGTTGTTATCGTATGAATAATCAGGTGGTGGCAATTTGGTTGTAATTCTATTTTGGTGGTGGAAAGCGGCGAGTCTACTACAGTTATCTATAATTCAACAGAGTTGCGAAATACATATAAATTTCAGTCAGCCAGATTTAAATAATTTCTGAATTTACCAGATCACAAAGTTTACATGGTCTTACGTAAATTTAAAATTTTCAATTGAATTTCATCTAAGGTAGTGGATTTGCTTCTCGCTGTGGTTGTAGTATTACAGCTTAAAGGAATATTGTGTGGCAGTGTTGTTCTATTGTTGTTATTGTTTGTTGTGGGCAGACCATCCCATTTGTTTTTAAATTCCCAAGAAGTATATAGGCTTGAAGCTAAGGATCTTTTCCCCGCTGGTGCTTTTACTACTGTTAGCGCTGCTGCTCACCAGCAGCACAAGCAGGTATTTGCAGTGTGATTTTCCTTGCTAGCAGCATCACAATCAAGGGCCGAGCCCTTCCTTGCCATCATGCAACCCACGTGGTTCACAGTACCATGGGTACAGTTCCAATCCCTCCCGAGTTTCACAACCAACCTTACAGGCCTAGGACAGATGGCCGCTACCACAGCCCCTACTGCGGCTAACATGGGCACCATGTCCGCCCTGAATGGGGCTCTGAACGGCATGAACGGCGTCAGCACCATGAACGGCGTGACGGCCGCGGGGCTCAACGGAGTGAATGGAATCAGTAGTGTCAGCAGTCTCAATAGTCTGGGACTGAATGGGTTAAGTGGTTTAAATACGCTGAACGGCCTCAACGGACTGAACGGCCTGGCGGCCGGGCACGGGGGCCTTGTGGCACTTCCGGCCGCTCCTACGGCCCACCCGACTCTTGCCCTGCAGCAGGTCCTTCGGAGGCCTCACCAACCAGTGCCTCCGCCCCTAGCGGCACTCATCAGAGCTAAAAAGGTAAGTTGTTCAAGATCCTTCCCGGGACGTGAAGTGGACTATTCAGCTGATTATGTACGTAGGTCGCTTGATTTTCTCAAGGTTTCATGATTTGGGTGAAAACTATAATAGAATTGGTCTGATTGTTATTCCGGCAATTTTTCTATATATCGTTTTAAAATGCATTTATTTTTACCAATAGGAAAATTTTATTTGTAAATTGTTAAAATTGCAGTGCATTTGAAGAAATAGAAAAAATTTGATTTTTATTATAGAGTGGCTGCAAAATGTTTAGGATTCTTATTAAATACAATTTTTTATACTTTGGGCTAGCTGTTTAAAAGCAGTTTTGTTGACAGTTTTATATGTATGTTCAATTTCATCTAGCAATCATAAGCTAAATGTGGAGTAGTCATTTGTTTTTCGTCAATTGCATTATTTTTAAAGACAAAGAAAGAATCTTGATATTGTATTTAGAAGCTAAATAAAAACGAAGCAAAATAAATTTCGAATAATGAAAATGCATTTCATAAGCAATAACTTTTTTTACTGAGAATACTGTGAATTAGATGACATAAATAGTATATCTTCATTATTGAAAGTAGAATTTGTGGGTCTTTGTAGAAAATCTATTATAAAAACGTGTACCCAACTTAGAATTTCGTAATTAATAATAACGGTGTCATCTGGATTTTATTGTCTCGGTATGTTGCTTTAATAATCGAAGCTCCCTCATCGTCTGCTCCTCCTATTCCCTCTTTCGCAAGAGAAAGGTTATTGCATCAGAGTTACTTCTTTTTTTTCGGTTTTTCCTTTTAAAGGCGGTTTGGCCTTATAACAGAGATTTTAGCTGGGCCTCCAGGATATCCTTAACCTCAGACTCATACTCTCCTCCTTTCCCCCTTCCCCTTCCGAACCCAAGGGCCTTTCTTGAGATGCGACCTATATTATTTTCTCGTTGTTATGAAAGAGCTCTTCCTCCTCCACTAGCAAGGCGTCCTTCGTAATTGCTTGGGTTAGGTTAAGAACAGCTCAGTGACTAGTTTATAAATACCGAGTCTGTGCATCATATGTTTTGGGTTGCCTTTCCCTAAGTAATAGAGTAAATAGATTGAAATAATGTAGAAGTTTTGTTGAGAATAATATAAAAGTTTTGTTAAGAATAACGATAAAGCACAAGTACCTATTGATAAACCTAATAATAACTTAGATTAGCAAGTGTTATGATTATTGGTATTATTTTTGTTAATGTTATTGTTATTATTATTAATAGTAGTATCGTATTAATGATAGTGTTAGTATTAGTTGTGGTTATTAAAACAATATCAAGATTCTTAATGATACGAAGTTTTATAGGTTCATATTGGTTGGATACGAGAATGAGTTAACCCATGAAAGGATAATCAAGAGAGTTTTTTTTATATTTATAGCAATAAGTTTTATGTGAGTGTAGTATTGAAAATTAATAATAAACTTTGAAAATGAAAGTTTGTGCTATTTTTATTACCGAGTGGCGTGATTGAAAGGATTT
Organism: Palaemon carinicauda; assembly: GCF_036898095.1. Taxonomy (NCBI): domain Eukaryota; kingdom Metazoa; phylum Arthropoda; class Malacostraca; order Decapoda; family Palaemonidae; genus Palaemon; species Palaemon carinicauda. The sequence continues at coordinate 94,412,067 of NC_090747.1, read as the reverse complement.
TGAATGACCTAAAACAGGATTTTTAATGTATTACATAATGCGTTGATATTGTTATTAGTACTTTCAATTTGAATTTATGAGCAACGCTTCTATATATATTTGAGTTATGCACATTAGATCTTTGATTTTCATGTACTGGATTTATTGTCGAGTGTCATCTTACGTATTGAAATTCCATTTGGGAAAATGCGTAGTAGAAAATGCAGTATTTTAGAGATTTTTATTTTTTATCAATGCATTTATATGGCATAAAGGTTTTGTAATTTTTGTTTTGTACCTGTACATTTCCTACCTTTATTACTACCACCACCAATTAATTTTCCTTGATATGAGTTTTATGAATATGGATGTATTTGATATTTTGTCTGAACACGAAAACGAGCGTGTTTTATGTCATTGATTATAGGTGAATATAGAGTTATTGGGGCCTTTTAGTAATTATTTTGTTTGTTTCAACCACTGTTAGTTCTATTTGATTTTACTTGTTTCTAAAACGTTTCTTGTTTTCCGTTATAAATGTTTGACAAACCAGTATTGTGCTAAGTTTCACATTGCTACTTATTAAATAAAAGGGTCCATCTAATGCCCTGAGATACAATTAACAATAATCTGTTTTTGGTTCACTGATGAAGAGGAAATAATATTAATGTTATCAGTAAAGATTAATGATTATGTAGAATAGCTCTTTTTGTGGCTGCTGTGGTTTGTATCCGTAATATAATGATTGAATGAGATAGGTGTTATTATTGCAGTATTAAGGTTTTACGAACTTTCTTTTTTATTGTGTGTATGGCGTTGTTAGCTAAGTTTTCATCAAAAACAGCCATAAATTCAGAAAATATTTTACAAAATTGAATGATTTGAATAGAGGATGGTAGAATTAAATATTTAGTCTTATTAATCATATTGATAATCATCAAGCAAGATGTGTGTTTTGTACATTTATATATTGACTATAGACATAAGCATTATAGTTTCTATGCTTTCATGGACAAACGCTGACACAAGTTAAATCTGTTTTATAAACAAAACTATTGACGTAATTTTTGCGCAATATTAAACTCCTATAAAAGGAAGCTTGATCAATGACTTTTACATCTTAAGATCATCTTTGTTAATGTTACTAGGTGAAAGAAATTTGATTATGACTGGCATTGCATACTTGGAATTTTGTGTTGAAAAGTGTTTATCTTAACATTCTCTTTCGTGAAGGGATATCTTGGTAAATTAAACCCCCCCCCCCCTCTCTCTCGTGCATTTCCGATTGTTTGAATATTGTTTTGTGTTAATCACTGAAATTGTATCTTCTAACTGTGTCATATAGGCATAAGCATATGATTTAGTACAAAATGTAATATTGTATTTTTTTACGAATATTTTAGTCATTTATATCTCCCGAGGAGATTTCTGTCTGTTGGTCTCATATAGTAATGTGATGCAACTTCCATGTTATAAACTGCAGACTGGCCAAGGAATTTCATCATATGTTGCCATACGAGTCTAGTTGAATTTTGTTCTGGAATTGTAAAAAAAAATGCGATAATTCTTTTTGGGAAATAATCTTGAATATTATATTTGAAACTAAATTTCACTCATTTGGAGTAATTGTCATTGGTACGTATTGCGGCAATTTTGTGTTGAATGATTTTGCGCAGAAATAAGGATTGTCCTTTTATCAAGACAAAGGTTAGAGTTAAATTTGGGGTATTTTCCTTGGAAAATTTATTTATCTATCTGTCTATTATATATATATAAATATATATATATATATATATATATATATATTATATATATATATATATATATATATAATATATATATATATATATATATATATATATGTGTGTGTGTTTATATGACATTGTGTGTATATTTATATATATATAATTTATGTGTTTATATAATATTGTGTATATATATTTATATATATATATATATATATATATATATATATATATATAAATATATATATATATATATATATATATATATATATATATATATATATATATATATATGTGTGTGTGTGTGTGTGTGTGTGTGTGTGTGTGTAGACATGCGTATTATTGATACTAAATAAAATTTTATACATATCGATACAAGGATTATTTTGTTGGTGGATAGTTCCATCAGTGTGCCTCATGTGTAGCACTATATGTAATACTTTACTTCGTATCCGCTTCCTTTTTCTATTATGTTATTTATTCCCTTTTTAAGTTGTAGTTTGAGCTTTCCCCTAGTTGCACCTTAGTGCTGAATGTCTTCCCCGGCCCCAGCACTAGACCAAACGTCCTGAATTCCGTAAATTCAGTTCATATATTTTTTTATTGGGTAACTCCCCCCCTCTGACGGTTTCTGCATTGTGTGCGCCCCTCGAACTTTTTCTTTGAACTGTGTAAAGTTTTTATTCATGGCAGGGTACTGGGTTTGGTTTAGTTGTATATATAAACATTCGCAATATATTGCCGTGGGTTCAAATAAAGAAAAGAAAAAATGATAGCCAAGAGACGCACTAACTTTTGTTGTTCATTTTATAATTATTTATATTTTATTTTGTGGAAATATTCGCTTGAAACAATGTATTCAAAATTTGTAATGTTTTTTTTCTCACCGTGCTAATTTTCTAGTGATTGCCGTATATACCTTATTGTTATTTATGCCAGTTATTATGCAGTCAAACAAAAGCAAAATATTTCTTATAGGATTATAGAGAATTAGCTAATTAGTAATTGACATATGTGAATTATTTTCATCCCAGGATACTCATCCTTTTGCTATTTAAAGCTATTTCTTTTATTTTTGTTCCTGTCATATTATAAAATGTAAGATGAGAAAACGTTCTACGCTGTGAAAAAAATATTCGTCAAAAGTATAGAAAATGCATGAGATACATCTTTTTGCAACATGCAAAACAGAATTCCTTTTCCAATTTTTAATTTAGTATATTTTAATGGGGTTTATACCCTTCTTACACCAATATATAGGATGGTGTTTACCTTTACCTAATCATATACCCACATTTATTAACCTTCAAGAATCGTTAAACTCGAACAGATCTAGTACGTAATGTACGTGAAGTACTTGATATAATCTCTGTGCGATGTAACTTCTAATTAATGTAAGTTTTGTCATCAATTTTAGAGGTTTGTTTACACTAGAATTTAGGCTGAAAGTCTATGTGTTTCCATATATTTTTACCATACGTAGTATTAGAGGTGTACGGTAGTCAACTTCAATTTTAGTGCCAACATTTAATACTTCTGACTATTTGAATAACTTGTTTTGAGCTTGTGGATAGTACGTGAGTTCTTTAGGTTTATAAATTGCGCCCTTGATTCTCTTTATATTTCCGTCGTTTTTAACTATTTATGAGTAATATACGAGTATATACAAGTAAGTTTATCTGCATTTCATCACGGAACTGTTATCAGTTTTACTCTTTTAGAAAAAAAGTTTTTCTTAATTCACCTTATTTTTCTATTTTGAAATCTAGATAACTGCGTGTCAGTGATGCGTGCCTGTTTATTATTTTCTGCTGAATATAATACCTACGATGGACAAATTTATTGTTCGTGGATCCTTGCATTTCCAAACTGTCAGTTGTAATCTCTCGCTTATAGGCCGGAGACATATGATTAAGCTGCTGTCTGTGCAATGTTTACGTCTGTGGTTTGACCTTTTCATATGTATGGATTAAAGATATGTATTTTCTCTTTTCCATGCTGCATCGACGCTGCTGGCGCTGCCGTAATTTTTTTTTTTATTCAATGCTTCTTTCGCGCATCAAGGTTGCTTACCTGTAATAAAACGTGCTGGATGGCTCTGCAGAAATTGATTTTCCTCGCGTTGCAAAAAGTTGCTCGGTGCATCTCCTTACCCTTCCGTTTCCATCCTATTTAGCCCTCCCTTGCCCCTTGACCCACCCCCCTCTTTCCCTAGGCTGCCTCCTCCTCCTCCTCCTCCTCACTTTCATTCAAGAAATGCGATTCCATTAGAAGACTTTGGCTTTCCATGAAATCCTTTCGAGTCGTTGAGTGTTGGAACGTAGAGTACAAGACCATGTGTCTTTGTACCATTGCTTTTGTTTGCTCTCTACTAAGAATGGCTCGTGCTTCTTGCAGACGCTGACTCTTATGAGAGAGAGAGAGAGAGAGAGAGAGAGAGAGAGAGAGAGAGAGAGAGAGAGAGAGATAGAGAGAAAATCCTTGTTTATACCAAGTTTCATACCTTATAAACTTAGCGTAATTATTTAGAGAATGAGAAAGACAATTTAACAGATCGTATATGCTTTCTTTCCAGTCCTTATAATCTGCTATTGATAAAGGTCCGTTTAATCCACACTGAGAGAGAGAGAGAGAGAGAGAGAGAGAGAGAGAGAGAGAGAGAGAGAGAGAGAGATTATGTCAATATAATTCTTGCATCCTACCGCACCGAGTTTAACGTTATTTCAATCTCTGCATCAGAAGAATATGTTCTCTCTTCAACTTTTGCTTATTTACTGTAGCTTTAGATATCGAAGTAATGTTTTTTTTTTTTTTAGTCGTTTATCTTATAATTTGTGTTTTTTCCCTTTTGGAAATCAATAATTAAGTTATTAGGCATTCTTCAATTTCATCACGTTTGACTAATTAAGTTCATGTTCTCATTATTTTCTTAATTTCGTTAATTCATTATACCTTCTGAAAGCGATGAAAACACAAGATTTTTCATAGAATGATATCTTCTCTACCAGAAAACTGGATAATCATTTTTTTTCCCGTCACATCGAAGTCACTTGAAAAATGGGGCTGTTTTATTTTATTTTTATCAGAAGAAAGCCATTTGATATATTGGTTTGGTTTGATAGAGCCGTCAATGGAATAAATAAATGAGATTAGCTCTCTCTCTCTCTCTCTCTCTCTCTCTCTCTCTCTCTCTCTCTCTCTCTCTCTCTCTCTCTCCAGGTATGCGATGTTTATTATATCTTGTGTCATTATCAATGTTTTATTACTCAAAATTAATCACATACCATTTAACCTTAAGCTTGAAGAATAACATTCAGATGGAGATGGTTTATCGGTGCATGTTTTTATCCAAGAGTAATTTCAAATCCCATCTGTTCCTGCTCTTTTATTTCTTGTTTGCCAAGTTACACTTGCCGTAACCCCTCATTTACGTTACTCCATTGTAATGTGCTGCGCCTCATTTCTGCTGACGATTATTGTCTTTTATCTTGTGAAAAGGACCTCGCAGGCCTTCGCCGAGCGTGGTATTCTTTAGATCTTGATTTAGGCCTTGCTGGGTGAGCTGTCATCGCCAGATTCACGTATAAGCCCAAACGAAAATATTACCTCATTTTCAAGTTCATTGGCGGAGTTATTTTTTTATTTTTTGGTTTCTGTAAATCAAACATATTTCTTAACATCAGTTTATTTTGTTTGTGTTAGGACTTTTTCGTAGCTTCCTTTAAGCATAGGAAATATTTTTTCTTTTATTTTCACTTTCAGTTGATCTAAACCAACGGAGCAGTAGAAAAAGTGTTAATGGAATTATAGCCAACAATTTTGTGTAATGACTATCAAATCTGAAGACTTTCGTGTCTTGAAACTGATCAAGTTTGTGATGCTTATATATCCTGATATTTTGATGGGGGGGGGGAGTTAATTAATTTGGGTTAATGTAAGTGTCTTCTTTGAAAACCTTTTTTTTTCCCTCATTCTCTTGAGGCAGCAACCTGATGCTCTTATATACACCTATTAAAAAAAGTAAAGAGAAAAGAGGGGCTTCTAGCCCCTGAAGAAACGCCAGGTTATCAAACCGTGGGTAAATGGAACGAGGAAGAGAATGACAAAGCCTCGCAGAGGAGGGAATGAAATGGTCTCTTTTGCAGTCCTGTGATTGCTGGTTGGTTATAATTGTTGTTCTTCCTTTATTTTTAGGTGTGTAATTGCATTCCTGAGTTCGTATCGGAATTTCAGGTTTTCAATCATTTCAGTGTTGGCTGCCGTCTTTTGAAAAATAAATCTAGCTATACAACTGACTTTTTTTTCTCTTTATATTTAGTTGGTATTTCAATTGTGATTTCAGGCTTGTTGTATGAAAATTTAAATGTGTTTCTTTCATGTTGTTGTTGTTGTTTTTAAACGGGTTTTACCGGAATTTTTTTTATTAATTTAACGCTAACGGGATTTTTTTTTTCCAGAATTTGTTATTGGAGTTGTTGCTACTTTTGCTATGGTTGTTAATTAAACTACTGTATTAACACGACAATGCCTAACATTTTCCACGGATATTTACATTACTAAAATTTAAACATTTCATGCATAGCTAAAGTATATATTCAAATTCCGAGATGGAAAAAAAATTTGAGTTAAAAGCATATTTTTATTATTAATGTCTTTCCTCTTGTGGAAAACAAAATTTGTAGTCAAAAGTTTAATGTATTAAACCTGATTAAAAGTTTAAAAAAAAAAAAATGATCTACTGATAAGTTTGGCTCTTAGCGTATCTGTCATGCTAAGACGTATATTTGGTTTCGTGCTAAGTATTTTATGAAACGTACAAGTCTTAATGGTTGATTATATAGAATTTTTTCTCATTTGTTTACAACATTAGGTTTTTATTTGTATATAGGATTGTATATTTTACTAATTTAATAAATGTTTTATAAATTTCAAGAATTATTTTATTTATTCATGAGGGATTTTCTCAAATTATGTAATTTCTATTGTTTAGTGTTTTTTCAAATATCGGTGTTGTTCTTTCATCGTTTTGATCCGTTTTAGCTATCGATGTAATGCGCCATTGCATGTCCTTTAGTATGCATTCTTATTTCATCATCATCCCCTTAGCCTATTGACGCAAAGGGCCTCAGTTAGATTTCGCCAGTCATCTCTGTCTTGAGCTTTTAATTCAATACTTCCATCTCTGTCTTGAGCTTTTAATTCAATACTTCCATCTCTGTCTTGAGCTTTTAATTCAATACTTCCCCATTCATCATCTCCTATTTCGCGCTTCATAGTCCTCAGCCTTGTATCTCTGGGTCTTCCAACTCTTCTAGTGCCTTGTGGAGCCCAACTGAACGTTTTACTCTCTCTTGGGGAATGCTAAGTTCATTCCCAAACCATCTCCATCTACCCCTCATCATGATCCCATCCGCATATGGCACTCGAGTAATCTCTCTTATAGTTTCTCTCTTTTACTTTCATATGAAAGTGATGTATATAATTACTCTATACCAGCAGGAAGAATCAGCTACAGAAAATACTTTACGCAAATGAAACTTTTGATTTTATTTTTATTGTTTAGTAAATTTTAATTTTTCATCTGATCTCATTCGAATATGATATCTTGGAATTTTGTGATTTCTCAGGTCTCAGAAAATTATCGAATGTTGATATACTGTACATATAATTGTTTTTGCTATGAAAGTTAGAGACTGATTTCTTGAAGTATTTGTTAAAATTGTCTTGTTGAAATTTTCAATAGCTTAGGAGAGAGAGAGAGAGAGAGAGAGAGAGAGAGAGAGAGAGAGAGAGAGAGAGAGAGAGAGAGAGAGAGAGAGAGAGAGAGAGAGAAATGTGGTTAAGCGCACATCCTCATCCTCGTCTTAGTAACCTCATCATCCCCACCCCACCTGCCACTTCTGTCTCCTCCTCCTCCTCCTCCTCCTCCTCCTCTTACTCTTCCATCTCCTCCAACCCCATCGGTTACGGATGGTTTCTGTAGCGACAGACATATGGGGGCACGAGAAGGCTTGAACAAGGTCCAGATGCCATTTGTCTCTGTCGGATGCAGATGGGGCCGATTCATAAATCCATTGCATTATATTCCCCTGGCTTGCTTGCTTATTTGCAGAAATGGACCGTCTCCTTTTGTCAGAGAAAGATGTTTTGTTGCCCTGACAGAGAGCCTTGATTTAGTTCGCGAACTTATGGGGAAACTTGACATTGTTATTTTCGGCCGGGGAAGAGTTCTCCTAAGTTGCCTTCAACTGATTAGTCATTCGACATTAGTTTGTTTGGTTCTTGGAATTGTGACGATGTAGGAGTTTTGGTTTTCATGTCATTAAATTATAAAGACTGCCCACCTGGATAAGAGGTGAGGGGGTTTTACCTTTTCGATTATTAACATACTTTTCACGTCTTAAGTAAGAACTATAGCGGAAAGGGTACTCCTTACTGAATAGTGTTTGCAACTAAGCTAGGCAAGGAGATTGGAGGACGAGTGGCGAGGTAGTGAAAACATAACCGTCTTAATTCTTAGAAGTATATGTTGACAGAACTTGTGAGAGAGAGAGAGAGAGAGAGAGAGAGAGAGAGAGAGAGAGAGAGAGAGAGATTTAATGAGGATGCTAAAGAGAGTGAGAGAGATACAAGAGAAAATACTAAAGCAAATGTTTCAATAAAATCAAACATGCTGTAGTAGAGATAGCCTTGTAAGTTTGGATGTCAGATAAAGTGGAAAAATGGATCATATTCCAAAGGACTGTAGTATAGTGAAAAGATATTTTTTGTTCGATTGAAATAAAGAATTACCTGTACGTCTTGTAACGGATTACGAAACTAAAAGTATTTTAGCTTTCCATAAATACTATTACCATTGATTCATAAGGTTTGAGAACAATGATACTTTGTTAAAGATAATGAATTATATTTTAAGGTATTTTTTATGTCGTGCATTCGTGGGATAACAAAATTTTCTTTTTGATTGCTATTTTAGTAGAATGAGAAATTGATATACAGGAAAATATGTGTTTTGATTAGTTTTGACATAAATTTTTTCAGCGACTTTTTCGGAAGTCATTTGCAATAGAATTTAACTCCTTAAGCTGTCTTAATTCAAAGGCTTTTCATAAGAAGTATATAGGGGAATTAAAAGTAATATATATTTTCATATATCCACGCACCCCCTACCTCCATCTCGTTATTTACTGCCATCTTTACTCCTTAAAAAAACACTCATTGGTAGCATCTGTTATTCATTATAAGGATGCTGTTTCCTGTCAACCTCTTTTTTTTTTTTTTTTTTTTAACAGATTTTTGGGAGGGGTCTTGTATAGGATGCTTGGCAAGGTATCATTGTAAGAATGAAGACTGGGTAGTTTCAGTGACAATAAATTAAAATAATTAGTATTTGTGAGATGAGAGAGCTAATAATGTTATGAAAATATTCTTCAACATCAGGCATTTAATTTACATATAAGTATTTTAGTTTATTAAGTATGTTTGGAATTTGGGGTTTTATTAGCTTTTGTATAAGTGAACATTTTTATAGCTTACAAAAATCTACTTACAAATAAAACGAAATTTAAATTTGCAACCTTAAACAATGAATTTGTGATAAAGATACTTTATTTTCTCCAACAAAACCTACCGTTTGTTATTGATTAATAGTAAAGGAGCCTTATTATGCCCTGATTTATAACCGCCAAGGGCCTTCAAAAAGGGGGGGGGAAAGATGATGCTCAGGTTTTGAAAAGAATAAAGTAGTCTATAAAATGTATCATGTAACGTGCTTAAGTGGTAGATGACGTTATCATATCTCAAGCTGAACCATCGGGGGTTGTTTTGTATATATGGAACTTGAAATTGATACCGTGATAGGATTCTGTCGTGTGACCAGTTTTTGGAAATCTCTCTCTCTCTCTCTCTCTCTCTCCTCTCTCTCTCTCTCTCTCTCTCATGTAATGTATATATATATATATATATATATATTATATATATATATATATATATATATATATATATATGGCCAGACAGTACCATATTGGATCCTTCTCTCTGGTTACGGTTCTTTCCCTTTGCCTACACAGACACCGAATAGTCTGGCCTATTCTTTACAGATTCTCCTCTGTCCTCATACACCTGACAACACTGAGATTACCAAACAATTCTTCTTCACCCAAGGGGTTAACTACGGCAATGTAATTGTTCAGTGGCTACTTTCCTCTTGGTAAGGGTAGAAGAGACTCTTTAGCTATGGTAAGCAGCTCTTCTAGGAGAAGGACACTCCAAAATCAAACCATTGTTCTCTAGTCTTGGGTAGTGCTATAGCCTCTGTACCATGGCCTTCCACTGTCTTGGGTTAGAGTTCTCTTGCTTGAGGGTACACTCAGGCACACTATTGTATCTGGTTTCTCTTTCTCTTGTTTTGTTCAAGTTGTTATAGTTTATATAGGAAATATTATTTAAATGTTGTTACTATTCTTAAAATATTTTATTTTTCCTTGTTTCCTTTCCTCACTGAGCTATTTTCCCTGTTGGGGCCCCTGGGCTTATAGCATCCTGCTTTTCCAACTAGGGTTATAGCTTAGCATTTAATAATAATAATAATAATAATATATATATATATATAGATAGATATATATACACACACTAAAGAAAACCCTCTAACCTGTGTCCGTCTTTGGAGAACAGACTATTGCAAATATAAGTCTCTCTCTCTCTCTCTCTCTCTCTCTCTCTCTCTCTCTCTCTCTCTCTCTCTCTCTCTCTCTCTCTCTCTCTCTCTCTCTCTCTCTCTCTCTCATGTAAAATATATATATATGTATGTATATATATACAGTATATATATATATATGTATATGTATATATATATATATATATATATATATATATATATATATATATATATATATATAATATACACACACACCTGACGCGAAAAATAAGATCTCCCGGGCATTCACTTCAGTGTAGCTAAGTAACTTCGGAACTCCTTTGGCGTGTTCACTCCCGAAGCAAAGCACGGCGAGGCTATTAGGATCAGAAAGCAAATGTAGCAAGTAACTTTTTAGTAGCACCAGTAGCAGCAGCATA